>NW_028258381.1:13312222-13613333 GCF_053883595.1 Heterocephalus glaber
CGCTCTTCAGAAGGAGGCTGCACCCTGGGGGCGGTGCTGCCGGGCAGGTACAGCCACGCCTAATCCCACTGCAAGCCTGCAGTCCTGGGACTCCGGTGGGAAAATTCGAGGCCAGGCTGGCACATGGGCCACACAGGGGCCCCCAACATGCTTTGGTCTCCAGCCTTCTTTGTGACCAGTTTCTCCAGGAGACTCTCAGCGGGGACCCAGTGTCCCGGCTCCTGAGCCGGACCCACTTCCTGGGGGAACCCTGGACCGTAGCCTCCCAAGTCAGCTGCTGGCTCCCTTCGCTGAGACGGCTTCATCTCCCCAGGTGGGAGGCATCTTGGGCCTGAGTCTCTACAGCTGCCCCAGCAGAAGCCCCATCCGCAGGCGACAGCTGAGGACCCCCGTGACTGTGGAGTTTGGGGACGAGGACAGCGGGGTGAGGATGCCTTCCAGCCATCTTGGCCTCATCCGGGCCGTGACTTTGGCTGACTTTCAGTGCGTTTATCTTTGGAGAGACAACAGCTTTTGCTTTGCTTGCTTTCTCTTTAGCAACAGGATAATGAGACAAGTGAAGGCTCATTTGTACTGCTTCGGGAGCAGGTGCATTTCCACCAGTTCGCCCTGCTGTCTCAGCATCCCCAGGAATTGCTCCAGATCCACATCGAGTTTGCGGAGCTGGAGACCCCAGCGTTCCCCGTGCTGCTGCTCTTTAGGTGCTTCAGGGGAGAGGAGACCCCACCGCACGTCCTGTCCTCAGGGGCCACCGTGCATCCTCCCTCTGCCCCAGGAAGCCCACAGCCCTGCTTCTTTGTGTAACTCAGCTGCCCCCAAAGCCTCCTCATCCGGCCCTTTTCGTCTCCTGTTTTGTGAGACTCCAGTGCAGGCATAGGATTAAGTTTTTCTCTTGTTAAAAGAAAATCTTTTATGAACGATTAGCGAGTTGAGCTGTGTTTTTAAAGCAATACGCAGCTTATTGTCAAAAGAAATTATGTTGTGTATTTTGTTGTTCAGAGAGCAAAGCAGCCTTTTTCCCTGTGAGGCTGGATTCCTGCCTGTTAATCTGAATGACAAGCGTGAGAGTTGCTAGTGAGATACAGATACACAATCTCATTCAGAGCAGAGCAGGGCCAGATGCTCTCCTCATCTCCTGCCTTTGTCTCCACAAGGAGAACGTGTGTGCAGGCTGCCCTGTAAGCAGACTCGATGGTCCGTGGGCTCCCGGGAGGCTGGGGCTGTGAGGTCGCAGGGCAGGAAGGCTGCGGGACGAAGGAGCCCTGGGTGGCTGTGGAGTCCACGAGGAGGGGCTGGGAAGCCTTGGTAGCAGGTGCGGGTGGCGAAGTCCTCTCGGGAGAGGCGGGCCTGCGTCAGCGCTACTCAGAGGCCCCTGGGTTTGGAGCACCTGGCAGAAACGTCAGCTGCGTCCCCGCACCTGCTGGTCTAGATGGGTCCCCCAAGCAGACCTGAGGGGAGTCCTGAGCCCGGGCTGTCTCACACACACACCACCTGGAGAGACTCGCACCCAGCTCAATCCTGTGCGTGGCTTCGCGCTCAATCTGCCACAAGCCAAGCCACCAATGCCCAAATCCGGGGCCTTTGTCCTCAATTATTTCCTGGCCCTGTTTTAAAACTTTACTTTTATTTTGAGACAGGGCCTAAGTCACTAAGTTGCCCAGGCAGGACTTGAACTTGCAATCTTCCTGCCTCAGCCTCCCAGAGTGTGGCGGCACATGCTTGGCTTGGACATTTTCAGCCCACGCTGCCTCTTTGCAGTGAGAAGGTGCAGACTGCCTGGCTCAAGCGCTCGATACAGGAGAAAGGAGAGACATCGCTGCTTCATTTTTGTCTCCTAGCTTCTCCAAGAAACCCAGCCCCTCCGACTTCCTGGTGCAGCAGACCCGCTTCCAGGACCAGCAGAGTGTGCGGATTTTCGCCCCCACCGCCCTGGGGCGAGGTCAGTGGATGGGACACCTTCTTAGGCCAGGCGTCTTTCTTGGTGGCACAGACACCTGAGTCCTTCCTCTGCTTGTGCATGGACGAACGGCTCCCCAGACACACCGTGAAGGCCACCTCCTCGCCACGAGCAGTCCCGGCAAGGGGCGCAAGGACCGAAGCCCAGCCCTCCCAGCCCCGTCTCTGCCCCACCGAGCATTTGTCCCCAGTGGATCCACCTTCGGCAAACCTCCTTTTCTCTTTATTTTTCTCACCGTTAGCTGCCAACGTGGGGTATCTGTCCTTACTGGATGCCTACTATGACAGAAGAGCCCCGAGCACGTTCCTGGCCAAGGCGGTGAGCTACACGGCCCATTTCCAGTGGATCCGCTGCCTCTTTTGGGAGAGGGGAGAGTGGAAATCTGGACGTTTCTCTCCTCAGCCTGGAACCTCTCCAGACAAGGTTAACTGCAGGTGACGACCTGCCACCGGGAAAGAGTCCGAGTGGTTTAGCCAGGACTAAAACGCACATGCGGAAGCCCTGGGCACCTTTCCTGGGCACAGTGCTCCAGGCTGAGCCCCTTGGCTGGCACAGCCCTGCAGAAGGCCTCTGTAACCCCCTCCTGAGTGGCCTGCTGGGCTCCCCACTCCGAGGGGCCGAGGGAGGTGGCTGGCCCTGGCGGGCCCACATGGTCCTTCCCCATGGCCCCCTGCCCATCTCTCCCTGTGGGCACTGGCAGTGTTCCAGGTGTCCAGCAGGTGTCCACTGAGCAGCGAGTCAGTAGATGCCTGGCAGAGGAGCCCGTTGGTTTCATTGTCCTGGACGTGCTGGCAGCTGGCCTCCTTCGGCAGGTGGGGCTGTGTGTGGCCACCCCACCTCTCTGCGGGGGAGCTGCTTCTCACATCAGGTCCAGGCTTGAAGATGAGAGAAGTCTTGGGGCCGGGGATTTAGCTCAGTGGTTTCGCCGCCTGCTGCACAGGGACAAGGACCCGAGTTCGATCCCCACTACAAAAAAAAAAAAAAGAGAGAAGTCTTTGCTCAGCCCGAGCTGCCATCCTAGGAACTTCCGGGTATCAGAGTCTCGGTTCTAAGCTGGAAATTCTTTGCCATCGAGGAACAAAATTAACAATGGTGTGAGAGGCTCAGTTCGTCAGTTTTTGTTGTTCCGACTCTCGCTAAGAAGGAGATTAGCAATAATTGGGCATTTGAGGAATAGAAACAGTCGTTCACTTCTTAAGAACAGTTAAACCACAAGAGCTGCATATCGCATATTGGGGTTTCCTGGCAGGAGGTGAATATGCCCAATGGCCCCACGTCTCTCGCATTCCTGTCACCCTTTTATAATTGTGTGGTGCCATTCGCACTTCTGGTCCCGGCCCAGTATTCCCGCCCATTGTCGGGTTATGCACAGATGCAGTCATCCGTCCTCATTACCGACTGCCCCAAGGCCAGCGTAAGAAATCAGTGACCTGCAGTCTGCTCTCGGTTAATAAAGTGTCAGGTGGTCATGGTCACCAGGGCTAGGACCTTGTCACCAGGCACAGGACGTCAGCCTGGGCGCACAGCATGCACCCCAGCGGGGCTGGGCTGGTTGTCTGGCGGGCGCCGTCCCCATGTGGAGGGCCGGGATGCACTCTGACATCCAGGCCTCAGGACAGAGCTGCACCCCGCTCACTTGCATCTCAGGTGAATCCTGTGAGCTGGGCCGCGTCCGGGTCCTGTGGGTGGGCGTCTGCTTCCCTCTCGGCGCTCGGAGTGGCCGGATGTGAAAGCCACCCTGACCCTGACAGCCCCATCCCATCTCCCTCCCAGCTATGACCGCCTCGCGCCCTTCTCCACCCTGAGAAGAAGGCTGAACGCCAGTTTCGAGGCCAGCGACATTTCTGAGGTACAGAGGTAAGTTCTGGCTTCTACCCCAGGGTCCCTGCATTGTACAGCTGCCCACTTACGATGAAGCCCATGATTCGGGAGATGCTTGAGTCTGGGACCTGTTTTGATTGTTTAATCTGTGTGTTCATCAGTGCACGTGTGCCTTACATAATGACTATATTCCTCATGGGGAGCCGGCACATGTTCACAACACATCTTCACCCTTGTTACGTCCATTTCCCTCCTCTCCCTCCCCCTCCCGCCATGTCTTGGCCCCTTCCTATTGGCAGATCTGTCTCCCTGTTTCCTGTTATCTGTCTTTTGTTTTGCTCTTTTACTTACTTATACATTGGGTTTCTCATGTAAGAAAAACCATGTGATATTTAATCTGATTTATTTCACTTAACATTATGCCCTCAAGGTACATCCATTTTCCTACGAATGACTCAAGTGTGCCCTTCTTTATAGCTGAGTAGTGCTCCATGGTGTTTAAACACCACATTTTCTTTAGCCATTGAATATGAATATAAGGAGATCATTGTCATAAGAACTGTATTCAGCTGTCAGTCTATGCTTCCATTCGTCAACATGAGATTTATAAACATAAGGAAATCCACATACTTTTCTTACTTTTAAACTTAGCTTTAGTCCAGTGTGAACTTGGTCGATTGTTACTGATTGGGTTTGTACAGTGAGGCCGCCCAGTTTGCCTGTCGTGGTTTGTAGTTGGTGTCATGAGCTACTGTTCAATGCCTCCCTCTTTGTCCTTCAGAAGTTTCCCATTTTATTTTATTTTATTTTATTTTATTTATTTATTTATTTATTTTGGTATCAGGGATCGAACTCGGGTCCTTGCACTTGCGGGGCAGGCGGCAGAACCACTGAGCTAAATCCCTGAATCCAGAAGTTTCCCATTTTAAATAATAAACTTTAAACCCACCCTATGTTTATAGCCACTGTGCTATATGAGAGGACTGCACTAGAGTCTGAAATCTGGGTGGTCGAGGGCCAGCTCCTGTAGCGGGTCCTTCCCGGCCCTTCCGTCCTGTCCCCCGGCCTGACACCCCACCTGGCCCTGGCAGGGCTGGGAGACATTTGCTGAGTGAATAACGAGGTGGGGTCTGTCTTTCCTGGGGTGTCGAGCGTTTGGGGTTTTCTGCCTTATGCTTCCTCCTGGGCACTGACCCAGCCCTGGTGCTGCCCAGGCTGTAAGTACCAGGTGCTTAGAGGGTAAGGAGCTGAGGAAGAGCACAGTACGTGTGGCCCCAGGGAGGGCCCAGCCGCCCTGGGATGGGGGCTCCGGGCTGCAGCCTGGCACTGCCGGCTCTGAGCGGGTAAATAGCGGGGCAGGCACAGCCCCGGCCCACCCAGTGGAAGTGAGGCAGAGGGAGTAGCAGGGACATCTGGCCAGGATCCAGGAGGCCCCAGCGGAAGGGGCAGCTGAGCCCGGGGTGAGAGGCAGGGCCATCCCAGCTCACTTGTCCTGGTCCTAACCAAAGGCGGACGGGGAGGGGCAAATGACAGCGAGGGCAGAGCCAGCCCAGTGGGGTCAGAGGAGAGAGGGGCCACGGAGGGCAGCATCCATGCAGCGTGGGCCGGGGCTCTGCTCGGAAACCTCTGCAGAGAGCTGCAAGGCTCCAGTCCCACAGGACCCCTCGCTGGTTACAGTCCCAGCATGCATGGTGATGCGGGCTCCGTTCTGGGGTCCGCACAGTGCCCTGGTCTCCCCTGGCCAGGATGGGTGCCTGGGAGCAGGTGGGCTACAGAGCCATGCCCGGGGCAGGTGGGATGCGAGGAGGCCCCTGGACCCTGCCGTCGGCTTGCAGTCTGGCTCCTGGCTGATGTGTCCTGCACGTGTCGCGTTCTTCACCAGAGGAGCAAGACCCGAGCTCACCCCCAGCTCCCACTGCGCTGTCCTCAGGCCCCAGGGGGCAGAGTGGCTCCGGCTATAGAGGCTGCTGCACAACAGGGCCCTCAATTCTGGGGCCCAGGCCATGGGGTGCTGCCACTGACTGTGGGTTCCCCTGTGTCTCTAGAAGCCCCCACCAACTGGGCATCGTGGCACATTCTGGGAGGCTGAGGCAGGAGGACTGCAAGTTGGAGTCTGACCTAGGCAATGTGGGGGCTCAGGGTGACCCTGATTCAAAATAGAAAATCAAAAAAGCACTGGGGTTGTAGCACAGTGTGAAGGCCCTGGGTTCAATGTCCAGTACCACCATAAAGAAAGAGAGAGAGAGAGAGAGAGAGAGAGAGAGAGAGAGAGAGAGACAGGGAGAGAGAGAGAGAAAGAGAGAGAGACAGGGAGAGAGAGAGAGAGAGAGAGAGAGAGAGAAGGGAAGGAAGGAAGGAAGGAAATAAAGAATACCCCTGGGGGAGGATGGGGGGGTCGCATCTGTGCCCGCAGTTGGGGACAGCCAGTCTTTTCCCCAGTGTCCATTGCACGAGCAATCTCTTTCTCTTCCTTCTTCATAGTCCCCCACAAAACCTGCTCCCCAGTGTGTGCATGGGGGTCATCACAGTTCTCTACGGACTTCTGGTTATGAAAAGCAACCTTGTGGACCGTCGCAAGGAGAAGGGGCCTGGCTACATCTTCCTGCAGGAGGCCGCACCCCCTGGGCACCAGCTCTATGCAGTCGTGGTGGACACTGGATTCTGGTCGCCGGCACGGTTCACCTCCAGGGTAACCGCAGTTCCTGGGGACATGGGTGGTCAAGGGGCACCAGAAGCAGCCGTGTGATGGTGCAGCTGCCCTGTCTGGCGCATGGCGCCTGTCACCAGCAGGGCCACTGTCTTCCCGGCCTGTACCTGGGAGGGCGGAGGCAGGACTCACACCTGTCGCCAGCTCTGCCCCTTCCCTGTGTCCTGCTGTCCCTGTGGAGAGCAGCCGGGTGGGCTGGGTGGGAGGTGGGAGGGCCAAGACCGAGGCCTCTTCCAGACCAGAGGGAGCTCTGCTTCCTGGCAGCCCGGTGGCTTGGGGGGTGTGGAGCGGGAGGAGGAGGCAGCAGGGTCCTGGGGACAGCTGGGCACATGCGGAGGGTCACAGCTCTGTGGTCCCGACTTACTGTGAGCTCACCCACAGCCACCGCACCCTGCCTTCACGGGGAAGCACAGCTGGTTCCCAGGGCATCTGTTGGCAGTGTCCCCGGCCCTGAGGGGCACTGCCCTAGGCAGCTCCTCCATGATGAGAAAACAGGAAGCAAAGCAAAAGCAGACACGGTCTGGCCCAGGACATGCAGAGCAGAGCACAAGAGAAGGACCTATGCGGTGTCATTAAAACCAGAAGAGCATCTACCGACTTGCCAGACTCAGGGTCACGGCAGCTCGCCAACACTGCCTCCTAACATGGAACTCGAAGCCAGATTCTCATCCAGGGCGCAGGAGAGCCCAGCAAGTGCGCACAGCACCTCCGTGGAGCCGGGCATGGGAGTGTGCGCCTGTCATCCCAGCACTCTGGGAGGCTGAGGCAGGAGGACCAAATGTTCCAGCCCAGCCTGGGCAACTTAGCAAGACCCTGTCTCAAAATTTAAAAAACAACATTTTAAGGGCTGGAGATGTAGCTCAGTGTGCAGGTCTTGAGTTCAATCCCTGGCAGCCCCCAAATTCTTAAAAGACCCCCATGGGAAAATGTTGCTCAAATGCGTTTATATATTCCTATCTATATTTCTGCATGGCTGGGACCAAAAGCTTTCCTCTTCCCTTTCTCAGATTAATCTATAACATTTAGGATGATAATGTGAACTAGGTTTTATTAATACACCCATTTTACAGATGAAAGCCCACATGTGGAGAGGCCAGGATCCGCCTCTGATCCA
The DNA here is from genome assembly GCF_053883595.1 of Heterocephalus glaber. NCBI lineage: Eukaryota > Metazoa > Chordata > Mammalia > Rodentia > Bathyergidae > Heterocephalus > Heterocephalus glaber. Next base: position 13,319,822 of record NW_028258381.1, read on the forward strand.
GGTGTGTGGTGAAGCCATCACGGCTGAGGTAGTGTAGCTCTGTCCAGAGCCAGGGCAACAGATTTGGGGACAGGTTAGAGAGCCCGGAACCCACCCAGATGTGTGCCTGGCCTTACACACCAGAGAGGAAGAGGAGAGCGTTCAATCAAACGCTGTGGGACAGTGTCCTGTGGAGAAGTGTTCTGTTCAGTCCTTGCTTCCTGTTGGACAGAAAGATCAAGCTCCAGTCACTGAAGACAGAAAGGGGAGAAAACAAAATGTCAGTCACTCGGAGTAAAGGTGGGTAACATCTTGGATGGGAAAGGATCTCAAAAACAAGGAGTAAGTATCTTTCCTCAGGGAAAGCTGTAGATGCCATCGGAATTGTGATGTTTGGGTGACAAGGCACCAGCGAGGGTGACAAGCTCAGCCCGACTGCCCTCGGGTGCCCCAGGCCCGGCAGCCTCCACAGCCACAGCTGGAGGCAGCTGCCCCACCCTGTGTCCCACTCTCCTGAGGCAGCAGATGCCCAGGAACCCAGGGGCACCTTGATTTCTAGTCAAATGTGTGAAGAACCGGCTGGCCCCACCAGGCCCCACTTCCGGCCCCCTGAGGGTCCCCTCAGTTCCACAGGTGGTGGCCCATAGGGGTTGTGCACAGAGGGGAAGTGGGAGTGTGGGAAGCCCAGCCTGGAGTACAAGGTGTCCTGCGTGAGGTGACCCAACCTCTGACCCCTGACCTCACCCCTGACCTCTCACCCCTCTGTCTGTGTTTTAAGGTTTTCATTGTTTTATTCGGCGAAAGTGGACTTTCAGAAACCAGAGAACTCTGCTGTCCAGAGAGAACCCTGTTTGAGAGGAATTCCAGACACACCTTTATCCTGAGGTATTCTGGAATATTCCAACTGCGGACTCGGGAAAGAGAGGCCAGTAGAACTGGGGTGACTCAGCACTGACCCTAAAGCAGCAACCGAGAGGATTAGTCTGCAGTGAGACCATCAAGTTATAGACAATCTAATGACAGATTTTTGCAGTTTATTATTTGGGGTTAGTTAAGCAGCACACATGAGGGAGGAAGGGAGGGAGGAAGGAAGAGAGGAGAGGTTGCTACTTTTGCACGCTAGTCGAAGTGAAGCTGCTTAAATCATTAGGATCACCCTGGATCTGGATCCAGAGGAGCAGGACGTGGTGGAGGGAGGGAGGGAGAGGGAACAGTCGTTACGGAGCTAGCACCTGGCAGTTCTGGGAAATAAGGAGCCACCTGCCTAAGTCGCTTCCTCCTGGAAATTCTCCTTTATGACACTTGTGAGTGTGGAGCTGTCTCCATGAGAGGAACAGGTGAGCTTCAAACTGCTCACTGGACATGGGTGCATCAGTGAGGCCCAAGGGACTGGTGTACGGACGTGGCAGCTGACCCTGAGCCCCGGGGCTGTGTCCGGGACCTGTGGGTGTCAGGCAGCAGTGGCACTGATCGCACAGCCTCCTCTTTGCTTAGCCCCCTGAGAGGTCAGAACAACTTCCAGCACTGCACAACAGTCCCAGCGAGGCATCCGCTGCCACTTCCAGAAGTTTCCACTCACACTTGGGGACGTGGGGTGGCTTTGCGTGCTGCAGCTGGGTGCTCTGTGTGAGGCCAGGTCCCTCATGCCCGCGGTGCTCCACCTGGCTGATGGGGTGCTCTCTGCGTCCCCAGCGCCCCCGCCCAGCTGGGCCCGCTCTGGAAGGTCCGCGTGTGGCACGACAGCAGCGGGCCGGCCCCCAGGTGGCTGCTGAGCTGCGTGATGGTGAAGGAGCTGCAGTCCGGCCGGGCCTGGTTCTTCCCCGCACGCTGCTGGCTGGCGGCCGGCCAGGGGGATGGCCGCGTGGAACGGGAGCTGCCCTGCCTGCGTCAAGGCCTCGGCTTCTGGAAGGTAGGTGCCTGGTGCCCACATGGCTGCTGCAGCTGCTCCAGCCCGCTCTGCGTCTCACACCGCAGCTGAGTCTTCAGACTTTTCTAAAGTTAAGGCCACTTGCTCTTTGATTTTATGTATTTTCCCAGAACTGAACCCAGGGCTTTTGCACTTAGCTACATCCCCAGCCCTTTTATTCTTTTGAGACAGTCTCTCAAAGTCACTGAGTTGCCTACACTCGGCTCCAATTTGAGATCTTCCTGCCTCAGCCTCCCAGGGTGCTGGGATTTCAGGTGTGTACTATTGTACCACCCTCTTTTCTTAATTAACTGTGAAGACATCCATGTCTGCAGTGCCGCATGCATTAAGTGACCGAGCTGTTCAAAGCAATTACCTCTGCCAGTCTTTCTGCAGTGGTGCATTTCCTCTTCCGGTGGTAGCAGTAGGGACACTTCTGGAATAAATGATCCTCAGGGCCTCAGAAGCCCCTATTTAAAGACTTTCAGTGCCCTGTGCAGATCCTAAGCGACATAGATAAGTATGACAGAATATGGACGTGGTCAAGGCCTGGATGGCAGGAGCTCAGCACCAGGAAGTGATAAAATCACCCGCTGCCTTGTCGGCCGCCCAGGAAGTGGTGACTTTCGCGTGTTCCCTTCCGATCTCTCCCTGTCTGTGAACATAGTTTATGTTGCTGGATGACAATACCGAACACATCACACTTCCCAGTCCAACGTTTTAGAGTGAGTCTCTTCGTGGGTGGTCTTTAAAATCCTGTAAGGGCCATGGCACAGGATCCTCCCTTTGGCTTCCACCACTGCACATTGCTCTCTGGCCCTTGTCTCTGTAGTGGAAGGGTTGTAGGAGATGCCTGTGCCCCTGCGGGTTCCAGGAGAAAAGCCTTTGAGTGCTTCTGGTTCCCAGGCGCCAGTGCTACGCCACCACCCATTGCCAGCTGACGACAGGGCCAGGGTCCCAAGTAGGGTGTGTGCAGGTGACACTGCAAACTCAGCGGGAAAGATGGTCCTGATGTCTGAAGCAAGAGCTTCCAACCGGCCATGGCACATACGAGGCGTGATCAGGAAATACAATGGAAGCTTAAAATGTTTACATGTATTACAGTACAAGACTCATTACCATGAATCCCCCTCAGACTAACCCCTTGCTTTGAGCACACTTATCCCCTCATCCTCGCCACTTCCTGCAGCAGCTCCAGAGCCCTCTTTCCTGAGGGTCTTTAGCTGTATGGTCCTGGCTGCCTTGATATCCTGAATCCATTCAAAAGGTCTCCCTTTCGTGGTCATTTCGACTTTAGGGAAGAGCTGGAAGTCGCACGGTGCCAGATCCGGTGGGTAAGGTGGAGGAGGACACAACGTCGTGTTTTTACGAGCTGCCTTTCCATTGGGTGTTGCTCAGTAGCAGCAGTCTCTACCTCAGAAAGACTCGGGAAAGAGGACTCCGGAGCTGCTGCAGCAAGTGGCCAGAAGGACGGGATAAGGGTGTCTGAAGCAAGGGAGAGGATTATGAGGGGATTCATGGAAATGTGTCTTTTACTGTAATATATTTAAAAGCTTATTTTTGGTACTGGGAATTGAACTCAGGACCTTGCACTTGCCAGGCAGGTGAGGTACCACTGAACTACATCCCTGGCCTTGTGATATATGTTTTAATAATTTAAACACACTGTACATTTTGGTCACCCACTTTTAGAAATTCTTTAGTACCTAACACGGCAGGCCCAGTTCCCCTGGGATGTCCCTCCCTGTTCAATCCTTTCCATGTAGGAGTGACCATCACAGGTCATAGGAAGGAGTCTGCTCTGCTTCCTTCCCAGCTGTCTGGTGAGAAACCTACGCTCAGCTGTTTGGTCCCCTGTGAGGCCTGTGACTGAGTCCCATGCACTGCGTCCCCGTTGTCCCTCATCAGTCAGTCTGCACACAAAAGACGCACTCTCATTCTGTTCAAACTGATTTGCTGGCTCTTGCTGTGCTTTGGTTTTTGTTTGTTTGTTTTGTTTGTTGAGACAGGCTCTCACTATGTAGTTCAGGCTGGCCTCAAACTCATAGCGATCCTCCTGCCTCAGCCTCCCGAGTGCTGGGACTACAGGCGTGCACCACCATACTGGGCTGGCTCTTGTTCCTTATTTTGCCCGCAGGAGGTGGCAGGGTGGCCCCAGCTCGTGGTACACACAGAGTCGGGGCACAGTGCGCTGTGCCGCTGGTGTGGGTGTTGAGGACAGAGCAGGTGAGGAGCCTTCCAGGAGCACCAAGGAGAGGAGGGACAGAGAGGCGCTAAGGAGGAAGTCTCTGGGACAGGGCAGAGGTGGCACATCCATGACCCCAGCACCCTGGGAGGCTGAGGCAGGAGACTGTGCCCAGCCGGGCGACTTAGTGACTTTCTGCTCAGCGAGGCTGTGTCTCGAAGTGAGAAGTGGAAAGGGCTGAGATGCAGCTCCGCTTGAGAGCTCTGGGTTCGATCCCGTGTGAGGCGTGGGGTCGGAGCTGGGAGGCAGGGAGCAGAATGGACAGCAACAGGAGGCCAGAAGGCAGGAGGGCAGGGGCCAGCCAGCCAGGACTCGCGGGCATCCACCTGTCCACCCGTCCTCCATCCACCCGTCTGTCTGCGAGCTCCAGCCGCCGCCTGAGTGCCCGACCTGAGTGCCCGCCCCGCCTGTTTCGTCCCAGCTCTTCTGCGCCAAACTCACCGAGGCCCTGGAGGGCTGCCACGTCTGGCTGTCGCTGTGCGGCCCGCCCCGCTCCCACGGCCCCTCGCGCACGCAGCGCCTGGCTGTGAGCCTCTGCCTGCTGTGCACCCACGCCTGCCTCACTGCCCTGGCCACTGCGGGGGGACGAGACCAGGTGAGGCCCCCGAGGCCCCTGCACGGCCCCAGAGCCGCAGCCGGCCTCGACCCAGGGTCCAGCCAAGCACTGGAAGTCACACTCGGGTGACCTTCAGGGTGGAGGGAGCAGGCTTGTTTCTCCTTGGTGGTTCCCACTGGCACGTGGGTCCCTGTGCGGCTGCAGAATGCGGTGACAACCCTGTCCCACCCAAACACAGGGCGGCAGGGCCGATGGCTCCCCACAGGAAGCTGGGTGTGTGTCGGGGGTGGGGGGTGGGAACCATTGTAGATTTGCACACTTGTTTTTTCACAGTCATAGGATGGACTTGAACTTGCAGTCCTCCTGCCTCAGCCTCCCAGGGTGCTGGGATAATAGGTGTTCATCACCGCACCTCACTCAGAGTTTTTGTTTTTTAATAAAAGAATACCACTGGTAGAATTTATAAAAAGATGATAAGGAAATTCCGGGGAAGTCTCAGAGCCTGTGGTTAGGACAGCTAGGGTGCGCTGCCCTGTGACCAGGGCCTGTCCCCCGCTGTCCCAGGTGGCAGAGAGGACACTGGCGACTTCCTCTCTGGACAGCAGGTGCCGGACACACATGCGTTCGGGCCACGAGAACCCAGGAGAAAAGGAGCGATTTTCCTCTGGGTCCTGAACCTGGGAGGGGCAGGGCTTGGGCTATGCGGGAGGTGCATCTGGGGAGGCACCGGGATCCTCTCGGTAACACCGCTGTCCCGCTGCTCGGTCTCAGCTTCTGCCAGACGTCGTCCTCGGAGACCTGGGCCTGGGGCTCCTGTGTGCGCTGGCGGCCTCCCCAGCGGCCCAGCTCCTGCCACTGCTCTTCAGATGCAGCCAGGTACCGGCGAGGCCCCAGCCGTGCCCAGCATCCTCCTTTGAGGGGTGGCGTCTCTAACCTTCGGCCTTCACAGGAAGCCAAGGGGCTGCCCCGGGCTGAGCCGCAGGGTGCCAGGACCAGGACACAGCTGGAGGTGCCTCAGGGTGAAGGTGTGCCTTCCTCTTTCATTTTATTTTCCTGGGTGCAGGTTCGAAGCCCTCAGGGGTCACGTTCTCGGGAAGCTGGGCCCCTGCATGTAACACACTCGCGTCCTTTCCTCCCTGTGTAGTTCAGGCTGGCCTTGAACTCACTCAGTAGCCCAGGCTGGGCTCAAGCTTGAGATGATCCTCCTGCCTCAGCCTCCCCTGGAGTGCAGGAATTGTAGCTGTGCATCACACTGGCTTTCTTTTTCTTTTTCCCTTTCTTCTTTTTTGTAATCAGGCCCTAATTCCCCTGGAAGGACCCCAGGTGCACAGGAGCCCTGCAAGGTAATGGCTGATCTCTAGCACCAAATGCTGCTGGTCGGCTCTCCGATCCTGTTGGGTAGCTGGGGCCCAACACCGGGGGCGGGGGGGGGGGTGTCTGGTGAGGGAAGGGTCTAGCCCAGGCCCACGGTGCCATCCTGGCTGCTCCCCAAAGTGGAAGGGCCATTCCCGAGGACACAAGGGCCCAGGAGGGTGTCCCAGGGAGGACTTGCTGAGGCCGAAGCGGGAGAGGGGGGAGGAGGGGGTGCAGCTGGCCGTGTGTCCGCGCCGTGGTGGCAGGGCCTGCAGGACAGGCATGGGACACAGCAAGGTGATCCCCCAACCCTAGCGTCTCTGTGAGGCCCGGCAGCTCCAGGCTCAGACCAGGGAGTTTGCTTTGGGATCTGTGTACTGGGCCCTTCCCTGAGGGGGTCTCAGGCACGCAGGACCCCGGGCTCCTGGTCTCTCCGCAGTGCCCTCCTCGGAGTGCCCCATGCCCCCCAGCCCACCCTGTGCTGGCCCTGGCCTCCCAGCCGGGGGCCTCTGTGCCACTGCTGCTACTAGCTCAGTCCCCACCCTGGCTCCCCGAGCCTCCTGTCCTGGGGGACAGGGAGCCATTGCCCCTGCTGAGCACCGCTCTGGGCCTCCTTTCCTGGTGCCCTCAGCCCACAGGGTCGGCTCCCAGGTCCTGACTCGTGCCCACTCCCTCCCAGTTCCCCCAGGCCCATGGCTCCTGTCCCCCAGGAGGCTGCCAGGGGCACCGGGCGCTGACCTTGGCCTGACCTTGTCATTCCAGCAGCCTGCAGCAGCCATGGCCTCTAGGAGGGACACAGCCTGCCCATCCTGGGAGCTGGAGGCCCGCAGGGTGGGGAGGAGGAGCCGCCAGCCTCCTTGTGCCCAAGGTGACGCTGCTGTGTATCTGTGAACTCTGGGGGCTGGCACGGGGCAGGGGAGGGGTGGGGATGGTCAGCCATGTCCCGTGGGAGTGCATGGAGCCTGGTGGGTGGGGTCCACACGGCTGCAGGGTCCTAGGGCCACCAGGGCTCCCAGTCAAGGGCAGGCCTGGAGCTCAGCTCACTGCCCTGTGGAGAGCTCAGGCCAGCATCCCTGGGCCCACCACTGTCCCTCGCTGGCCCACATGGGAGCTGGGCTGGGGCAGAGGTCGAGGGAAGGGCTCGCACCTGTGGCCGAGACCCCAGGAGGTGCTCAGCCCTGGCCACAGCTCCACAAGCCCGGTGCCTGCTCAGCAAGCGCCCCGGGGACAGCATCCTGTGGGCCCAGGGGTGGCCACTGGCTCCGGTACAGCTGGCTCTGGGGCAGGGATGTGGCAGACAGGAAAGAGACTGGGGTGGCACAGCCTCATTGCTGCCAGATTCGAGGGCTCGGTACAGTCGTAGCAGACCCCACGGAGCCATCGCCCTGGGGCCAGCTGGGCCCTGAGGGAAGCTGGGCCCTTGGACCCTAGCAGAAAGAGCTCCCTCTGAAACCCTGTCCCATGCATGCTGCACCTGACCTGCATGGGGCTGGCGCTGTAGCTCACCTGCTGATGCGCACACTGATGTCATTCACATGGCTGGGGCGATGCGGAGCGAGAGACTCCCTGGGTATTTGGAGCCCGGTCGGGAGATGAAGCCTACACCCCACCAGGGAGGAGGTCCCTAACCCACCGTCTGCACTCTGCTCTGCCGCAGCTCCCAGCGATGGCCATGAAGGACTTGAGCCCCAGGGCCCCAGCGCCTGCCAGCCGCCACCCAACACAGCAGCCTGGACCATCTGTGGCATGGTGACCCTGGCCTGTGGGCTGGGCACAGGCTTCCTGGGCTACCGGTGAGTGGCTGCTGTCTCCCGATCACAGCCGGGGTGGACACTGGGCGCTGTGAGCAGATCCTGTCACCACCTGATGTCACCATCACTGTTTTCTCCTTCGTCCCCTGGAGCGATGGAACCCTGGGCTGACCTCAAAGCGTCCAAAGCTCGGCAGTGCCCGCAGCCCGGCCTGGACGGAGTCCTGGGTACCAGCCAAGTGCCCCAGGAGGCGAAGGGCTGAGCGGGCAGCCCTGCAATGCAGACTCTGGCACCTGGGCCAGCATTCCCATCACCCCCCGTGCATCTTCCTCTAGGTCGGCCTCCCTGAGGCTCAGGCCACCATCGGGGACCCAGGGTCACTCAGGGGTTGCCAGGTACCTAGATGTCCCTAAGCCCTGAGAGACTCTGCCACCATCTCCCTCCACCCAGCCGTGGGTACCTGGCCTTCTCGTGCCTCAGTGGTCCATCCATGCACAGGGCTGCCCAGAGCGCGGGTCCTTGAGGGCTGGGGAGCAGAGGAAACTGGAATTGTGCCCTGTCCTGCTGCTCCTGCGGCCCAAACTCCCCACAGTTCCCAGAACTCGGCTTTGGTCCTGCACCCATGGTTACCATGGCTACCACCACACTCCCCCGCCCAGGCTCTGCTCTGGTTGCTGGTTCCTTCCCAGGGGACTCTGCCCGGGTGCCCAGCCCGCTTCCCACCAGGGCCTCCCCGAGATGATGGGGACCCCAGCCCACACTGAGGGGCAGGGCTGCACACAGCCTCTCCAGGTGCCGGGTGTCCCCCCAGGTTCCTCCCGGCCCAGTGTGCCCAGTGGCTGCTCCTGCTGTCGCTGTCTGTGGTTTGCTGTGCATTCATCACTCAGCCGCTCCTGGTGAGAAATGGCCTCGGGTGGGGCAGGGGGCGCCGGGAGGGGCCACCACTGCGTCAGTGTCGCCTTGCTTCTCTTCATAGTTCGGTTTAAAATGTGGTGAGAAAAATCGGGAGCCAGGCCCTGTGCTAGTTTTCCTGTGTGCTTGGGGTTAAATCCTCACGAAAAAGCCTCAAAGCTGGGTGGGGCAGTGCACACCTGTGACCCCAGCATTCTGAGAGGCTGAGGCGGGAGGATCTCAAAATCAAGCCCAGCCTGGGGAACTGAGGGACATCGCAAGACCGTCTCAGAATTAAAAATGCAAGAAGGGCTGGGGATGGAGCTCAGGGCAAAGGCTCCGGGTTCGGTTGCCAGCCCCGGCTGAGGGTGTATGAGGAGTCAGGCCCTCACACCTGGTTTCCAGTTGAGGGTCGAACATGGGGGAAGCAACTCCTGGTGTCGTACAGGGCTGAGGGGGAGACTGAGGCAATGGGCCAGGCAGGCGGCCAGAGGAGCACATGCCGGTCTCCTCTCCCCAGATCTGCTGCGCCGCGCTGGGTTTTGCTTGGAAGAGGAGGGCCGACAGCCAGTGTTTTGCTGAGTCCTTACGCGAAGCGACCGAGCATCTGGGCTCCGGGCTGGAAGAGCGTCCGGGACCCCACACGCGCGCATCTCCCGGCCCCACCGCGGGGCTCGCAGAGGTGAGTGGGCGGCGGTGAGGGCCAGGCCCTGTGTCCTGTCGTCCCACCTGGGCCTGCAGCGGCCCTGAGCCCCAACCCTGAGCCCCACAGCGGTCGCACACCTCCCTCCGCTGCCTTGCACACGCAGGGTGGGAGCGAAGTGCATGAGACAGACTTCCTCACCCCACCCCAACCTGAGGGAAATCGGAGCCTCCAAAAAAATTTAAAAAAAAAGAAAAGCACGTTATAAAATACGGAAGCAAATGAGAAACAACTCCTGGCTGTGATTTGGAGACTTTCAGGCTGTTTGTTCTGTGGTGGACTCGCAGGATTCACTGCTTCTTCGCACCCTGTCTTTCCTCCCAGACCTCTGACCTCTGACCTCTCAGGTTCCCAGGCCCTACCCCAGGCCTACTCCCGGAGTGTATGTTGAATGGGCAAACAAATAAGTGGGAAACACATGAATGGATAGTTTTGATGGGCTCGTCTGTCTGATTACGGTTCTGCCCGAACATAGACTAATGCTGTAGGAAAGCAACAGTGCTTTTGGTTTGTTTGTTTGATACTAGGACTGAACCCAGGGCCTTTGCACTGAGCTACATCCTCAGGCTTTTTAAAATTTTATTCTGACACAAAGTTTTGCTGAGTTACTAAGTTGCCCCAGGATGGCCTTCAACTTGTGATGCTCCTGCCTCAGCCTCCCAGATTATAGACATGTGCACAATAATCCTTAAACAGAAACGAAGGTCATTTCCTGTGAAGACTGTACTGTACTTTTTTTTTGGTGCTGGGGATTGAACTCGGACCTTGCGCTTGCGAGGCAGGCGGCAGAACCACTGAGCTATATCCCCCGCCCAAAACTGTACTGTACTTTAAAGTGCCTTTCCGGACTTTGAAGGTCTCCGAGAGAAAACCCATGCAAATGTCTCCTTCAACAGCAGCAGACGCGCCTGCCTCCCATGGGGGCCCAGCCCTGACGTCCTAGTCCGCGCATGCGCAGACGGCGCTCAGGCGTGCTCTTCCGCTCTGTCCCCCGGTACCGCCGGGTTCACGGCGCTCTCCTCTCCCCACAGGTCCTGGCTGCCCGGCAGCGAGAGCGCCACCTGCGCCTGGCGCGGCCGCCGTCCAGGGCCCAGCTCAGGGTCACCCGGGAGAGGACGAAGAGAGCACGCCGCGCGCAGGCGGCCCTGAGGTGGGTGCGGCGCTTGCGGGCGCCCGGGTCCGGCGATCGCTCCGGGGAGCCGGCCTTCTGTCGCTGCTGGGGAGTGGGGGCCCAGGGGGGTCTTCTCATGCATCGTCCCTGCGCCCGGCCTGTGGGACGGTGCACGGCCGTAATCCCAGCACCCTGGGAGGCTGAGGCAGGAGGATCGCAAGTCTGAGCCCAGCCCGGCAACTTAGTGATTTCGCAAAACCCTGTCTCAAAATAAAGTAAAAAGGGCCTGAGGATGCAGCTCAGTGCAAAGGTCTGGGTTTTCGATCGCTAGTACCAAAAAGAAAAAGAAAACTTGGTTCTGCAACTTGCTGGTGTGCGGATCTGACCGGCAGCTTACCCTCAGCCTGAGTCCTCCCTCCGCGAACAGCTGCCCTCGTCAGTGGGGGACACTGCGCCACTGCCGGCAGCACTGACTTGGCCCGCGGCAAGGATCCTGAAATAATTCAGTGTTACAAGGTGCACACTCAGAGTCATGCTCAGCGCAGTCTGCTGAGTCGTTTTTAGGTTTATCCAGGCAGGAATTACTGCAAACTGAAACACAAAACCTGAGAATCACGAAGCCTGCAGCACACCCGCGCACGTGGACATGGATGTGTTTCCGCCCGGTCCCGGCCACCCGGGCAGCATCCGCTGAGGGGGCTTTATGAGCATGCGCTGCGGCGCTTCCCCGGATCCTGATTCAGGGCTGCAGGTTTGTGATGCAGCGTGTCCAGGCCTTGGGAACTGCTGCTGCTCCTCCCGAGCTGAGCTGGCGCTGCAGGAACTGGAGGAGAAGCCCCTGGCCTCTTCCTTAACCCCTCCCTGAAGCACGCAGCACAGCAGCTCTCCTTCAGCCACGCAGCTTGACCTGGAGCAAAGCCTGGCCCAAGGGGCAGAGCTGAGGTTGTGTCCGATGTCATCCAGTGCGAGAGGAACAGGATGGGGCAGAGGCACAATCACTAATGTTGCCAGATCGCCTGACAGCAAGTTGGAAACCACAGGAAACAGTGTCTGGGAGCCAGGTGGCGCGTTGTCCCCACTCCCCCAGAGCACGCAGGTGGGGACAAACTCGGCAGAGGAGCCCTAGGCGCCTGGCACCCTTTGAACAGGAAGCACAGAGTCCCCCAGGCCACAGCTGGGAACCCTGAATCCCCAGGACATGGCCTTAGGCTGGGATCACAGAAAAGCAGGGTCAGAGGGGCTGAACCAGCGCTGTGTGGGGGTGACTCGGCTGACAGTCCAGGAAATCGCACAGTTTGAGAAACTGCCACAGACAATATAACAACCTAGTAGAACAGCAGGCTATAGAATCAGAATGCAAAAGCCAATGTCCTCTGCGCATAGAAATGGAAGTCAGAGGAAAAGATTTATTAGGAAACTCAATATTCAACAAGGCAAATAACAGAATATAGTAAATCCAGCAAGATACACTTAGGGATTGTCTTTAGGAGAAGCGTGGGGAGGTAGCCTGCCTGTCCCTGACAGTCGGTGGCCACCTGATGATGGTTTTCGTTATTTTGGGGCAACTTTCCGTGTCCAATGAAAACATATTAAATGGCACCAGGAGGAAGCAAGACAGAAATCCATAGTACAACACACCAGTTTGCTCACAAACAAATTGCAGAGCAATGGTGGTACCAATAGACTGAGGGACGGGGTCGAAAGTGGTTACTATAATTCACCACATTGGTGCACTTAACAGGGAAATCCAGATGATTATCTCAGGCACACAAAAAACAGTCGACAAAATTGAACATTCATTCATGAAGAAAGGAAACTTCAAAACTCAGCAAACCAGAAACAGACAACTCCCTGCACTAAAAACGGCATCTGTTAAAACCCTACACCTCAGGCCGGGGATTTAGCTCAGTGGTTTTGCTGCCTGCTGCGCAAGTGCAAGGATCCCAGTTCGATCCTTGGTACCAAAAAACCCCCAACCCCCCCCCAAAATACCCTACACCTCAAGGGCCGGGGATTTACCTCAGTGGTGCCACCGCCTGCCTCACAAGCACACATTCCCGAGTTCCATCCCTGGTACCAAGAAACAAAGCAACAACAACAAAAAACCCTGGACCAAGCCTCGTACTTGGATGCAGAGGCATTTTGATATCCCCACCCCTCATGAACATCATAACGGAAGCCCTTCCCAGTGCGACCGGCAAGAAAAAGAAATATAAAGAGTTTACAAACGTGAAGGGAAGAAGCACAAAGTATCCGGTGGTGGGTGAACGAATGTCTGTACAGAAAATTCCAAATTATCTACAAAAAGGCTCCAATAGCTATTAAGCGACTTTGGCACTTTTGCAGGTTACAAGTCAGACAAACTCTGTTCCTTATACCAGCAATAAATAATTGAAGTTTAAAAATACCACTTACTATAGCACCAAGACATGAAGTACTTAGATACAAATCTAGAGAAACATGCAGAATCTATATGTGGAAGCCTACAAATGCTAATGAAAGAAACTGAAGAAAATCTAAATAAATGGAGAGAGTACTGTGTGCATCAAGTGGGTAACTCAATATTGTATCGAGTCTTTCTGTTGTATGTGTAGATCCAGTGCAGTCATAGCCAAAGTCCTGTGTGCTTTTAAAAACAGATATTGACACACCGATTTGAAAATATATATGGAAAACAAAGGACCTAGAAAAGCCAAAACAATTCTGGGTTTTGTGGTTGTTGTTTGGGACAGGGTCTTGCTCTGTAGTTCAGGCTGGCCTTGAACTCACTGTGCAGCCCAGGCTGGCCTTGAAATCAAAGTGATCCTCCTGCCTCAGCCTCCCAAGTGCTGGGATTACAGGTGTGTGCTATCCGCCTGGCTCAAAACAATTCCAAAAAAGAGCAAAATTGGAGAACCAATGTGTCAACCTTCAGATGTAGCATACAGCTGTGGAAACCAAGAGTGGGAGATTCTGGGAACAGCATACATGCAAAGATCAGGGGGAAGGAAGAGAGCCCGGAAAGAGACCCGGGCAAATATGCACAAGTTGCTTTCACGGCAAAGACCATTCCATGGAGAGAGGATAGCAAAAGCAAACCAGGAAAACTGCGCCTCAGATGCCTCGTAACTCGTACCAAGATTCCCTCTTGGGCGTGGGAGTTGGTTCCGTCACAAGCGCTCCCCTTGGGCACCGCTGGCCACTGGAGCGCACGTCCCAATGATGCTGACACCACCGTCCCTCCACAGGGGCCTCGCCATGCACGGCCTGACGCTGCTCCTGCTCACGTGGCTGACCCACGGGGCCTTCTCCACGGCCGCCGAGCACGCTCTCAATCGGGCCATCCGGAAGGCGTTGGCGAGGTAGGAGAGCGGCGCCCCTCTAGGTCTGCAGACTGCGCCCCCTGAGTTCATGGCCAGGACGACCCAAAGGGAGGCAGAGGTGCAGGCGGGCGGCCTCCCTGGTGACCTGGCCTGAGCCTTGTCCCGTCTTTGTTTCTAGCACAGACAGTGTCAGCAGGGGACCCCATAGACCCTCTCGCCCCCCGCTGGGGTGCATTTCAGCCAGGCATGAGGGGCCCAGAGGGGCTCTCGGCCACATCCCACACAGGAAATCTGGAAACAGTTGTCATAGTGACTGGGTGCACACTTTTCCCCAGAGTCAGTAGGAGGCTTCAGCCAGGCGTGGTGGTGCACATCATTATCCCAGCACTCTGGGAGGCTGAGGCAGGAGGATCATAGGTTTGAATTCAGACTGTGCAACGTATGGACTTAGAACTTGCCTCAAAATAAAAATGAAAATAAAATGTGGAAAGGGCTGGGGACATAGCTCAGTGCAAAGGCCCAGGGTCAATCCCCAGTACCACACACTCACACACACACACACACACACACACACACACACACACGAGGGTCTCCATTCACAGACTCAAATGTTCCTATCACCTTATTTTGGGTAAACAGTAAAACAGATACCCCAGGGCTACAGGACCTGGGGCAATCCAGGGTCTCACAGATTCCTTTCTGCGGGAAACATGAGTCCTTCACCCAGAGGCAGGGCTGAGGTTCACGACAGATGCCCCAGAGTCAGCCTGTCTGCCCCGCTCCCCAGAGCCCCGCTGTCTCGCAGGCATGTGTTTGTTTCTCCCTACTTTGAAGGCAGGTAGATGTGGAACATCGAACCCAAAAATGCAGCAGGAAAATTCCCTGTCATCCCGGGCAGAGGAAGGCAGGGTGGCATCTGCCGCACTGTATTTTCTTTCCCTGTCTTCACGTCTCTGAAATCTCGATCCTTTCTCATTGAAAGTCATTGTCAAATCCATGGTCAGCGTTTATTTCACCTCTGAAAAAGTCTGATAATTGAGGGCAGCTTGGCCCTGAATTCCGGAGTTCACAGTACGAATTGACGTCAGTCATTCGCAGTGGTCTCAGTGCCAAAAAGTGAAATAATTCCGTGTGTCCCAGGGTTTTACTCTGTCTTTCTCTAAAGGACATTTTAAAGCATATTTCGGGAGCATTTCTGTGAATGCGCTGCCATGGGCGAAGTAATTCAGTTAGGTGTAAATAATTCTGTTGTTTTTTCCTTTGGTGGGGGTGGGTGGCTGGAAAGTCCGTTAATGGTTTTTGGGGGGGTTACCAGGATTCAAACTCAGGTCCTTGCACTTGCGCAGCAGGCATCGAAACCACTGAGCTAAGTCCTCGGCCCCAAGTCCGTTAATTTTATCTGTTATTTAGGGACGATTTTCCTTCCACCTTCTGCAAGAGAGGGTGGGCGATCTCCATCCGGGCCACTGCTCGCAAAGGTCCTCTCCCCGGTAGTCCTGTTAGTCTATGCCTGCTCCGAGGTTGAGACCGGAAGTCCCCGTTCAGTGAGTCTGGACTCGCTTAGCGCAATAACCGAGCCTTGACTGCTGAGCTCAGTGGTATCTGTAGCCTCTGACTCTGCAGAAGCGGTGGCTCTATCACTCACTTTGCTCACCTTCCTCCCAGCCCAGCCTGCTCTCTTCAACCCCGGCAGCTGCACGGACCCGCCAGTAGGTGGCGCTGTGGGCAAAACAAAGAGACAATTTGGGCCATTTGGTCTGGAAGTGGAAACCCAAGCCTGGAGCCCGTCTTAGCTAGGTGACGATGACGATGGTGACGACGATGATGGAGATGATACCTCACATTTCAAAGCCAGCATTATGTGACATGTTTCTCTTAGCAGTCATTGCTCTTGATTCTCAAATCAGAAATGCAGCGCGAGACACTATTTGTGAGGCCTCACACGCTCAGGAGCCTTAGATGGCCTTAGAGGAACCACTTCCAGGTGTGCAGTGACCTTGTGCTTCCCACAGGGACCAAAACCGGCCCCACCTCTGGGTGCAGTGACTGCCAGCCAGGGATGTGGTTTGCTTTATTATGTTTTGCAGTACTGGGGCTTGAACCCAGAGCCTTTGCACTGAGCTGCATCCCCAGCCCTTTATAAGGATCTGAGATGGAATAGCACTAAGTGGCTAAGTTCCCCGGGCTAAGCTCTGGCATGTGATCCTCCTGCCTCAGCCTCCCAGAGTGCTGGATTGCAGGCGTGTGCCACCATGCCTGGTTAGAGATGTGTTCATGTGCCCTGGTTTCTAATGGGATGTTAAAGTGGTCTCTCGTTACCCCTCGGAACAGCCCCCAGCTCCTAATCCTGAAACACCAGCAGCTCCTGAGGGGCTTGGGTTTGTAGCATTCCAGGGAGGGGAGCTGAGCCCGTCCTGCAGGGACGTCCGGGACCAGGCTGCAGCTCTCTTAGGCTCGCAGGCTGTCCTGCTCTGAGATGTAGAATCTTTATCCGCAGAGTGGGAGTTGGGCTGCTGGATTTCTGCGTCGTCACCGAAGGTTATCATGTTACTGGATTCTGTGGTATTCGAGCTGTGCTTGAAGTGTTTCTGAACTCAGTAAAACCTCCATGAAGTTCCAAGTAAAACAAAACCAAACTAAATCGTCACATGAAGCCCCTGTAAAGGAAGGAGGCTCTCCACCTAAGCAGCATAAATGGAAAATAACTGCTGATTTTTATCTTGCACATCGCTCAGCCCACCTTGGGGGCCTGTGTTGTGTAATTGCTGTCATTAGTACAGCTGGGCCAGGCCTGCCAAATTCTCCTGCTCCACTGCCTGGATCCCAGGGTGGCAGGAAGGGCAGGAGTGGGCTCCCCTGGGCCTGGGAAGCTGTAGCTCTGCATCACACTGGGCCCTTCTTGACTCAGTTTCTCTATCGCCATTCCCAACAGGCGGCGACATCCAGAAGGTCACACATCTCCCCAGAAGCTGTGCATTGTGGACTGGGAATGGCTTGGTGGTAGAGCACTGGCCGGGTGTGCACGGAGCCCTGGGTTCCACCCCCAGCACTGCACGCACACACGCACACATGATTGTGCAACCTCCATGTGGCCAATATATATATATATATATATATATATATATATATATATATATACACACACACACACACCACTTCATTTTTTCAAGTACATAATATGGAGCACATTAAGCCATAAATGTAAAATCAGTCTTTCTGGCAGGTCATCTTGAATAGATTAGGTGCTAAAAAATGGAGCCCACAGAAACCAAATTCTTGAATACACGAGAGAAAAACTCTACAGGAAAAGGAAGTGAGGCCAATCAGACAGACCAGCTCTCTGGACTGTTACTCCTTCCCAGGTGCTGTGGACATTTTTGGAAAACATTTATAATGCGTACAAATTGTTGGCTGAGGTGCCTGCATCTGGGAGCTGATACGTTATGACCTTTCTTTGTCCTTGATTTCTTTTTCTCCTCTACTGTCTTTGTCGTGCCTATGAAGGTGTTGTTTTGCAGCACTGGGGAAGGAACCCTGGGCCTTCACACTGAGCTACATGCCCAGCCCTTTTTATTTTTTATTTGGAGACAGGGTCTTGCTAAGTTGCCCAGCCTGAGCTAGATCTTGTGATCCTCCTGCCTCAGCCTCTTAGAGTCCTGGGATGACAGGCATTCACCACCATGCCGGGCTGTCTCTAAAGGGCTTAGACACTTTTTCTAAGGTATCTCCAAAAGCTGCCCTCATCAGCAGTGTGAGGGCCGCCCCACAGCCTGGCCTGAGAACGCGGTCCTCGTGTGTGCTGGGAGCAGCTTGTGTCCCGTCCCCTCTTGGGGGCAGTGGCTCTGATGCCCAGCATGTGCCTGCCGATTTCCCTGGGGCACACACTCTGGCCCTGGCTGTCTCCTGTCCCCTGGGTGAGCTCCCTACGCACGGAGTTGGGGGGAGATGCACACAACGGCTCTCAGGCTGGGTGAGGCGGCTCGGGCATGCTACCTCGTAGACCAGCTGTCCTGGTCACTTTCTCATTATGGGGCACGATACCCAGCGCCCACAAACTGAAACAGGAGAGGTTTATTCCGGCTCACATTCTGGGTCCATAGACAGCCTGCTCCGAGGCAGGAAGGGTGTCAAAGAGGGGCCGGGCGGAGGAAAAGCTGCAGACATCATAGCGTACAGGAAGCAGAGAGAGAGGGGAGGAGTCAGGAGGAAAATAAGCCCTTCCGGGTCTGGCCCCCAGACCCAGCCTCCAAACCGCACCTCCAGCTGTGGGTCCCTCAGCAGACTGCTCTACCCCCAATCCAGTTGCCTCCCGAAGCCCTGCCTGTGAGCTGGGGAGCTTTGGGGGCGTCTAGACACACAGCGACACCAGCTTTGCACCGTCCTGCCTGCCAGTGCCACAGCCACCACCTGGGGAGGTGACCTCCAGCCCGTTCTTCGGGGAAGCCTGGACCCGGTGACCGGGACAGGAGGGGATCTGTCCCTGGTCGGCTTGAGTTTATATGTTGTTCTTGCTTCTTCAGATGGGTTTCCAACTGAATGGCTTTCTCCAAGAAGCATTCTCCCCCTCTTTCCACCAAGAAGGGTCCAGAGGAACCAGCACCTGGCCCACTCATGTGTGTGTGTGTGTGTGTGTGTGTGTGTGTGTGTGTGTGTGTGTGTGTGCGCGTGCATGTGCCTGTCCCCAAGCACACTGTCATCGGCCTACTCGGGTCCCTGTGGGCCCCTCTGCCAGACACAGCCCTCTGATGGCTGTGCGTGGCCTCTGTCCACCGTGGCCTCGCTGCCTGGCTCTCCTGTCATCACGTGCTGGGTGCTCACGGCTGCCGGGCAAGACCTCACCCACCCGCCAGCCACCCTTCAGTGTCATCACTGATCCACGTTGTGCTGCTGCTCTGTCCCTCTGCCCAATCAGCTCATCACAAAGTGAAGCTAGCCTAAGTGAGACATGCACTGAAAGCCGGGAGTGGTGGCCCTCACCTGTCATCCCAGCACCCCTGGGAGGCTGAGGCAGGAGGATTGCAGTTCGAGCCCAGCCTGGGCAACTTGGCAAGATCCAGACTCACAATAAAAAATAAAACAGGGCTGGCGGTGTAGCTCTGTGTGGAAGCCCTGGGTTCAATGCCCAGTACCAAAAAGAATTTTAAGCAGCATTAGTGCAGTAGGGCCACTACCCAGTGTCCCAGCATAGCCTCCCCAGCCTCAAACGTGCTGAGAGCTTGCACCTGGTGACAGCACCTCGCACACTGCTGCCTCGTGATCAGATGTGGAAGAGGTCCCAGGAGTGAACAGTGACCAGGGCCAGGGGAGGTCGGCTTTCACCCCACTGTGAAGTCAAAACCGCCCACGCTGAACCTTGAAGTCAGGACTGCCCTTGCATTGGGTTTGCTTCCCCACACGAAGCTAAAGTCCTGGCTCTTTCCACGTGCGTGGTGCTCTAGTTGTTGCACAATAATGTTTGTTGACTGAATGAGTGAGCGAATGTGCAAGTGTTTTCTCACCCTTCTCCCTTCTTTCCTGCGAGTGTGGAGCAAAGTGAATGCTGGGGCTTGTGCCTCATGCTGCAGATGGGTTTGGTTTAATTTTTGCAAAGCACCTGAAGTCCGAATGGGAGGAACTGGCAGGGGGAGAGCCTTGGTTGTCCCTGTCACTGTGCCTGGGGTGGCAGAATCAGCTTTTGGTTTTGTTTTGCATGAAGCAGTGCCAGGTGCTCGCCGGGCGCCGGGGACCGGAGCGACTGCAGGCTGAGCTCACTGCTGGACGCGCTGCTCACGGGGGGCCCCTCTGCGGCCGGGGCGCCAGGGGCTCAGGTGGGCAAGGCCTGTCCCCTGCTCCTGTTCTGTTTGCTCCTCCCAGCCCGGCCTCCTTGGACACTGGACTTCTCATCAGCTCTGTGTAACATGCGGAGAGCCACGTGGGCCTCAGGTTTAGCCACCGGTCACCCTGGCTGCCCACCCTGATGCCCACTGTGACGAGGGTGTGACACCCACAGCCTGCACCCCACTGATCTCTCTTCTTCTCGCAGCCTGGAGCTCTAGGGGGAAAATGCTACCTACTGGGTGCTTCAGTGATTCAGCAGCCCCAGGACCCTCCCAGCAGTTTACCCAAGGTATGAGATCTCTTTTTGAGGCAGGGTCTCACTGTGTAGCTCAGGCTGGCCTTGAACTCACTGTGTAGCCCAGGCTGGTTTTGAACTGTCAGCAATCCTCCTGCCTCAGCCTCCCCAGAGCTTGGATCACAGGCATTCACCACCATGCCCAGCTTTTTCTTTATGTTGAAATAAATTAGGAACATCTGGAAGACAGTGGGGCAGGAAATCTGCAGGTCACTTTCCCTTCTCGGAAGATGGGGGGCCCACTTGAGATTGTGGGGTGCCAGGCTGGGGAGGGCAGCAGCCAGCTTCTTTCTCCCCTGGTCCAAACACCTGTCCTGGGCTGGGTGGTGCCCCTGTCTGCGGCTTTGCCCCTCACTGTCTGAGGATCTCGGGGAAAGCAGGGTGCCTGGGCTGAAACCCTAGACATCATCCACGGTGCCCCATGGGCTGCGCCTGTGCCCCCGACTGCCCTGCAGGTGGCCAGGAGCCTGGGCCTTCAGCTCCAGAGCCCGGAACCTCGCAGCGAGGCAGAGCGTGGTGCCTGCTGGTGCTCAGGACTCGGGATGGAGCCATGGCTCCTCCTGATTGCTGGTTTGCTCCGCAGCCTCCAGGGCCGTCTCCAGCGCCCCTGGAAGACTCCCTTCCTCTGTGGAGCCCTGACCCCAGAGGCCTCGAGGACCAGAACCTGACCCATGGTGGCCCTGGGCACTGCCTGCTCAGCCCGGGCAGAACCAGGTCTGTGTGACCAGGCTGCGCTCTCCCCGCTGGGCAGCGCTGGGCACTGGGGAGGAGGCCGTGTGCAGCAGGTCGGGAGGGGACAGGTCAGCCAGGCCGGCAGGACACGCAGTGGCTGTGCAGTGACAGCATCGTGCACTTCGGGGCAGGGCAGCGAGTGCAGGCCTGGCCTTCAGTCCCAGCACAGCTGCTGCAGAGCCTCTGCGGTCATGTGGGGAGGGGACATCTGTCCTGTGCTGGTCACCCGGTGCCACCCAGTGCTGCTGGGGGAGGGGTCCCAGGGCATAGCAGACGTTTCCAGCATGGTCCCTGGTGGGGCCGGGTGGCCTGGCCTGGCCTCTCCTGTCTTCTCTGGTCCCCTCCTGTCCTCTCCTGTCCTGGCCCTCCTGTCTGCCGGAGCACCCCTCACCCTAGGATGATGTTTAACTGCCCACCCCGGGCAGCACCCCACGGGCTCCAGGCAGCAGAGCAGCTGTGTGTCTCGGCCAAGGGAAGGGGAGCTGTCCTGGCCCAGGCTGCAGAGGGTGCCCATCCCGGCTGAGGCCCACTTCCGGTGTCCTCTGGGCCTCTCCCACTCCTGAGTCCCGGCTCCCCGCAGGCTGGAGGCCCAGGCGCTGCTGAGCACCCTGAGGGCCCGAGGCTGGGCAGCCGCGTCCATGCGCCTGGTGCTCTACCACCCACCCTCGCAGCTCTTCACAAGCATCGCCCTGCGCGCCCAGCCTCTGCCCGCCGCCTGGGTGGAGTCCTTCAGGGTCTTCTGGGGCAGCTCCAGCTACCACCACGTGCTCCCCGAGGTGAGTCCTGGGGTTCCATCAGGAGGGCCAGGCCTCCGCCACTCCGCCCCTGGAAGCTGCTGTCACCCGCGGATGCCGGATGGTGGAGGACCCAGCTGACCGGGCGTTCTGAAACCCAGCCACACCCCTTCCGTGGCTTCACTCTTCTGCAGTTGCCTGTGGTCCACAAACACCAGCTGGGAAATTCTGCAAACAAGCAGTTTGCACGGTTTTAAATAACTATTACAGCATGCGGTTATAATCGTCCCATTGTATTACTAGTTATTGCTATAATTGTTTTGTGTGTTTTGGGGGAGTGCAGCACTGGGAATTGAATCCAGGGCCTTTGCACTGAGCTACAGCCCCAGCCCCTTTATATTTTTCAATTTTGGGACAGGGTCTTGCTGAGTTGCTAAGTTGCCCAGGCTAGGCTCAAACATGTGGTCCTCCTGCCTCAGCCTCCAGAGTGCTGGGATTAAGGTGTGCACCACCACGCCCAGCTTGTTGAAGTCTCTTACCTAACTTATAAATTAGCATTACAGTAGGCAGGGCGGGCAGCTGCACACAGGCTGGTGGCTTTGAGGGTGGCATTTGCCTGGCACAGTTCCAGAGGCTGAAGGTCCAAGATCAAGGCCAGGAAGTCCGGGTTCAGGTGACCGCTGTCCCCCTGCAGACCTGGTCACCCCCTCCGTGTCCTCGCCTGGCCCCTTTGCAGCACGGATGAGGGGACCCTGTGGGCTCTCATGTCTGTCAGGTGAATCCCACAGGGCCAGGGTCGCTCAACCCCTGGGTCCCTCCATGTGAGGCCCTGTCTGCAGATGGACAGGGCAGGGCCCAGAGCCCCCGCTTCCCTGGCCTCTCCTGGGGCCGCTCATCCTGCTTGACTTCCCTTGGGTGTGCAGAGGGGACCCCAGAGGACGGGGTGCCCACCAGGCTGCTCGGCGCTTGGTGAAGGCCTGGACTCCAAGCTGCGGCCCGGGAGGCCCAGGAGGCTGCAGTCTGGTCATGGGCGGTGGGCTTGGGAACACAGGGTCCACGCAAAGCCCCAGCGGCCACGGTGGGGGCGCGGCTCTGGAGGGCAGGGCCTCCACCGGTCGGGCCACTGCGGAGCCTTACCATGCGGAGCTTCTCCAAATCGTGGCTTTTTTTACATTTTTGTTTTTCTCAGTCCCTGTTTGCAGTCCTTACTGATCACATCCCCGGCGGGGAGTTGGAATGTGACAGACGCATCTTGGTCCTTTTGACGCCCTCTTCTCTCCTCGATCTCTTGGGCCCCTTCCGCCTTTCAAAAAATTGATCTCCTTGTTTCCTGTTATCTGTCTCAGTTTGCTTTTAAATTATCTATGTTTAGTAAGAGAAACCATGAAATACTCCAGTTTGTGTGTCTGAATTATTTTACTCAATATTATGGTCTTGAGGTGCATCCATTTCCTACAAATAACTCGAGTTTATCCTTCTTCCTGGCAGAGTAGTACTCCATTGTGAGTAGATACCACATTTTCTTTATCCACGCATCTGTTGATGGACATATAGTTCCCTTCCAAGATCTAGCTACTGTGAAGTGTGCTGCTATGAACATGTAATGTGATGTCTTTAACTCTTTCAGGAAGGTACCTAGAAGGGGAATGGCTAGTTTTAGTTTTCTGAGGAATGTCTACACTGATTTCCGTAGGTAGTGGTTGTACAAATTTACACTCTCACTAACAATGTAAAGGGCTCCTCCCTCTCCCTCTGCACTGCAGCCTCGCCAGCCTGTGTTATTTGATTTGTTGATGATGTCCATTCTTTCTGAAGTGACATGGAATCTCAGTGCTGTTTTGTTTTGTTTTGTTTTGTTTAGTGCTGTTTTAATTTGCTTTTTTTCTGATGGCATGAGAGGCTGAATATTTTTGTTTTGTTTGTTTTGGTTTGGTTTTTTTGGTACCAGGGATCGAACTTGGGACCTTGCGCTTGCAAGGCAGGTGCCAGAACCACTGAGCTAAATCCCCAGCCTGAGGCTAAATATTTTTTATGTATTTATTGGTTATTTGTACGGATTCTTCTGAGAACTGTCTCTTCATTTGAATTCCTGGGCAACTCATCAAGACCGGATGGCAAAGTGAAACATAAAAAAGGGCTCAGTGTAAAGGCCCTGAGTTCAAGCCCCAGTACTTAAAAAAAAAAAAAAAAAAGACAAAGAAATCTTGAGTACAGGGGCTTTTAAAGGCTTCACTTGGCCAAGGAAGCTCACGTGTGGGGATATGAGGCCCACAAGACATATGTAGGACAGATCTGACCCGCACACCGGGAGGCCCGAGTCTGGGGTTCAGGGCTGCAGGGCCGCAGGAAGCGTGGAGCCGGGCGTCTGAGAGTTCCTCACAGGTGAGCAGGACCAACCTGCCCAGGTGCCCGGGAGGGCGTGGAGTGAGAGATGGCCTCGGCGGGCTCTGCCCAGGTGACTGGCGGGAAGCCAGCCAGAAGCCGGACTGAAAAGCAGTTTGTCTGAAATTCCGTGCCCCCTGCAGCTGGCATTCCTGGTCCTCAGCCTGGCTCGCCTCAGTCTGCATCTCTACTCGATGGCCGAGGTGGGCGCCCTCAGCTACTGGCGGAGACCCCGCAACTGGCTGGAGGTAGGATCCTGAGGCCATTTTCTTTCTTTAAAAACAAAATACAAAAAACTGAGGCGTGGTGATGCAGCCCGTCATCCCGGGAGTCTGGGAGGCTGAGGCAGCAGGATCGCAAGTCCGAGCCCAGTCTGGGCAGCTCAGTGACAAGGCAAGATGCTTCTCAAAGTAAACAATGAAAGGCCCGGGGCTGGAGCTCCGCGCCACGGCCCTGGGTTCCATCCCCTGTCCTGGGAAAATAATGTTTTTACCTGAAAAGAAGAACATGCTACAGGCAAAGGAAGTTGTTGCGCATGAGCTGCAGCCCTTCCCCCACGCTGTGCGTTCTCCCTGTGAGGCGTTAAGGCCGGAACAGCCGCTTCACGCCCTCTCCCGTCTCGTCTCTCGTTTCTGTCACAGCTGCCCGCGTTGGGCGCGGCCCTCGCCTATTACGCGGCCTGTGGCCTCCTCAGTCTCCACGCCGGGGACGTCGCCCAGCAGCTCCGCGGAGGGCCGTGCCAGGGGCCCCTGGACCTCAGCCTCATGGCGCTGTGGAGCCAGGTGAGGGGGACCCAGCACCCAGCTTGGCGCCACGCCCTGAGCGCTGTCCAAGCCGAGGTTCGTGTGGAGCAGGCAGCTTCACCTGGGCTCCTGCGGACACCTCTTCATTTTTCTTCCGGTTCCGGCCCAGTCTCTACACGGGGAGCTGAGCCTGGTCCACAAAGCTCCATCAAACCAGGAGCCGCTGGGCAGGGCCCCCAGAGGCTCCCCGGATCCCCCGCCCTCGCTGCCATCCTGACCTGTCTCTCCGGTCGCAGAGGGCGCGGTGGCTCCGGGGACTCCTGCTGTTCCTCTGGACACTGAGGTGCATCTCCCTCCCTGGCCTCCTTCATGTGGCCTCGTCCTGCTGTCTCCGGATGCGGATGCGGGGCTTGGTCTCTGGCGTCTCCACCGCAGTGGTAAGAATCCTCCGTTGGCTGCCATTCCAGCCTGTCTGGCGGGCGGGAAGAGCAGCGTCCCCTGGGGCGACACCATCTAGCATTCCGGTCACCTCCTCCATGGTCGTGGTTTTCCCACACCGGTCTCAGGGCCACCTGGTAAACCGTGGTCGGGACTGGAGTAACTGATTCATTAAGCGCGGCTGTCACTGCTGATGGGAGCGGTGCCCTCACTTCTGGCGTGTCCTCGGGTGCCACGAAGGCTGTGTGGCCTCTCATTCGTATCCACTCACCCCAGAGGACCAGGGGCCTAAGGGCGGGACAAAGCTTGTGCTGGGCTCAGCTCTCGGGCTCTCAGTTATTACAGCCACTTGCCAGTCCCGGCAGCCCAGCCCCCAGTGACTTCCTGTTCGGACATGGGGCTCGCTGTGGTGTTATTTAATTCGCTAGAGGAATCACACAACATCCATGGAACTCGGGGGAGGGGGGGAACAGAATCAGGGGCCAGAGATTTAGCTCAGTGGTTCCGCTGCCTGCCTGGCAAGTGCAAAGACCCGAGTTTGATCCCTGGTACCAAAAAAAAAGATAACAGAATCAGGACAAAGCTGATGACCCTTCATGCCGCTTAACAAGCTTTGACGCAAGGGGAGAGGCCTGGTGTGTAAATACACAGACAGACAGGGAGCGGAATTCCAACTGCACAGAAAGTGCGGGTGCCTGGGCCTAGGGGTTCCCGGGGCCGCTCCGCTGGATCTGCTGCAACCGGGAACCAGGGATTGTGCCCGCTTTTTCCCAAGTTCCACTGAGGCTCAAATCCACCCGCAGAGTAAATGATACTCAGATGAGTTCAAGGAAGGACAGGGACGTCTTTAAACGACAAGTAAACACCACCAGGGGCCTGCAGGGTGTAGCACGTGGCTGTAGCTGCAGCTTGAAGACCCCTGGTGGGCAAGCACCGTCCACATGTGAGCTCGGTCGGGCCTAGACCTGGGCTTGAAATTGATCCTCCTGCCTCAGCCTCCCTGGGCACTGGCTTACAGACATGGAAACTCACGCCCCCCTTTTTATCCACTTGGGGCAGGAGTTCAGGGTCTTGGCTCTTCTCTCTCCTGCAGCTGGTGGGGGCCCTGGTGCTGGCCGCCCACACCCACCTGCGCCACCTTCTGAGCGCCGCCTGGACACTGCCTCCCCGCACCTTCGCACACTCCGGATCCCGGCTGCTGCTGCTGCTGGGGTTGCCCGGGAGAAGCCAGGAAGACTCGTCCCCGAGCCTCCCCACGTCCCACCTGCGAGCCGCGGCTGGGAGCTGGGGTGTCCTCTCCGCAGTGGTGGCGGCGCTGTGTCTGGGAATGGTGCGTGCCCCCGGCCGGGCTGCGACAGCGCCACCTGCTGTCCAGTCGCGTGAAAAGCGCTCTGTCCTCCCGTCCCTCAGCTGACCAAGCCACCAGGGGC
This sequence comes from Heterocephalus glaber, assembly GCF_053883595.1. NCBI lineage: Eukaryota > Metazoa > Chordata > Mammalia > Rodentia > Bathyergidae > Heterocephalus > Heterocephalus glaber. The sequence continues at coordinate 13,346,190 of NW_028258381.1, forward strand.
TGCCTCCTGCAGGAAGCCTGGCTGGGTCTCGCTCTGTGCTGAGTAAAGAGGTGTGATCAGAATATGCAGTGAATGTTTAAAGTTTTTTTAAAAATTAAGGTAAAAGACACATTGCCGTGAATTCCCCTCAAAATACCCTCCTTGCTTCACTCATCCCATTGTTCCGGGCACTTTCTGAGGCAGCTCTGGAGTCCTCTTTCCTGAGGAGCATAACAATGTGTGATCAAAAATACAGTGAATGTGGCCGGGGATTTAGCTCAGTGGTTCCGATGCAAGCCCAAGGCCCTGAGTTTGATCCCTGGTACCAAAAATACAGTGAATGCTGCTGCCAAGCACCATCCAACAGAAAGGCAGTTCCTAAAACACGACACTGTGTCTTCATCCACCTTCTCCACCAGATCTGGCACCATGGGACTTCTGGCTCTTCCCCAAAGTCAAAATGACCATGACAGGGAAGCATGTTGGATCGATTCAGGACATCAAGGCAGCCAGGACAGCATAGCTAAAGACCCTCAGGAAAGAGGGCTCCAGAGCTGCTGCCGGAAGAGGCGAGGAGCATGGAACGAGTGTGCTCAAAGCGAGGGGAGGCCTTTGAGAGGGATTTGTGGCAGTGTACTTTCTCCTGTGATATTTTTTTGAGTTGAAACACTCCCCGTGTTTTCGACCGCACTGGGCGCACCCCTTGCCCTGCCCTTGTCCTCCTGCTACTTCGGGGATTCTTTCCTGGGGGTCCTACTCAGTCTGGAGCTGGATGAGGCGTGGGCTCCCACTTTGCTGCCTCCTGCCTTCCCGCACTCAGCTGCTGCCCGAGGCCCAGCCACTCCTGCCCCTGCACAGTGCCCTGCGTCAGCTCCTGTCTCCCTGTGGACTCTGGCCACATCCACATCCTGATCCACGCAGAGCCCTGTACATGTGAAAGTAGTTGGTAGTCAAGCTTCACACATGAATTCTTTGCAGTCTTTAGAATTCTCATTTAGTAGAGTGAAACTAGAAGGAATTACACATACTCACACCTCAGCACAGGCAGGCCCCAGTTCTTTGCTTCTTCAGCTGCCACTAACTCATTGCTCCCCACCCTCTGATCCTTTCCTCCACCTAGCACTTTAGCCACTCAGTACCCAGCCACCCAAGCAGCCACTTCTCCACCCATCCATCCACTTAACAACTCTTCATCCTTCCACCCACACATCCACCCATTTACCCATCTGCTTGTTTGGGTTATTTTTTTAAACGACTGGATGTGTGAAAATTTGAGTTTGGTACCCACAGGCTCTTGAGCTCTTGGGTCTCAGCCTGCAGTAAGGAATGAATAGCCTGGGGCCCCACACCCAGCAGTGTCTTACCAGGACATCATGACAGGAATGCAGGGGTGGCCATCTTGGTCCTGGATGTTATACACCGAAAACATCTCTTACGACAGGACTGACTCCCACTGCTGAGTTCATCTTGCCGCCATTTAATTTCATTCCTCACAGGCACTTTCCTAGCATTTTTTTTAACCAAAACTTCATAAAATAGCATCATCAGATATAATCTCCATTTCCTACTTTATCAAGTTAACAAAGCCAGTTTTCAGCTTGCTGATGCAGAATTTGCCTATTTCACTCTCTTCTCCAGCTGAGAGTTTCCCTCCTGACTTGTTTCCACAAGAGCAAATCTTCTCGTGGCAACCCACCAGTGAGACTGACAGATGTCGCAGCGCTCTCATGGCAGGAGGCACTGGCCTTCCTGGGGCTGGAGACCCCGGCAGCCGGGGAGATGGAGGCAGCTGTGGATCACGTATGCCTGGGCCTGGATACTGAGGCAGCTCCCTCGATGCAGGGCTGTGCTTTCTGGGGTCCCGGGTCACAGCCACACCCTAGATCTGGGAGACTCTTCCCTTGCAGTTCTAGTACCTTTGAGGTTTACCAGTCATATTCTCCTCCTTGGCCACCACACCCTGGCAGTGGCCTTGCATGGCTGGAAAGATGGAATTTCCGGTCTTCCCCTGACACCTGTGTGTGCGCGGGCGCACGTGCACACCTTTAGGCTTAGTCGTTTGCTTTGGGACCAGACGCAGACTCCTACCTAAACATGGGGCCCTCCGTTTGAGTTTGATTGGACCCCTATTTCCTGTGTGCCCCAAAGCCTGTCCTGTGCATGTGCTTGTGACCGTGGGCATCTGTGGGGGCCTTGAGTCCGCGCGTGCTTCCTGTCTCATTCCTGCCACGCAGTCACCCTTGATGTGGCGCTGTCACCAGTGCTCGCAGTCTGTGAATGAAAGAGCTGAGGTGCAGGGACAGGAAGTGTGAGCCAGCCCTGGCCCAGCACACTTCTCACTTAGCAAGGTCCTGCAAACCCCCAAGGCCCTGTGTGCTTCAGATAATGAGGAAACCAAAACACGTCCTGAAATGCGTTTCCTAATCCACTTTTGTTCCCCTCAGAGTCATTGCTTGGAGGAGTTCTCCAGTCTGTTAGATGAGCTCCTGGTGAAGGTCGAAGCTTTGTCCCACGGCCTGGAGCTGCCTGCTCTGGAAGAACCCAGGCCTGCGGACGACAGTCCCGCAGTGAGCATTCCTGCTCACCGAGCTCCTGGGGTAAGACCGTGCAGAACTGTTTGTGTCTATTGCTTCCTTGTTTTTTAATTTTCTGAAGTTCATTTCATACAGTTGCTGGGCTAGAGCTGTGAGGTCTGTTGGCATGACTGTTCTGCGTGGGGCGGGGGAGTGGGGAGCGGAGCTTGGCAGGCTGGGCTGCTCCCAGCTTCCCGCGGGGTGCGGGACTTCCTGTTTGAGCCACCAGCCTTGGTAGTTGTCTGGCCGTCATTTCTGATCACAACTGGAGTCCAATAAGAGGCTGGGAATCAGAAACGGAAACTCCAGACCCCAGACACTTAAAACTTACCCATGGCCTGGATGGTGACCAACAATCCCAGGAATGGCTGCGGAGTAGACCGGGAGGGGGAGGGGCAGGGGAGAAGGCCTCGGCCCCTGGGAGCCACACAGCCCTCCAGACAGACCTCGTGTCTGGCTCCCGAGTCTGGAGGAGCAGAGCAAGGGGCAGAAAGGAGTCAAGAGGGAGGCTCCTCAAACCCTAAGAAGAATTTAAAACTAACTAAATGAATAAATAAATTTAACAAGGGCTGGGGATGTAGCTCAGTGACACCACACCTGCCTGATAAGTGCAAGGTCCTGAGTTCAATTCCCGGTACCAGAAAAAGACATAAATAAAATTTTAAAAATGCCCTAAAGCCACAGATTTCAGGGGACAGGTAGACAAAAAGAGAGCGTGCAGGAAGGGAGTCATGGTGTGGACACAGCCACTGGAGAGACCCGTGCTTGACTCACGGGCCTGGAACTATGCCACTTGGCAGCTGCCAAGGGCAGCCCGGGTGCACAGCGACCATGCTGCAGGTGCCCAGGTTGCTCCCAGGAGAGGTGGAAATCTAGCTCAGTGCCCAGGGGGCTTCACCAGCAGAATGCACTAAGCGATTAAGAAAAATATAAAACTCAAGAGCGCGGCATGCCTTTCCACAGCAAGGCAGAGGGAAAGCTTCCAGGCGAGCTTCTCTGAAGCAAGCAATATATTGTCACTCAAATGGGACAGAAATGTCCCGCATCTTAACAAAAACACCCCAGTTTTACTGCATTCAATACCAAAACTTGAAATTAAATATTATGAAATAGAATCTATCAGCAAATTAAAAGAATAATATCCCACTATCATAAGTTTTAAATCAAGAATAGAAATGCTTTAGTACTAAAAAAATGTTAGCAACCTTCGCCAAAAAAGGGGAGGAAACCATCACCTGGTTTTTTCTCCATGAATGCATTCGACAAAACTTAACTTCCGTTCCCAATTTCTAAAACATACTCTCCACAGAAAAAGGAATTGATATAATTTTTTTTTTAGTACTGGGGATTGAACTTGGGACCTTGCGCTTCCAAGGCAGGTGGTGGAACCACTGAGCTAAATCCCCGGCCCTTATTTTTAAACAATACAAATGTACCTCAAGTTAAAAGCTAGTGCTGTCACTACTGGTACAATACGAGAAGCGTTCTTAGTGAGGCTAAGTAAAAAGAAAGATTGTCAACTTGAAAATCTGTAGGGCGTTTGGATTTTATTTGTCGTTTGGGGGGGCTGCTTTTCGTTTTTTGAGTTTTTTCCTTTTTCTTGTGCTGGGAATTGAACCCGGGGCCTCCAGTACCTACGAGCCCAGCCCAGGCCCCGGAAAGCATCCTGAAGGTTGTGTCTCATCTCCGCCCTGGAAGCTCCCTTGTCTCACGGCCAGCGGGGACTTCAAGTGCCCTTAGTTCCCCACAGCCTATTGGCAGCACCTGAACTCTTGTCCTCGGCCGACGGACGTGATGATCCCCAGCCTGGCTGGGGCGGCTTCTGCTGGCTGCTGCCCCGCCACCTCGCTCTTTGTGCCCACGATGTCCCCAGCTGGCAGTCGCCCCGGGACACCCGCCTCCGAAAACGCGGCTCTTCCTAGCCGTCTTCTCCGGGGCATTTCAGGAGTCTCCCAGAAGCCTCTGCGGCCAGGCACCGGCCTCTCCCCTGGCTCCCGGGGCGTCTGTGACCCCAGCACCCCGTTCCCGCGGCACCAGTGAGCTGCCCGCCGGGGACGCCGTGGTGCTGGCACGGGCCTGGACAGCTGGATGTCCCAGAACAGACCCGCTTTGTGCAGGGGACCGAGGAGACAGCCCGTTTGAATTTCCTAACTGGGAGCAGTGTTTTCCATCTTAGCGTTAATAATTAAGATTCGTATCTTTATGCACGAGGGGCCTGGGGCCGGCATCTGTGCCCACCTGCACGTGTCCCATTGCTCGCTGTGCTTGCGAATGACTCCAGGCTGGAGAACGCCGGGCCTCCACGCTCCTCACCTGCCAGCGCCCCCTGTCGGCCCCAGCAGGAAGTGCCGGCCCCCGGCTTCCTCTCCCCGCAGGGACCCGCTCCCTGCACAAGCTCTGTGTCTGCCCTGTAAGCAGAAATGCCAGGAGCGAGGGGACACAGGCCTGTAATCTCAGCACTCTAGGAGGCTGAGGCAGGAGGGTCGAAAGTTTGAACCTAGCCTGGGCAACTTAAAACATAACAAGACTGTGTCTCAAAAACAATTTAGAGAAGGTTGGGATGTAGCTCAGTAAGTGGGCCATGAGTCCAATCCCCAGGGCCACAGTAAAAGGGGAAATAAAGAGAGCAGGAGGGTTTCCTCTCCATGAATTTTCCTCTGGATTTTCCCCAGCGAGTGCAGACACACAAGGCAGGTCTCACCAGACAGAGCGCATCTGAGCTTCGGGATCCTGGGCCCTTTGCCGGCTGGGGTGCAGCTCAGTGGGCCAGTGTCTGCCCGGCCAGGGCCCACACCTGGGGTGTGGACACTGGAAGCGCTCCAGGGGGCGAATTTCCTTTTGTCTCTTCCTTCCCGGTGCCAGGGTGTGGGGCAGTTTGAAGGCGACCTGGGATGCTTGCCTTCCCAAATGCAGTCACTTCGCGCCCATCACAGCCACCTGGCTGCCAGAGGGGCTGGCAGGGCCTCCCCTCGTGTTCTGCAGCGTTTGTGGTTACAGTCGGGTTCGTCAGGGTCCCGGGGCTTCAGTGACTCCGAGTGTTTTCTACCTGAGCTGGAATCCTGCAGGGAGACAAGCCGAGTGTCAGGGAGTCAAAGGACGACCCTGCCTGCTGCGGGACCGGGGCTGCCGGGTCCCCACTCTGCCAGGATTCACCTGCAGCAGGGCTGGTAGCTGTGGGCAGGAGGCTCAACTTCCACATCCTGGCATCCTCCTCTCTGCAAAGGACACCTGGCAGCATCCCTGCGCACCAGCGCCCGCAGACCCTGACTGCTCTCCAGAAATCGACTCTGGATCATGGAGCCTGGGTTGTAAGATGCACTCGAGCACCGTGTGCTTCCGTGCGAGGCCTGAGTCTAGCGCCTGGGCAGCCAACCAGGGGCTTCGCTGACCTGAGCCTGAGCTCCGCCCTGGAAGATGTAGTACTGGGAAACCTGGAAAGCAGGAGTCTCAGAATGACAGCTGGGACCTGGCCATGCTGGCTGCCCTTGGACCTGCATCTGTTTCTCCCTGTGGAACAGAGGCGTCATCAACGACACAATGGTGGGGTGACAGTGAGTCTGGGAAGGCCGCAGGGTGCCCCAGACCTCAGGATGCCAGGACTGTGGCTGGGATGTGCTCGCCAGCCCTGCTCCCAGCCAGCCTCTGCTAGCCACCTACTCTCCTCTGCTCTGTCTTCCGCTCAGTAAATGTTGAATAAGTTGATTAATGGATGATGTAGAGGGCTCGAACGAGGGCAAATTATCAACCAAATGAGGCAAAAGATTAATAGGCAATGCTGGCAAAAGGATTTATGAGAGCTCTTCTTAGCATTTCTGTGAGTTTGAAATTCTTTCCCAATGAAAAGCTTCCTCAAAGGAGCTGTTACATGACTCAAGTGAAGAGATGACAAAATGACGCAGTTATAGTTGGGAGAAATGGCCTCTTTTAATAGTTTCTTGTTGTTTTTTCTTAAGATTTTCTATATTTCTAAGTATGTCTTGGTTCCCCGGATGGACATCACAGGGAAAACTAATTCAACTGGAAAGAGCGGTTTAGGTATCGTTCACAAGTACTGAGGGCCAGGGATTTAGCTCAGAGGTTCTGCTGCCTGCCTCGAAAGTGCAAGGACCTGAGTTCGATCCCCGGTACCAAAAAAAAAAAAAAAAGAAGAAGAAACACAAGTATTGAGTATATCAGAGGAGATGTAACTCAAGGCCCCAATGAAGGCTGAGGCAGATGGCGTGTGAGATGAACCTTCTTTCTCCGGATCACTCGAGGCTGCTCTAGGGGAGTTCGCAAGCGCTACCAATTCCTTTGCTCCCGGCAGTCATGGCTGCAGTAAGTGCAGTGTTGCCAGCCCCTCCCTCTCTGGGTGCGCACCAGGACAGTGCTGTGAGCAGTGGGCACAACTGGGGCTCCGTCCCCAGGAAGTCGGGCTCCGTGCGCTGCCGCGGGGCCCAGGAGTGCTGGAGGAGCCCAGAAGGAGGGTGGACAAAGGGGCTTCCTCTTGACCACGTTCCCATTTCCACTTGGGGTATCCTTGACTCAACAGTCATTTCCCACAACAGCGGGTCCGGGGCTGCCCAGCACAGAACCACGACAGACTGCATTGCTGCAGTCCCGTCCTGGGGTTGAAGTCCAAGGTCAAAGTCAGCGGCCCGGGCACGGGGTGGAGGCACTGACCGGACCGGTCCCAGCTCTCTCCCGGCTGCCCGGGGCTCTTGGCTTGGGGCAGCTTAATTCAAATCCTTCCTGGTGTCCGCCCACGTGTGCTCCTTGGTGTCCACGCTTCCCGGTTGGGTTGGACGACAGCCATTGCTGTGACCTCATCTGAATTTCATCACCTGCAAAATGAAGTCACCTTTGCAGGCCCGGGGCCTCGCACTTCATAGCTCTTCTTTGGAAGGGGGAGAAATTCAACCCGTCCCAAATCCATTTATGCACCTGTAGATATCTAAAAACAAGCATTACCTCGCTTTTCATTCATTCTAATGTTTTGAGAAAGCCCACTAATCTGAAAGAAGTAAAACAAAATTCTCAAAATATTTTCCACTTCCTTTTTCACTCTGGGTAGACCTTGCTCTAGGGCATGCTGGGTGTGTGTTAGCCATGTCACAAAAGCTGCAGATCACTGGAGATTTCAGACCTTGGGAAAGATCAGGCAGTGCTCAAAGAGGAATTTTTTTTCCCATTTAAAATAACAATTTTTTTTTCTTTTGGAGTTTTTCAGACAGGGTCTTGCTGTGTAGTTCAGGCTGGCCTTGAACTGACGAAATTATAGAAACCGGGGCCAGGGATTTAGCTCAGTGGTTTTGCCACCTGCTACACAAGCGCAAGGACCCAAGTTCGATCCCCGGTACCAAAAAAAAAACAACCTGGAAAATTAAAGAAACTGAGAGTAGATTCATGGTACCATTGAAGGAAACTGGGTAAAAGGTACATAGGATTTTTCTCTGCTGCATGGAAATCAAGGTCAAAAACTGAGTTAAAAACAATTTAGGGTCTGGAGATGTAGCTCAGTGGTAGAGCACTTGACAGCATACACAAGGCCCTGGGTTTGATCCCTAGCACTGCAAAAATTAATAATAATAATAATAATAGTAATGTAAAACTGTTTCAACATTCAAAGTTAGCATGCTTTGAAATGATATAACTTCAAGACTGATGAAAAGATCGATGGTTTTTCCAGCAGGCAAGAGAATGACTCCAGTCAGAAATGTGCTTCTCCACAGGACCTGCTTTGGGGCACCCAGGAAAACTGGTGCTCTCCTTCTCCGATTGTCTGGTACTGGTGGGCATCCCACAGCACGAAGGGGCTGAGCCCCAGGAGAAGCTGCTGCCCCCTAAATCACCCAGGTCCTTCTACTGAGACTCCAGGGGAGAGCCTGGGCCATGGTAGAGCCTGTGAAGGTCTGGTCATGCTTGGTACTCAGAAATGCTGGTTCCAGCCGGGCGTGGTGGTGCACCCTGCTATCCCAGTGCTCTGGGAGGCTGAGGCAGGAGGGTCGCAAGTTGGAGCCCAGCCTGGGTGATTTAGCAAGAGCCTGTCTCAAAATTTAAAATAAAGGGGCACTGAGGATGGAGCTCAGTGTGGTTCAGCCTCCAGCACCACACACACACACACACACACACACACACACACACACACACACACACGGTCAGAAATGCTGGATTCCTTAGCATCTGAGGACTCTGTACTTCAGTAACCAAATACTTCCATGGGGAAGACAAGAGGAGCCATCTAAGCCACAGACAGAGGCACAGTTGCAGTTAGAAAGTCCCCGGCTGAAAGCTGCCCCTGAGCACTCAGGCTCCATTTACCCCAGCACCTGGACCTCAGTTGCCTGTACCACGCGGACTCAACGGGCAGAGCCCAGCCCCTGCACGTGCCCTTGGGCTGAAGTCCACCCCGTGACTGCAAACCTCACAGGACTCACCACCGGTCTTCAGTTCAGTCTTCGGCTGAGGATGCGTGGGAGGCACCTCGGCGTACACGGGGTCCCATCCCTTCTCCTGGGTCCTCTTTTGCTGAGGAGCCTGGAAAAAAAAGGACTGGAAATGTTACTGGTGGTGGACGTGGTGGACGCGGGTGTATCTGACTCGCTTTAGGCCAGATAAATTACTTAATTGACGTAAGGCCAGGAAAGAACACATTTGCAAAGACGTGAGCTTGTCCCAGAACAAAGAGCCCTGGTCTCGTTACCAGTAACAACCTGGTTACACAGCGCCCTTCCTGTTTGGTCTTTGGGCCAAGCTCCTTCTGAAATAAAACAGCTTGTGTGGCTGGAGTTGAGTTCAAAGCACGTCTGGTCCAAGGTGCAGGCAAACCCTGGAGCTGGCGGGCGGGCCATGCCCAGTGCTGAGAAGCCAAGGGGGAATGCTGAAATTCAGATTCTCGCCAGGCTAAGTCACCTGGAAGTCAGAGGTCCATGACCGAGTGGCAGTCTCCCTCTTCTCTATTCCAGCCCTAAGCGCGCTGGAAGGTGGCAAATCAGGTCAAAGAGAGATCAGAAGTTGCCTCGTTATTTTAGGAGGATGTAATTTCTTTATCTTCACTAAACTGTAAACTGATTTTTTTTTTCGGTTGGTACCGGGGATTGAACCTTTGCACTGAGCTACACCCTCAGCCATTTTTAGTATCTGAGATAGGATCTTGCTAAATTGCTAAATTGCCCAGCATGGACTTGAGCTTGAGCCTCCTGCCTCAGCCTCCCAGAGTGCAGGGAGTACAGTCCTGAGTTGCCTTGCCTTGCTTCTTACATTTCCTCTTCACCCATATGCAATTCTGGTCCTTCACGTTTTTCTCTCCTTCCTTTATTCATTTTTGCTTTCTTAAGACAGGGTCTCTCTAAGACCTTAAGTTGCCCAATCCAGGCTTGAGCTTGCAGTCCTCCTGACTCAGCCTCCCAGAATGGGGATTACAGGTGTGCGCCACCACACCTGGCTTGGGATAGCCTTTTTGATGAGCCATGATGTCTGGCCTGTCACCTAGAGTGTCCACGCGTGCGTCTGTTTTCCAATGTCATGTGAATTCAGCTGTCACTGTTCCCCCTCCCCTGAGCAGTGACTCACTCTGTAAACTGCACCCACAGAAGATCATACAACAACCCTTGTGACCCGCCCCCTCCGGGGAGGAAGCCCCTGACTCCCGTCCTGGGGTCCCCATCCCAGCCTCATCCTCCTCAGCACGTGGCTGGAGTCACCTCATTCGATGTTGCTCCTGGGCATTGTCCCCGGGCCAGGTGGCTGACGGTAGCCCAGGAGTGTGGTGAGGAGGAGCGATTGCTCGTTGGAGACCCAGCAGGGAGTACTCCCCTTGTGCCTCCCTAGGCCCCTGGCGCGTCCCTCACCCTGGAATGGTGGGTACTTGCTTTGAAGCCAGCAGAGCTCACTTTCTGGGCACTCCGGCCCTTCCCTGTCCTGGGGTGACTTCCAGGCGGCTCCCTCAGGACTCGAGTCCTCCGGGGACAGGAGGGCTGTTTGTTGTGCAGCATGACCTTGAGCTGATGCACGTGGCTTTAGCTCTGGGTTCATTTTATTGTGTGCTGCTCAGTTTGAACCCAGGACCTGTGCCTGCTGGGTGTGTCCTGCCCTGGGGCCACAGCCCTGGCCCTGGTCAGTGAATATAATTAATTGGTTTTATAAAGACAGAGCTTTAGCTTAAGCGCATCTGTGCCTTAGGTAACCCTGCACAGTATATATCTTGCAGTTCTGCTTCGTCCTCAGAGTCGGGAAAAGGATGGCGTTTAGGTCACTCGCACTGCTTCGTGTCCCTTGCCCGTGTCTGTGGACTGGGCAGCCAGGGTCCCTCCTGTGATCAGTCTTGGTGATTATGTCTCTTTCCCCAATCACTCTGGCTAGAGGTTTGTCAATTCCCTGATCCTCTGGAGGGAACAGCCCTCCCTTGGTTTCGTTTTCTCTGGTGTTTTTTTGTCTATTGTGTGGATCTCTGCTTTGATCTTTATTGTTTACCTTCTTCTGCTCGCGCTGGGTTTGATTTGTTCTTTTTTGCAGTTCTCCACATGAAAGCTGAGGCCGCGCGAGAAGTCTGTTCTTCCCTAGCACATGCGTTCCGTACCCACATTTCTCAGAGCTGCTTCAGCGGCTTTGATAGAGCATGTTTTCATTTCCCTCCAGTGTGATGCGTTCTGATTTCCCTTCTGGTTCCTCCTCTGACTTGTGGCTACTGAGAACTGTGTATTCAGTTCGTGTGCACCTGAACATTTCGCAGACGCCCTTAGGCAGTGGATTTCTAATTTCATTCCGCTGTGGCCAGTAAATGTTCTTCACTCTTTGGTCCTCAGGAAGCCACTGCGGCCATCTGGGCCTTGGTGGGGTCTGGTTTGCCCCGGGAAGGACTCCTGCTCTGCCACCATTTAACAGCGACCAACAAACATACCCAAGGCTGAGGTGGCGGCTGGGACTGTTGTTCAAGGCTGCTATGTGCTTTCTTTTTGTGGTTTTTTTGAGGCAGGGTTTCTGCTGTGTAACCCAGGTTGGCCTCAAACTCACAGCGATCCTCCTGCCTCAGCCTCCCAAGTGCTGAGACTACAGGGGAGCACCACCACGCCCAGCTCCAGTATGTTTCCCCACGCCCTTCTCCACGTTTCCATTGGTGTCAACCACAAGCATCTCAGACCTGTGAGGCTCCCCTGCGCCACCTGGGTCCCTTGCTTAAAGGAATTCTTTTTCTGCCTTTCGCTCCATCACAGGTGTCTTAGGTTGCTCTGTCCTCACACTTTGGCTTCTTCCACAGCGCCTCATCCTCCTGGGCCCCAGACAGCATGCTTTTCACACATTACAGTTTTCTTCTCTTTCACAGTTTTTATTTTTATCCTATAACGCTATTTAATTTTTAACATTTTTATTAGTATGTGTTTGCAACATATAACAAATGTGTTCATGGCGGGGAATTGGTACATATACAGCTCAAACATTTTCTTCCCATTTCCCAGTGTCTGTTATATATCTCAGTCCTTGTTTCCACTTTCGGTTTCTCACACCAGAGAAGCAATGCGGTAATTACATGTGTGCGTCTGATTTATCTCACTTAAGAGTATGGCCTCAAGGTGCATCCATTTAGCTATAAATGTCTCAAGCTCATCCTTCTTTATGGCATAGTCGAACTCCATTGTATAAAAAATCCACATCTTTATCCATTCGTCAATGTATTGGGTCTCCTTCCTTTTTACTTCCTGCCCCCTCCTGCCGGTCTTCCCCATCCCGAATCCCCTCTGGTCCCCACACCTCCCTCTGCGGGCCCATCCTCTCCACCATCTGCTCTGTGAAAAGTAGAAGGGGTGAGGATGACGCCTTTGGTACTGGCCCCTTTTCAGGGGAGCCGGGGTTGACCCCATCCATGGATTCTTCTCTTTGCAATGGGTCCTGTTCTCCTGCCTGCTTGAGTGCCATTGGATGCCAGGCTTGTGAGTTTACCTTGTTTTGTATCCCAGGAAATACTCATGAGCTTTGCTCTGGGTTGCAGCCGAGTTCCTGGGACGTCCCGGCCACCTGACTGTTGCTTATACGATGAGGCAGTGGACTCACAGTTCTCGGCAGGGTGCTGCTCCCATGATGGAACTGGGACCCCAAAGCCTGGCGAAGGCCTGGGGCCTGGGGTTCCCATGCCACCCCATCCCGGGCCTCTCCCATCACTGTCCCTGGCCTCATCTTCAGCACTGCACAGCGAGGGTCTGGGCCGCAGCCTGGAGCCCTCCTGCCCCAAGCTGGACCCTTCAGGCTCGCCTTGCCGCCGTCTCAGAGGTCTTCACTGCCATTGTTTCATACATTTCCTTCTGCTTTTCCTCCTCTGTAGTTGAATCAGACAGCAGAGTAAATCCAATCTGTTACTCCCCTCTTGTCCAAAAGCCAATTGATAAGAGTGATGACCCAGTCATTCTGCCCTTAGGTGATCACTGAGAATAAATGAAAGTATATACCCATACAAAGACTTTTATGTGAATGTTCAAGCAGTTTTTTTTGTGACAACTGCAGACCACTAACAGCGCTCCTGTCCATCAACAGGTAAGAGGATAAGTAAACTGTAGTCTTGTACATTCCACAATGAAATACTACTCAGCAACAAAGGGGAATACTAGGCAGCAGTGAAAAAGAATGCACTCTTGAAACATGCCATTACATAGAAGAATGTCATAAAACACCAATGCTGAGTGAAAGGAGACAGACCAACGGAGTGTCTGCTGTCCCATGTTCACAGTAAATCCTAGAAACACGAGCCAATGTCAGGGGGCAGAAAGCAGACCCTCAGCTGCCTTGACTGGGAGAGGGGCTGGGCAGGTGAGAGAGGTCACAAGCACACTTTTGGGGGTGAGGGATGTGTCCACTCTTGCTTGGAGTGGTGGTTTCCCAGGAGGGAGCGTATCAAACCCCACGCCTTAAATATGTCTGATTTATTGCTCGCCACTGTGCTTCAGTAAAACTGCTTGGGCAGAGTCCCCAGACTCTCGAGGACGAACCCTGTTCCCAGGCTGAGGCTCCCGTCTGTCCTAAGCAGGAGGCAGCCTGAGACCTCGGGTGCCCCCTGCTCCGCCCCCGGGGCCTGCGTGGCCCCGAGCTCTGGAGGGGGAGGTGAGGCAGAGGCCACCGTGTCATTGTGCGGATTCCACCAGGCCTCTGGGTGCTGGGTTGGCTCCTCCACGGCCACAAGGCCAGAAGCAGCCGCCCATGGGGGGTGAGGAAGCTGAGTACTGGCAGGAGCCGGGCCTCAGCCCAGACCCTCAGTCCCCCCAACCAAAGCTGAAGCCCTCGGCACGAGTGGCTGTGAGCTCTTCCCCCACCACCCGCCCCAGAGCGACCTCCTTTCTCTGCAGCCTCGGGTGCCCTCAGGACCAGGCTGCAGCTGGCCAGGAGGGAGTTGTGTCCTCCGCCACACAGCCAGGTCATGGGGCTGCCGTTACGAGAGAAGCAGAATGTTTTTATGTGTTTTCTGGTTGCAGTTTTTTAAAAAAATAAATCGCTTATTTATCTGATTGCCGTATTTTTCAATTGGAATATTTATCTTTTTGGTTGATTTTTAAGATGCTTCCGATTTTATGACATCTACTTTTTGCTTTTAAATTGCTTTATGTTGCTGGCTTCTTCAAGCTCCTGTGTGTGTGTGCGCGCGCACGCGTTCACCAGAAGCTGGGCATTTTTCTCAATCCTTTGCAGATACTTTTTAGCTCAATCATCATAAACCCCTGTAGACAAGGTGAATATCTGTAATTGCACTGTCCTGGCTGCTTTGATGTCCTGAACCGATGCTGGATGTTTACTTTCATGGTGATTGTGACTTTGGGGATGAGCCAGAAGTCTCGCAATGCCAGATCCCGTGACTGAAGTGGATGCAGACACTGGGGTTTTCACGAGCTGCCCTACAACCCTGGATAGCTCTTGGCAGCAGCAGTCACCATAGTTTTCATAACACCTGGAAAGACACTGATGAAAGAGGACTCCAGAGCTGCTACAGAAAGTGGCGAGGACGAAGGGATGAGCATGTTTGAAGTGAGGGGAGGATTTTGAGGGGGATTCACAGCAATGTGTCTTTCACTGTAATACGTTTTTCTAACTTAAACATTCACCGTATATTTCAATCACTCCTTGGGGACTTTATTATTAGCTCCCCTTCAGTTTGAGGAAAGGGACGCAGAGAGAGGGGACTGATTTCTCATAGCTCACACAGCTATGAAGCTCAGAAGCTGGTACTGAACCCAGGCACTGCGGCTCTGGCCTCTGGGCCTTAACCACAAGGCTCTCCAGCCTCTTGCTCTGGATGCTGCTTCCTCAAGCTTTTCCCATTGAGTTTTTTCTTCTCTGCTTCTACCAGGCTGGTCTGGAGCTGGCTTTGGTGTGAGATTTCTGTGTGCATACGGGCCCCATTCCCCTCACCCCCACCCCAGGGTGACCAGTTTTATCGATGTCTGCTTCACAAGTGAGAAAAACCAAGGCCCAGGGAGTTGCTATTGTCCCCATTCAGGGGACAGATTGCTGGGACATGGGTGTAAACGCAGGTTCGAGGTCACTGGATGTTTCCCAAGGTTGCTATCAGAGCTGGAGTGGAACTGGATTCCACCTCATGTTTCCCAGGTTCCCGGCCGAGACCCAGGGGCCCACTTGGTTCCCCTCCATGGTCCATTTGTTTGTTTTCCTGCATCTGCCTGTGTAGGAACAGCCTGGAATCTTATTTTTCGGGCTGCCTGATCTCCTGGTTACATCTGTTTCTGCAAATTACCCTGCAGATCTAATCAGTGCAATGGAAGAGACCATGCCAGCCTTCTGATATTTAACTCAGCCTTGGAAATACAGTCCTCATTCTGTACAGTGAACAATGGGATTTGGTTAGGTTAATAGTGCTCATTTTTCCTGACTTTACTAATTCAACGTAACATGGTTAGTGGAGCTGAACTTTGAAGTCAGCCGGGCCACTGCTTTTGCATCCATTTAAAACCCTCCACAGATGATTGGATTTGATCATATTTTTGGATGCTGAGTGGCCTGGAAAGGCCTGGCTTCGCACGCACATCAGAGCAGCCAGGTGGCAGGGGGAGGGGACCGAGCTGGTTCCAGGCCACGGCCCGGCCCCTCGGACACAGTGAGACATGGATGTCTCCAAAACAAGCTCTGAAATAACTCATGATTTAAACGGGAAACCACAATACAAATTAACTTATATGATGAATCTCAGGTCCTGTGTAGAAGGAAATTTATGCTCTAACAACATTTATTAGAAACCAGGAAAATGTCAAAATAAATCATAGTAATGTTCACAATAAGAACCTAAGAGAAAATAAATAAACTGAACGTGAAGGAAAGAGAAATATAAAAATTTTTTAAATCAGAAGACCCTGAAATGTAAAACAGCAAAATAATAGAGAGACTCAGGTTTTTGATAGAGTGCTAAAAATGTGACAAATGTGAAAATAGGTGTGGTGGCACACCTCTGTAATCCCAGCATGCAGGAGGCTGAGGGAGGAAGACCACAGTGAGTGCAAAGTCAGCCTAGGCTCCATGGTGAGTTCAAGGCCAGCCTAAACTGCACTGAATACACAGAGCCAGCCTAATTCAAAAAAACAAAAAAATATGCAGAGCATGGTGGTGCATGCCTGTAATCCTAGTACTCAGGAAGCAGAGGCAGGAGGATCACCATGATCACTGAGTTCAGGGCCAGTCTGGGCTATGTAGTAAGTTCAAGGCCAGCTTGAACTACATAGTGAGACCCTGTCTCAACAAAACAAAACAAAGTTAATATAGAACTACTGTCATGAGAGATATCACAGATAACTAAGAAAAATGTGAAAAATATAGATTTGGATACCATAAAGATTAAAACACTTGTAAAATAATACTATGATCTTTTATCTCAACAAAATTTAAAGCAAACTAATTGTCTAGAAATATCTAATCACTTACAAGGAAAACAAGAAATCTAAATCATAAACATAAATAGATTAGAAATGTAGAGGCACTCAAAATTAGCACAGCATTCACACTAGTGATTTTCAACAAATGTTCAAGAAAATGTGTGCTAGAAAGATGAGATGTATGAGATCAGGTACCCTTCTCCAAATCCTGGAGTGGTGGCACATGGCTGTAATCCCAGCACTAGGGAGGCTGAGGCAGGAGGACCAAAGTGAGTTTCAGGCCACCCTGCATTACGTAGTAAGTTCAAGGCCAGCCTGAACTACATAGCAAGACTCTGTTTCAAAAAAAACAAAAAACAAAAAAACAAAAAGGAAAGGAAGAAAGAAAGGAATCTATATCTCCCCTTATCTTACAAAGATGATTCCAGAAAACCAACATAAAGAAGGAAATGGAAGCAACTATGGTACTAGAATAATTTCATTTTTCAAAGCAAATAAGACTATTAGAAGAAATGAAAGTTATAGATGGATCTTATTAATGAACATCATTAAAAAGAAATAAAACACAAAACCCAGAGGTGTATGAAAGTAACTAGGCAGCTGGGGTCCATCCTCAGGACGGAAAGCTGCGTGATGGTGAGAAAATATGCTGATATCCTCTACAGCATTACAGACTCATGGAGAAAGACGGATCTGGAGCATTTGACAGTGTTTCATAATAAAGCTGGTGCAAACTTGGGATGAGGGTAGCCGGCAACTGCCCAACGCGCCAGCAAACACCATACTAGCAGAGCAGCTGTAGAAGCAGTGCTGTTCTCCTGATGTCCACTGCCCCTGCCTCTATCCTGTGGGAAAGACCAGTGTCCCGAGATACGTGCCAACCAGTAAGAGAGGATTAATCGGATGGGATGCAGTAGGGCCAGAGGAGACAGCATTCTGCAGGATTGATGGCCACGGACAACACGTTTCCTTAGCACCTCCCAGATCAAGAGGACAGACTGAAGCAAATTCTAGGTTAGAAGAGGAACACACACACACACACACACACACACACACACACACACACGCACGCACGCACATACACACACACACATGAATGACCAGTAGTGGTGGAAAATGCAAAAGGAAAAGCCCCCACTGCCTGCAAAACAGCAATGAACCAGATGCTCCCCCTACACCTAAGAAACCTGTGTGTGCCCTTCATTTAAAAGAAAAAAATCACTACTAGAAACCATCTTGTTAAGGGAAATTACCCAAAGTCCAAAAGTTAAAGATAGCATACTTTTTCTTCTAAGAGAAACCTAAAAAATTAATTAATTAATTAAAATAAATAACCAAAATTAAGGAGAGAAGACAGAGCCAGGAGGTAAACTGGGGGACAGTAAGAGGCCCATGGAGAGGAGAGCGGAGTGGGTGGAAATCGCTTAAGATCGGTTCAGCACAGGCTCCAATCCAGCTTCCCAATTCGGACCCGGTCATCACAGGTTAGCCCAGCACAGGTGCAATAGAATGTGTCCAAGGTCACTGAAAAACTTAGAAGAAGTGCTCAGTAAATGAAGAGCAATTCCATATTTACAGGACGCTTGCACCAGGTTAAGTCATAAATTCAATGGACTTCCAGCCCAACTCCGGTGAGTGTCTGAAACTCTGCAGCTTCCCTGAAATTCAAAGGGAAAAGCAAAAGCCAAGATGAGCACAGATGTTTAGTTTCTTTTTTATTAGTATGCATTTGTGATACAGAACAACTGCATTCACCTTGGGAAGGGGCACGTGTGCAGATTGCCTCTGAATTATTTTCACTTCCCCTTCTCCTCTCCCCTCCTCAGATTCCCTTCCCGTCTCCACAAAGTCTACTTCCCTGTTTCCTATTGTCTGTCTTTTAATTTGCTCTTATATTTTGGGTCTCTCATATGAGAGAAACTATGAGATATTTAACCTTCTGTGTCTGATTTATTTCACTTAACATTGTGGTCTCAAGGTGCACCCATTTACCTACAAATGACTCAAGTTATCCTTCTTTATGGCAGAGTAGTACTCCATTGTGAGTAGATACCACGTTTTTTATCTGCTCATCTGTGGATGGACATACAAGCTGCTTCCAAGATTTAGCTATTATCGGGCCGGGGATTTAGCTCAGTTGTTTCACTGCCTGCTGCACAAGCTCAAGGACCCAAGTTCGATCCCTGGTACCAAAAAAAAAAAAAAGAAAAAAAGATTTAGCTATTATGAGTTGTGCTGCTGTAAACATGGATCTGCATGGATCACTGTAGGATGATGTATTTAATTCTTTTCAGGAAGATATCTAGAAGAGATATAGCTGAGTGAAGATTTTCAAAAGGACAAATAGAGTGTGGAGGAACATGCCTGTAATCCCAGCACTCAAGGAGGCTGAAGCAGGAGGATCGCAAATTCAAGCCCAGCCTTGGCAATTTAGCAGCCTATGGAGAACCTATCTCAGAATTTAAAATATAAGGAAAGGACTGAAGATGTAGCACAGTGTGAAGGCCCTGGGTTTAACCCCCAGTGCTGCAAAAAATAAGAAAAAGTAGGGCTGGGGATTTAGTTCAGTGGTTCTGGCGCCTGCCTCGAAAGCGCAAGATCCCAAGTTTGAACCCTGGTACCAAAAAAAAGAAAAGAAAAAGAAGTGAGAGAGAGAAAGAAAGGGGCTTCCATGGCCTCTGTGTGTTTTATTTCTTAACAGAAAAACAGACACAAATGTGCTACAATGTTAGCCTCCCCCAGTGGGCACACAGCTGTTTCTGTTACTCTCTGTGCTGCCCTGTGGATCTGAAATGCCCTCCACTTCCAAACGCCAATGCAGCAGCCCCGATTCTGTACCACGCACCCGTCCCGGGCCCACGGAATGACCTCCTACTTCCCTTCAAATGTGAAGCTTGGTTTTCACTGTGGGAACCTATTTCCAACAGTAGAAATGTGGATTTCTATAGGTGGAAATTTCTCTCAAAACATTTCCTGGCCAGGCTGCTGGGAAAAGCACCATTCACTAGCTGGACAGAGGGAAAATTGGAGACTGCTCTGACAACAGCGAAGCCCCATTATGCCCTAAAGTGAGGGCAGAGCCAAGCCCTCGCCTAATGGGTGCTCCTTCCCTGGGGCTGGCCCCTGTCCCTGTCCCTGTCCCTGTCCCTGTCCCCTGGTCCAGCCCAGACAGGAGATCAACCAGGACTGCACAGGCTCTGAGCTAGCCCGGAGCAGAGAGGAGGCAGCTGAGCTGTAACCCGATCCCCACCTTCTGCTGTAATCAGCTGAAAGACCCTCCTCCCCCTCCTCCTCCTCCTCCTCCTCTTCAAATCAGAGCATCAAAGAAAAGAGCTGCGTTGCCTTGTATCCATCACCTCCAGAGCAGAAATGTAAACAGGCTCCGACTCTTCCTTCCAGGCACCACTGGCCTCAGAAATGCGCACCTCACTTTGGGGACCGGGGGTCGACAGGCCCACTCGAGGGGCCGCTGTGGGCCACACAGTGACACTGTCTCAGGCTGGGATTCCTTTCTCCCCGCAGTTCCCAAGGCAAAGGCCTGGCGGTGAGGGTCCCACCTCCAGGACAGCTCCGATTCAGACCGGAAAGGACAGCACAGCTCCCGCTGCCCGCGTTGGGCACGCTTGTCACAGGGGACCCTGTCTACACAGGTGGCCGGCCCGGGTCTGTGACTGGGTCCTGGGAAGGGGCTGAAGGAGGCCGGCCTGACTGTGGTCCGCACAGGGCCCTCATCAGAGCAAGTGGGGACTGGGTGCACGAGGTTGGGGCCTTTTGACCTGGCCTCATGTGGCAGCGCTGCAGGGCAGCTAAGGCTGCTTTGCCGAGGACTCCTGGGCAACATGCTTTGCTTCTGTGACCTCAAACTCGTGTAATCCTCCCGCCTTGGCCTCCCGAGCGCTAGGATGGAAGCCTGCGTCTCCACGCCTGGCTCGGTGTATATTTCTGCACTGGTTCGCTGGGGCTCCTCTCCCCAAATACCACAGCCTGGGTGCGGTAAGCAGTAGGCTTTTCCTTTCTTGGGCTCTGGGGGGCAGAAACCCCTTCCTTGGTCAGTTTTTGAGGCGGACCGAGCGAGTTGTTCCGGTGTGGCACTCCGCGATGTGTCTGCCGAGCCTTGCTGCAACACCTCAGCCACTCTGCCAGGCCTCACCGCCAAGGCCAAGGGCGCCAGGCGGGGCCTGGGCAGGCGTGGGACCCGCAGCTTCTGCAGGGCACTGGGCTTCGTCTCATTTCACGTCTGCGTGTGGGCACTGAGTCACGGGTAGGCAGCGGCCGGCAATCCAATTACATGTCGCGCTTCTCATCCGACTGCTTCTTCTTTTCCTCGGTAAATTTAATTTCCCCGTCCTAAGGAGGGTCCCCAGAACAATCGAGGAGTTTGCACCGAGTCATCAGCGGGTGATGGCTGGGCAGGGAGGCACTGGGAGACCAGGCAGTGCAGCGTTGCAATCCAGTGGCTTCACGTTGATCCCTGGTGACACTCGAGGCTGTACCCACTGCTGACCCTGTGGGCACAGGGGACTCGGCGGGCACCGGGCGAGGCTCTGGGTGCAGGCTGCAGCACCCACCGGGTACCCACGAAGTCGGGATTCGATCCCCAGCACTGCAGAAGATGACAGCCGAGCGCTCCAGCCAGCAGCTCAGTGATGACGCGGGGACAGAGGAAGCCAGCCAGAGTGTGACTCGAGTTCCGCTCTTTGAGTACAGCTTGGGTGGAGTGCTCACTGTGCACCAGGGTTCTGGGGTCTTGGCCTCTCCCTAGGGCCTTTCCCAGAGCAGGATTTAGGGCCCGAGGCTGGGAAGATGAGGCATCTCTCCTTGTCTGGAGCCAAGGCTACAGGGGCGGAGAGGTGGGGGAGGCAGAAGAATGCAACCAGTTTTTGAAAAACTTCAAACTCATTCTCTTCCCAGGCCCCAAATGCCCGCATCGAAGCAGCGCCCTTGGCTGAGAGCAACAGAGATCTCTTCTGCCCGGAGCCGTTCTATACAATTTGAGGGAAAAAAATCACGTCATAATTAAGTTATGATCGGGGCTGTCTGGGCCCCCATGGTCCCGTGATGCTGTTACGCTCAAGGCCGAGATGACATCAGCACAAGGTCCTCATGGACTCAGGATGGTGCTGCCCTGTGAGACACCTGATTGTCCCTGAGAACCCACCCAGTGAGTGGCGGCCAGCTGGAGCGTCTCAGTCTTTCCCGAGCTGAGGCGCTGACCTCCTGCCCCACTCTGAGATTATGAGAGTCTCTGTTGCCTTTTTCCCTTAGCCCTAGGCACATGGACATGTGGCCAGGGAGGAAGCGCAAGGCACAGGGGTCTGATGCCTGGGGGACAAACCTGTGGCATCAAGGCTGTGGAGGGCGTGGGGCGCCGGTACTGTGCTGCTGGACAGGATGTGACCTGGCTGGGCCACTCAGGGGAAGGGTCACACCCTAGGACCCTGCAACTGCACTGCTGGGATCTGCCCTGGAGAAATAAAGGGATTCACTGCCGAGCCAGTACACAGGTGTCAGTAGGAGCTTCATTCATAATCACCAAAAGCTAGGAACACAGCCGGGCCGGGTGGTGCAGGCCTGTAATCCTGGCACACTGGGAGGCTGAGGCAGAAGGATTGCAAGTTTGAGCAGCCTGGGCAGTTTCGTGATTTTCAAGACCCTTCCTCAATCAATCAGCTCATCAGCCAGAGAAGAGCTGGGTGTTACTCAGTGTGAAGGCCCTGGGTTCAGTCCCCAGTACCAGAACAAAAGAAAGGGTCAGACAATTCCCACAGCTCAAGGAGGCTGTCGGGTGCTTTCCACAGCTGTCCGCCACCCGGGAGGCTGTGGGCACCTGCAACACAGCATCCTCCCCTCCTGGGCCAGGCAGCCTGCCCACCCTACCTGGGCCGGCACTGTCCAGGCCCCTCCCTGACCCCACAGCCTGATCCGACCACACTGCGACAGGAGGCTGACCAAGGAGGAGCCCGTCGGGGGAGCTGGGCGCAGTCCTTCTCTGCAGTGCCGGAAACACCTCTCATCCGGGCAGAGGGGGAAGGAAGCATCCACTCGACAACACAGACTCGCTTCTTTTAATAAGCCATACTGGGAAGTAAAATAAATGCAAGCCAGCTCAGGGAGGAGATGCAGGATGGGACCAGCTCGGGATTCTCCTCCTGGCTGGGCTGCGGCCATGCAGGGCTGGAGTGAGTCAAAGGCACCCATCCATGCTCACCAGTGTGCCTGCCATCGGGCTGGGAGCCATGGATGCTGGGGGGGTTGTTACACAAATTAGAAATCACCAGATGTGGTGGTGACACCTGTGATCTCAGCACTCAGGAGGCTGAGGTGGAGGATTGCTGCAAGTCTGAGGCCAGCCTGGGCTGCATAGTGAGTTCAAGGCGGGCCTGAACTTACAAAGTGAGGCCCTGACTCAGAAACCAACATACAAAAAAATGAAAATCTTTATAGCTAGGTGAACAAGAAATTCAGAGAATTCACCGGGGAGCATACATATGCGGAAAAGCTCAACCCCACTGACAAGTAAAGAAAGCAGCACTGAAATAATGAGATATCTCAATGTCCACGAAATTCACAAAACCTTTTAAATAAGATAATACGTAAAGCTGTGAAGCTGGAGCCATTCATACACTGCGAGATTGATAAACTGACGCAGCTATCTTTTGCAGTTTATGTTTTACATTTAAATCTATTTTTTATTTAATACAGGAAGGCAGTAAAACACATATTCATGGGTTTCCACATGATGTTCCAGCACAAGTGTACATTGGGTAATGTTTAAACCAGGTTAAACATATTGATCTCTCCAAATATTTATCATTTCCTGGTGAAAATTGGCAGCATCGTTTCTTCTCGCTTTTTGAAATATACAGCACAGAATGCTACCCACCATCACCCTACTGTGCCACAACAGCACCCCAGAACTTCTTGCTTTTAACTGGCTGCAACTTAGTACCTGTTGATCAGCACTGCCTCCTCCCACCTCCCCTCTGGTATCAGCCATTCTACTCTCCATCTCTGTGAGTGAGACCAGGCTGTACCTGTCTTTCTGTGCCTGACTTAATCCACATAACATAATGCTCTCCAGTTCCATCCATGTTGTCAAAAATAGCAAGGTTCCATTCCTTTTCATGGCTGTGTAATATTCCGTTTTGGTACTACATTTTCCTTATCCATTCATCTGATGATAAACATTTAAATTGGTTTCATGTCTTGGCTCTTATGAATAGTGCTGCAATGAATGCAGAAGTTCAGAAGTCTCTTTGACATGCTGACTTCATTTCCTCTGGATATATAACCAGCAGGGAGGTTGCTGGATCATGCAGTACTGTAGTTCTATCTTTAACTTTTTGAGGACCCTCCATGCTGTCATCCTCAATGGTTTTGCTAACTTACGTTCCCACGTGCAGGATTCCTTTCTCCCCACATCCTCGCCAGCGCTTGTCATGTCTACGCTTTCGATTGCTAGCTCGCTGTGGCCAATTCTGCTGGAAGCAACTCAGCTTTGTCTCAAAAAGGCTCAGAGTCCTGGGGTCCAGGAGCCACTGCCCAAGGTAAACTCTGCCAACAGACGGAAGAAAGAGGCGGGAGGCCCAGGGTTGCATGTGGTGCCGCTGGGCAGGGACAGAGCGTGTCTCGGCAGAGGGGGACCAGAAATGAGCCAGCTGAGCTAGGCGCTATCCCCAGGCTCCTGGACTTTCTTAGGACCTTGACTGTCAGCCGGCAGCTGGGAAACGTCCACATCCTCGAAGCGCACGCCCGGGGTCAAAAGGACATTTTTGCACTTTGGTCCCCACCAAGCCTTGTCCCTGCTTGAGGAACACAAGACCCCCCCCCCCTCAGCTTCTAACCTGACATTTAGACCCTTGGTCTGTGACTCGTATCAGAATCTCATCAAGGAAAATCCTTCAGTCTTTAAAAATGGCCCAAAGAAACAAGTCTACAACACAGGAAAAAAAATTCCACGTAGAGAACTATTCATCACAGCATGCCTGGAAATAATCCAGACACCCTCGGGGTGTCTGAGACCATTTTACAAATGGTTTCGGAGAATGTTAAATTCCTTGGCGAGGAATTCAGGATAGAATGTGAAATTATAGAGCAGCCCCTGCAATTGTTTCCATAGAAACATCTTCATTTTACAAACCTTGGTTTCCAGAGCTGGAGATGGAAGGGAGAGAAGACAAACACAGTGCCCGTCTTGGACCCCTCCAGGTTTTATACTGCCTCCCGTGTTGGCCTTCCTAAGTGTTTTAATGCAAGTGTGCTTCATGGGAAAATAAACAAAGAGGGCCCGAAGCAGTGCTCGGCCTTCGTATGACCCTCGCCATCTGTCAGCCTGAGGGCAGCCTGAGCTCCAGCTCCGTGACCTCCGAGGAATGAGTTCCTTACCCTTGTGGCCGCAGGATGAGGACCCCTTCCTGGCCCCTGCCTGCGTTTCCAGAGTCTGAGCTCGCTGTGCAGGTGTTGGCGGTATTTCTAATTAGATTCTGTCCATGACCATGGTCCCAGGAAAATGCTATAAACCCGGAGCGCAGTGGAAGTTCTGGGCCTTGTGGTGCCTGGGCCGTGTTGACATCTGCCAGGTGAGGTTTCTGGATAGTTCAACAGAGGGAAAGAGTACTGGCCTACGTCCTTTTTGCCTATTTCTCCAACTTCCTGCTGTCAGCCTGGAATATGAGTTTGACAGCTGGATCCCCAGCAGACACCCTGATCCATAAGTAAGCCCATGTGAGAGTGGGATTCGTCCATTAAAGGCAGCAAAGCAAAGGGGAGAGGACCCAGGGCTGTGGGTGCTCCTCAAGCCACCCCAGCTCTCCTAGATCCAAACTGACTTCCATGACAAAGAAAATCAGCTCTCCTCTTGTTTGATGCTGTGAGCTCTTTATTAACTGCAGCAGTTGCCCTTCTAACTGGCGGGGTGCACCTGGAACCGGCGTCACTGTGGAGTGGCCTCAAGGGAAACTGTCCAGGTCAGTGAACCCCGCTTTACCGCTCCAGCTAAGATCTGGGCCTTGTTCTTTGGGTCCAGGTTTCCTTGTCTCAAGAGGGCTGTTTGTGTGGTTTCCACCAGAAGCCCCTGGGGCTTCGGGGAAGACGCTGAGGGGCCGGGCCGGGAACAGCGACCTCAGCCAGGAAGCTCTGGAAGCACAGGGAGGGCCTGCGGCTGGTGGCTGTCCCTGCTAGCAGCCTGGAGTCTGCGTCCCCAGGTCCAAAGTGGGCGGAAGCCTGGAGACGGGGCGTCCTCTGCCTCTCTGTCCCCTCAGCGCCCGTCACCACCCGGAGGCCCAGAGAGTAGGATGGAGCAGCGCTTTCTGCCTGCAGTGTAGACAGCCTTCTGTCTCTGTCACCGTGCCCTCCTCCCACCATGAGGCCACCCAGAAAGCAGCGGGGCCTCCCTGCCGGGGACCCAGACGGCAGCAGCCCTGCGGGGCACTTCCAGAGCAGGAGGCCTGAGCAAGCCCGGGAGCTGCTCTTCCCCGAGGTGGGACGGGGTCAGCCAGGGGCCAGCGCCCACACAGGGCTGGTGGCTGAAGGTGGCCTCACTGGTAAGGTCGGATTAAACTCTGCTGAGGAGAACCTGTCTCCTCGGAGGGGCCAGCACAGTGGGGAGGACCATCCAGTACTGAGCTAGGAGGGACAGGCCCCCAAGAAAGTACCAGGAACGGTGGCCTCAGAGCTTCCGGTCTGCACAGGAGCTGCTGGGGACAGCAGGGCTCAGCACAGAGTGGCCAGCCATGCAGTCAATGGTGACAGCCCTGTGTGCGTGGCGAGGGCCCCGACCCGCTGTGTTCTTGCTCCTCCTCTGCGACCACCGAGGGCAGCAGAGATGGCCCCACAGGCGCGTGTGGCTATCGGCCCCTTCTCCGTGAAGCCTGGAGAAGCTTGGAGCTGGGCAGAGGCGGGAAGGACACCTTGCAAAACATAGCTGCCGGCATCTCCCCAGGAACTGCGCCATCCATTGCCAGCGGAATCTGGAAATGGTAGGGTCAGGAGAGGACTTTGAGAGCTTCCTCCAGGAAGATCCCGCTTGATCTCTGGGGGAAAAAAATCCAAACAAAGAAAACCCATGAGCGATCACTTGGGTCCCTAAGTGAGGCTGTGGCTGGGGGCTGTCAGGCAGGGCATCTGCTGCAGGCTCCAACAAAGTCCAGCTCCTGCAGTGTCAGTCAGGCCTTAGCTTGCTGCTCATTCACTCATTCACCCATTCGTTCATTCATCCATTCATCCATTCATTCGTTCATGTTGCAGTGCGGAGAATCAACCCCAGGGCCTGCCAGCCAAGCCTTCTATCCCTGAGCAGCTCCCAGGCCTCAGGCTGTCAAATCAAACCTGGAGCACCTGACTGGCAGCAGTGGGGACAGGCACAGGCCCCAGGGACAGGGCCGGCGCAGGTGCGGCCTGGGACCAGCCATCTGAGGCCCAGTTGCTCTCTCTTTCTGCCCCTCTTTTCCAGAGCAGCCACCACCAAGTCCCATGAGCGAGGTCTTGGACAGCATGACCTTCCCCTCCAGGCTCCGCCACTCGGGGTGCAGCTGCTGAGGCAGAGGACCCTTCCTGCCTTCCTAGTCTCTTGTGGCTCCCAGTGCTCCCCGGCTTCTGTCTCCACACCGTCATTTCCCTGCTGTTCTGCAGATGTCGGTCCTACAGGGCTCCGGTCCACACTCCTGACCCGTCCCAACTTCACACCAGAGAAGACCCGGTTTCCATGAGGATCACATTCCCAGGTGCGAGAGGCCACCAATTCACCGTATCTTTTATACCCCAGAATTAACTTTTATTCTGCACTGTTAGAAACCATGCAAAAGATAACACTTTCCCATGTGGGAGCACAACGTTTCACCAGAAGGAAGGATTCCACACCATGAATATGATCATGCTGATCTGGGTATGAGAAACAGCAGCTCGTGTCCTTTAAGACCCAGGCCAAGGGCTTGGTGAGAGACCAGTTACAATATTTAAATGCAGACATAACTATTTGCCTTCACAATCGTTGTTCTCTACAGACCGATACTAAATCACTTCCTGTGTTCCTCGGCACCCATTTGTAAGGACGCATTCCTGATGTTGTTCTGGCCAGTTGGAATGGAGCAGAAACATCAACAACAGTGCCAAAATATTTCAAGCAACACTGGGGGGCATCCCAAAGGCACGGCAGCCACACCAGTGTCTGAGATGCTGGCTCCTCTTTGGCACCCACAGATTGGCTTTCAAATATCAGTGTGCGTTTGGGGACGTGATTTCACCCCCGAGGGGTCTCTGCAGGGAAGGACTGAGCATCCCAGTAAGGCACCAGCAGCCCCCAGAGCCCGGCTGTCATTGGTCCCTGGGCTGTCACTCCCACCTACACCCAGCCCCTCATCACGTGAGCACTCACAGCCACTTGCCTGCCATGGGACACCAGCCGCCCTGTGGTGACACCGACAGGGCCCTGGCCAGGACACCTGCACCGTGTCGCGTGGACATTTCAGACTAGTGAGCTACATAAACCTCTGCAAAATACCCAGCATCCGCTATTTTACTGTAGGAACACAAAGCAGACAGGGGTTTGTAGATCCCCTGAGCCTCTCTCTGGGGGGACCAGGCCAAGAAGGCTATGGCCAGGGCCTGAGTTGCCCACAGCCCTGCTGGCTCCAGGGTGCTGGGTCCCTTGCTAAAGCAGACCAGGCAGGGACATGGGAGACAATGTGTCAGGAACCGGCCTTGGAGGAAATCAATCTCTGTGAATTATGAGCAGGGACACTGAATAGACACCAGGCGTATCAGGAATGAAAATATCACCAGGCGTGGAGCCACACACCTGTGATCTCAGCCCTGGGGAGGCTGAGGCAGGAGGATTGCTGCCAAGATGAGGACCCAGGGGGACATTTTTACAGGTCAAGTTTCCACCTGTGAGCATTTCTGTTTTAAACAGGAGTGTGTTCCATCTCTTTCCCTGCAGGAAAATAAAAAGAAACTGGTCCCAATTCCAAGTTTATGGAAACCCACCCAGGACAATTCATTTGCAAAACCGCATGTGCACCCACTAGGCTGGCCCTGTAACAATCCCCTAAAAGGCTGAGGTTGGTGAGGCTCAGGACTGGAAAACTCACACACTGCCGTGAATGTGAAATGTAAGATGTTCTTCACTCTAGAAAGCAGGCCGGTGTTTCAGAGATACCACACTGTCTGGCAACTCTGCCCCTCAGTCACGCCTGAGAGGCTGAAGCCCTCGGTCCACACCCAGCCCTGTGCACTTAGATGCAGGGGCCAGTGGTCCTGTTGACAGAAGGGACATGAAGTCGCCTGTCCACGGCAGGGAATGCTGGTCAGCCACTGAAAGGCAGGAGGCACAGACACAAAACAGCTTGCATGAACCTGGGAGCTGCTGTGCTGAGTGATGAAACCAGGGACACAGAGTTGCACACCACACGACGGTTCCCATCAAACACGCAGGCTGGGAAATCCATAGACACAGAAAGCTGAGTGTGGTCACCAGGGGAAACGTGAACTGTGGGGTATCTGCCACAATATCTGGGAGAAAATATTCTGCAATTAGCGTCGATGGTTGCACGACCTTATGAAGACTATATGCATTAGATGGTAAGCTTTATGTATACGAATTATACCTTAATAAAATAAAAGGAAAGGTCAAGGGGAAAATGAGTGTGCAGAAGTTATATGGTTTAGTCAAGTGGGATTGCCAGCGTTGCAAGTGGGAGATACAGAAGAATGACACCCACCTTTGCCCTGGAGCTTTTACTATGAGGGAAGGGACATGGCTGGTTGGGAAGGGGGCCTGGGGCAATGCCAGGTGTCTGAAAGAAAGGGGACCTAATGCTTTGGAGGACTGAGGCAGGAAGATCACAGGTTCAAGCCCAGCATGGGCAACATAGCAACTTAGTAAGATCATGTCTCAAAATAAGAACTTTGAACTAGGAAGGTAGCTTAGTATTAAGCCCCTTGGTTCAATCCCCAGTACCAAAGAAAAAGGAGGAGGAGGAAGAGGAAGAAGAAGAGAGGTTGAGGGAAGGAAGGGAGAGAGAGAGAAAAAAAAGGCGAAAGAAAGAGAGAGAGAGAGAGAGAGAGAGAAAGAGAAAGAAGAAAGGGGCATGTACTACATCTGAACATTACCCATATCCATTGATGCAGAAACCATTCCTAGGTAAAAGAACAGAAATCCAGGCTAAAGCAAAGCAAGCACATGTACATGAGAAAATTCTTGCAGTGGCCAAACCAACAACTGGGGGGAGAAAAGCAACCCACAGTGTCCAGGAGAAGAGGTTGGAGAAGTTGAGGGCACCTACGCCTTGGACTCCTGCCCCACGAACAGAATCCTATAGGCTGGCACTGCACGTAACATCTCACATAAACCTCTCCAACATCAGGTCACTGGGAGACATGGAGAGAAGGCATCCTTGTGTGTAATTCCCATAGAGAAACCTCAAGGGTACCAAACAGTATACATACAGCAAGCACACCTTTCTGTGTGTTTATTAAAGTCCAATTCTTATACTAGAATTTCAGTTTAGAGTTAAGCTGGGCGTGGTGGCACATGCCTGTGATCCCAGCACTTGGGAGGCTGAGGCAGGAAGATCGCCATGAGTTCAAGGCCAGCCTGGGCTACACAGTGAGTTCAGGGCCAACCTGAACTACAGAGTGAGACCTTGTCTCAGAAAAAACAAAAGACAAAAAAGTTAAGGAAATGCTCAGAGCTACAGTCCACAGTGTACTCAGTGAGCAGCTCCAATGTGGATGCAGCAGAATCTTGGCAGACCCCCACTGTCTTGGATTTCAAACATTCCTTCTATAAAACTTTGCATCTACCCTTAATCTCCAGAACGAAAACCCATCTAGATTATAAATACTCTGATTCTCTTCTAAACTCCAACCACATTAAACAGAAAATTATGAGTCTTTCATTCGAGTAGTCATTTTTACCCTTAAAAGAATTTTTTTTAAACATGAGCACATCTGGATCTTTGAATCATAAACAATTCCTTTATAAAGAAAAGTCTTTAAAATGTCTTTATTTCCCAGGAATGGAATTGAAGCTCTTTATTGACTTTTACATTTGGAGAGAAGATGTTGGTTTAAAAATTCTCAATGTAGCTGGACATTTAGTTTTGTTTTGAGGCTTGCAGTTCTCTTTACCGATTCTCCACTCCCATAGCATTTAACACGCTTGTGTGTTTAAACTGCAGGTCTAGCTTTGTGTAGGTGTATGTATGTGAATTCCTGTGTGTGAGAAAGACAGACAGAAATGGAAGGCTCAGAGAGCAACGGCGACAGGTAAGAACTGAACAGGATTGGAATGAGTGGGAGAATTCATCCTGTCTGCTCCGAAGGCTTTCTCTCCAAGGTGACATAGCCAATAAATTATTACCTCCGGGCTATCAAACACAGTTTTTTAGGCTCCTTGATTTTTTATTTTTTAGTTTTGGTACCAGGGATCTAACTCAGCACCTCGGCCTTGCAAAGCATATCATGGGTTTTTTTTAAACAAAAGCTCCTGCAGGTTTCTGATTTGATTTCCTAGCTACTGCTCAATTTGCATGTGTGCACTACCGAGTCCGTGTGCATGCCCACTTCCCGCCTGGCGGACTCCGGCATCCAGGCGTCTCCCTGGCGTCCTCGTGCGGCAGGATGAAGGCCCGCGGCTCTCACTGCACGGCTGGAAGACAGGGCCTCCACGCCAGTCAGCGAGCTGCCTCTCCGACCGTCCCGCCTGCAGGAATCCTCTCCACGGAAAACGAAGCTTAGAAGGAACCAGTACTTTTATCCATATCAACACCTTGTGCCGGGGATGTAGTTCAGAGGCGCCGCCGCCTGCCGCGCAAGTGCAAGGTCCCAAGTTCGATCCCCAGTACCAAAAATAAATAAAAATTTTAAAAAACAAACACCTCGTGTAGCCAAATTTCTTTTTCCTTTGACTACAGCAGTTCCACAGGTGGATATGATGCGGTTACAGTTCAGTTCCCTGATCTGAGGCCCGTGCACAGCTTCTAAGAAATACTGCGCCCCAGTCTATCATGCAGCGCTCTCTTGTGGTACGTTACGTCACGCTCCGTTATGTCACGCTCCATTACGTCATGCTACGTGACGTTACGTTCATATCTGCTCTAGGCGTGTATTCCTACACTGTGCAAATGGCTACATCCATTGTCTAAATGTATACGCTCGTGTATATTTTTTTAAAAACACCTGCCTCGAAAGCACAAGGACCCGAGTTCAATCCCCGGTACCAATAATAATAATAATAATAGTAATAGTAATACTAATAATAATAAACAACTAATTTTTAAAAAAACAGAAGACTTCTGCCTATGGGAAGGTAAGCACGCACGGTTTTCCCTGCTCTTTCTATAGCTCCCCGGCCCGGCCCCTCTGCATAAAACACAACACGAAAACTCCATGGAGAGAAGGCAGACTGAGCGAGGGGGATGAAGAAGCCAATAGCCTGGAGAGGTCAAAGGGCACAGAAAGAAAATGCCCCCCAAAGAGCCCACTCTGTGGCCAAAGTACAGAATAGGGCAGATGATGGAGACAGGAACACACAGTGTTTAACACAGTCATTTAAATGTTTCCACGGGCAATTCTGAACATATCCGGAAGAAATGAAAAAAACAGAAAGGCACAGAGGAAAATAAGATACCTAGAAGAACAAACAGATTTTAGAACAAAGAGATAAAAAAGCAGAAAATTTTAATTCCATGGGTGAGTTCAAGAGGAGAATGGTGAGCTTGGAAACAGGACAATAAGAATCACGGGATCTCAACAACCAGAAAATAAACTCGGGGTCCTGTAAGACCAAGGAAGGATCCAGCACCTGTGTCAGCAGAAACCCAGAGCAGAAAGAAGGAACCCATCCCCGACCCTGGTACCAGCTCGGGATGAGCAGCCACCACCAACCGCAAGGGAGGCTGCTGTGCCTGGGCTAATGGGGCGGAAATCTTCACTGGGCACCTCGAGGATTCTGCTGACTCGAAAGTAGCTCTTCTGCCTGCTACCTTGGCACCTGCCTCTCAACTCTTCTGCCCTGCTGCTCCCAAGAATGAGTTTCCAAGATGGACCTGGTGGGGTTGTGCCTGTGATGCCAACACTCAGGTCACCACAAGTTCAAGGCCAACCTGGGCTGCATAGTGAGTGCAAGGCCAGACTGGACTGCAGAGCGAGACCCTGTCTCAAGAGACAGTGAGCTCCCAGTGCCTCTCATTGGGGTTACTGCTCAACTAATGAACCATCACCTCATGATAATTCCTCATCTGAAATGTTTTAAAAACTATTTCCAGCTGGGGATTTAGCTCAGTGGTTCTGGCGCCTGCCTTGCAAGTGCAAGGTCCTGAGTTCGATCCCTGGTACCAAAAACAAAAAACAAAACAAAAACTATTTCCACAAAAAAATTATAACAAGGGGCCAGGGATTTAGCTCAGTGGTTCCGCTGCCTGCCTCACAAGCAGAAGGACCCGAGTTCGATCCCCGGTACCAAAAAAAAAAAAATAAAAAGCAAAAAAATAATAACAAATGACATGTCTAGAGAGATAAGCGGGCAGTCATGAGGGGTCACAGATGGATTTTCACTCTAGAGAACCATTGACCCGGTCATCTTCATCCTGTGTGCTGGTCCCTCTTCACACCTTTATGCCAAAGAAAAGTTGAGCCTGTCCAGAAAGGAAGGTTGTGTGCTGCATTAAGAACAGAAAAGCAAGTCCATGACTATGCCCCTAAAAGCCTGGTTTCTGTGCGGATCATGGCTGGCTGATGCTATTCTGCATATGGAGGAAATGTGAAATTGCCTTGCACAAATTTTATAATAAGATTTTCTTTTGCTAATCTATAACTAGTCCAGCAGAGCCTCCATTTCCTCCTAATAGGACATTTACAATTTACCAGGTTACAGAGAGTTCAGAACAGCCAGGCTTTCAATCAGCAGGTCCTGCCCCAGCCCCAGCGCCTCTCTGAGGACCGGTGCATGGGGTAATCGGCTTAGCCCTGCACAGTCTGGCAGGCGCCCCCAGTTGGCGCAGGGCTGCAGACATGCCTGGCTGGATGCTAAATTGCCCAAGGAAGATAAGCCCCTGCCGGAAAAATGTGTGCTGACTTTATGGGGGGGCGGCAGGCTTCTTGGTTTTAAAAACAAAACCGAAAAAGAACAGAACAAGAAGCAGTTTTGGTGCCGGCTAGTCTGGCTGGGGAGAGTCAGAGTCCTTTTGTCCCCTTCGTGCAGCCCCACTGAGGGGTCCCTGACCCCCCAGGGACCTGACAGATGGCTGCGGGTTTACATCGGTCACCTGGCCCACAGGGCGGGCATTTACCTTCTCCAAGGTCACTCGATCGTCCCACCCAGCCTAAGAAGCAGCTGGGACGACAGTGCATTTCTCAGGGGAGGAAACTGAGGTACGGATACCTTAAGCAACACACTGAAAGATACTAGGCTGTGGCTGGCACTGAAGTCGAACACCGTCTGTATTTTAACTTTTTTTAAAAAATGTGATTCTTAATTATTACATCTGACGTTGCCAATGTGTCCTAATGCTCACGTAGAATTCAGTACAGGGGCAGAGCTAAAGTAATGCCATTGAAACATGTTTCCAAGGAGACCAAGGGATGGGGGGCACGGGAAGGGGCGGGGACGTAAAAAGAATGATGTGTTACGTGCACGCGCCTGCTCCCCACCAGGAGCGTGATAGTGTGTACTGCAAGCACGGACTCATAAAAATAAAAATGTATATTAGAAAAATGAAGTATATGCTTCCAGCTCCCCTCCATCTGAGGTGAAATGTGGTCTATTCGGTGGGAACGGACCCCTGCATCCCCCTCCAGGAATTCAGTGTCGTGAGCCTAGAAGAACATCAGCTGAGAACCGGAGGGAGCCGGTGCCCGGCGTGTTCCGGGGACAGGGTTCTGAGACAGGATGCTGTGATGCTGACTGAGCGTGGCACAGTGGTGTCCAGGCGGCAGGGGCACAGCGCCAGGGGACTCCTCTTCACAGCAGGACCTGCCAGGGCTCCCGGGAAGGATTCGCCTAGCCTGGTCAGACCGAAACGCACCCCACCAAGCGATCAGGCCTGGAGGGCTCGACAGGGCCTTGGGGCTCTGTGGACACAGCCTTGTTCACACAGCTCCTGCAGGTGGCTTGGGGATCGTCAGGTCCCGTCCCCGAACATCGCATGACACAGGGGGCACTGCCATCTGCCTCTCCTCTGCCAGCTCCACAACACAGCCAGGCAGACCTGGAGCCCATGTCTGGGGCTTTCACGAGCAAACGCGACACTGTCACTGGGTCAAAGGGAAGGGGCAGGCGGTCTGTTTGGCTTTGTGTGTTTCTAATCTGTAGGCAGAGACCAGCTTGTGTGAAAGTTTCAGGTTACCAGAAATCTAAGCAGTACTGAAAGAATTCCATGACTTCATCTCCAAATGCTTTGAATGGCAGTCTTCAAAAGGACCATGGCGGGGCCACCCCAGCGCTGGAGACTGGGGCTTTCCAAACAGACAGGCTCTGCCGTACTTCCTCCACGGGCTTCGCCAGCTGCCTGGGATTCCGGTCTGAGTGCGGCGTGGATCTGTGTGGCCCTCAGCAGTGGAGCAGGTCACTGTGGACCACATGTGGCTGTGTCCTGCCTGGGCTCTCCCATCCAACTCGGGTCCCTTCTCCTCCCCAGGTCCCCTCCGTGCAGAGCTGTAGCCAACAGCATCAGCATCTCGTGTCCTATGACCTCGTACCTGGTCAGTGGAAGAAGGGTGAGGACCGGGAGGGTAGTGCCTAGGAAGCAGAAACGCAGCCCTGTGGGAAGGTAGACCGCCCCTCCTGGAAGATCTGGCAGCTTCTCCAGGGTTTCCTGCAGGCTAGCCTCTCTCAAAAGCTGCCACTTGTCCAGTGTTGGTTAGGAAATGGCCCTGATGTCTTGGCTGGCACATCACACTCAGCTGACAGCTTAGCAGCCTTGTCCTATGGAGTGTGGGATCCAGCCAGGGTCACTGAGCAGATGTGTGGCCGCCACACCCAAGATGGCGCTGCGGCCCAGCACGTGGCATCTGACTCCCCTGTAGCCAGGCTTACGGTCGCCACAGTGGGTCTCCTGCCATTCCTAGGCAGCCAGGCAGCTCTCTGTGTCCTCCTGTGGTGTCACTGGCCCTCGTGTCTGTCTATGAGAAACTTCTGTATGCTCCTGAGCTCCCAGCCCGGAATGAATGACAGTGGGGGAAATAAAACATTAGGCTTTGGCTTGGTGGACCCGGCCCCTCTACTCAGATGTACCCAGCCCTTGGTAGGAAGGTGACTGTGGGTGGGAGAGGGGGTGTGGAGAGGCGACAGCAAGCCAGGGCCGGGGCGGCATGACTCCTGAAGAGGGTGGGGTCAGCACAACATCCTGGTCTGCGCTGACGCAGCCACCACTTGGCTCAGTGTTCACATCCCAGTGCTGGGTGATGCAGGCTTAACTGCCCCCCAATCCCTCTGCTGACATCCTGCCCCCAGAAGCTCAGAATGAGAATGAGGCCATCTTCGGAGATAGGATGTGGAAAGAGACAAGTGGGGTGAAAGGAAGTGGGGAGAGCGAGCCTTCCTCTTGCACCTGACCTTGTAGAAGAGCAGGTCCGGTACTGACACACTCAGAGGGACTCTCACGTGCAGACAAGGGACAACTTCATCTGCAGGCCCTGGAGAGAGGCCCAAGGAGAAGGTGGAGCCCACAGCTCAGGGCTAGGGAGGATAAAGGGTCTGCGGTGCTGTCATCGCCTTGGAAGGGAAGAGATGGGGCTTGGGAAGGGCAGGGTGGGACCGCTCCCAGGTACAACGCATGATCAAAACACAGTGGGTGTTTACATTAAAATTGTTATTGCAGCAAAAGACACAGTGCCGTGAATCCCCTCAGAATCCACTCCCCTCTCTTCCAACCTCCCCATCACTCCCAACACACTGATCCCGACGTTCTTGTCACTTTCTGCAGCAGCTCTGGAGACCTCTTTCCTGAGTGTCTTTAATTGCAGTGTCCTGGCTGCCTCGATTAAAAATCCTGAATCGATGAAAAATCCTTCCCTTTCCGGGTCCTGCGAGTCATGCAGAACATGCCAAATCAGCCCACTGCAGACAGGCAGCCACCTGGTTCCACATTACAAAGACGCAGAGGACACCGGACCACCAGACCAAGGTACTGAGTCCTGCCACTCCCAGCCCAGAGGGCAGAGAAGCTCAGCCGGTCCCAGAACCCGGAAGGAAGGTCCCCACCTCCATCCCAGGCTCCTAGGGCAGAGAAGCTCAGCTGGTCCCAGCACCCAGAAGGAAGCTCCCCTGCTGCCATCCCAGGCTCCTAGGGCAGAGAAGGTGAGCCGGTCCTAGTACCCGGAAGGAAGCTCCCTAGGGAAGGTGAGCCTTGTGGGTGCCAGAAGCAACCCCCCCCCTGCCGCCCCGTGGAAATGAGAACACACATAAGCAAGCCTCAAAAACAGAGTTCCAGATCACCTACAGCAACCCCAAAGGGAAATGAGATGGAACAATCTGATACTCAACCACCTGGACTCTCTGAACTGGCAACAAAAGAGGATCTGGGAAAAATGAAATCAGAAATAATTACTCAGATAACAGCAAAGATTTTGCTCATGGTGCAAGACATGATTAATAAATCTAGAGAGGACACAGATAAAAAAATAGAGGATCTGAGGAACATGATGGAATCCCAACATAGGAAACAAATGGAATCCATAAAACAGATACAAACAGATTTCCAAGAGATTAAAAACTCCGTTGAAAGTCTGCACAGCAGAATGAACCAATGTGAGGATAGAATTTCACATACAGAAGATAAGATTGCAATTAGTGACCAGGAAAAGAAAAATTGCTTTAAAATTATAAGGGAACATGAGAAATCAATCCAGCAGCTGCTAGATGATCCAAAGAAGAATAACATAAGACTGTTTGGAGTCAATGAAGAAAGAGGAGAGAGGGCAGATGATATAAAAAATCTGTTCACAGAAGTGATGGCAGAAAACTTCCCAAGGAGGGGAAAAGAACTTGACATACAGATAAGTGAGGCATATAGGACTCCAGCTAGCCTTAATCAAAAAAAATCTACACATAGGTATATAATAGCTAGGATTCCAGAAATCCAACAGAAGAACAAAATTCTACAAGCAGGGAGAGAAAAGAAACAAATCACATACAAAGGAAAGCCCATCAGAATCACAGCAGACTTCTCAATGCAAACCCTCAAGGCAAGAAGAGCTTGGAGTGATGTATTTCAAGCCCTAACAGAAAACAGCCCCCAACCCAGATTGATGTACCTTGCAAAACTATCTTTCAAAATTGATGGAGAAATAAGATACTTTCATGGTAAAGAGCACCTCAGGAACTTCATGAATGCCAAACCAGCACTCCAAAAAAGTTTAGACAATACACTAGGAAAAGACAATGAGGATCACAACCCCAGGAAACCCAGCAGAATGAATCCATTGGGTGTGACAAATTAAATGCAAAGGGGGAGAATCCAACAAAAAGAAAAAGTCATGACAAGGCTTTTAAAACTTTTAACTTCATCTCCCTAATGAGTGTATAATTCAATCTTATTATTGTACTGATTAGTATTTTTCTGATTCTAGAGTTGCACACCATTCCTTGTGCTATACTGGCTATTTATCATCTTCTTATGTCTATATTTTAATTGGGTTGTCTATTAATGAGCTCTAAGAATTCTTTATATATTCTGGTCATAGGTTATATGCATTGTAAATATGGTCTGTTTAAGGACTACTTTTCATTTTAATGATGTCATTTAAAGTTCTAAATTTTGATGGAATCTCATTTATCAATTTTTTTTTCTTTTATATCATGTTTTTTGTATTCTGGGTAGTTCTTGCCTATCCTGAATTCATAAATATTTTCCCTTATAATTTCTTCTTAAAGGTTTATACTTTTAGGCTTTCTTATTTAGGTTCATAGATCCCTTCAAGTTATTTTCATGTATGGAAAAAAAGGGTTGAGGTTAATTTTTTATATATGGATACCAGGTGTTCTAGTGCCATTTGCTGAAAACACTATCTCTTCCTTGGCTCTTGAATTGAGTTTATATTCTATAAAATGCTAATGTTAAATAATCTTTCAAAACTCGGTGGACCATATATGTGTGGTACTATTTCTAGATTCTCTGTTTTATTCAAATAATCTATATGTCTTTCCTTACACCAACACTGCCTTGATTACTGTAGCTTTAGAAGAAGTCTTAAAATTAGGTACTAAACGTCTTCCAACACTGTTTTTTTTTTTCAAACTTTTCTAGGTCCTTTGTACTCCTACATAACTTTTAAATTTCAATATCCAATTCCTCATTTATAGCAAGTATACACAGACCTGAATTTTTATATATAGCTTGTGTTTTCTAATCCTGCTAAATTCAAGTACAAGTTCTAGGGGCTCCTAGAGATTTCTTAGTATTTTCTCTGTAGATGATCATTTCATCTACATATAAAGATTTTGCTTCTGCCATGCCAATCCTATCCTAGTTGTGTCATTTTATTGCCAGACTATTTTGGTGGGGACTAGGTTTCAAAGTTTAATGGACAGATAAAGAGTAAGCATATCTGCCCTTATTCCCCACCTTAAGGAGAAAGCATTGTATCTTCTCCATTTATATAAGGCATTCTCGCTGGAAGGATGGAGTACATGTCTTTAATCTGTTGAGAAGTTTCTGTTCTACTTCTAGTCTCCTGATAGCTTTTACCATGAACAGCTGTAGAATTTAGTCCAATATTTTTTCTCCAACTAGTGACAGGATCATATGGCTTTTTCCTCTGCTCTGTTAAAATGATGACTTTTGGGGGTGGATCTTCCAATGCTGAACCAACACTGCCATCCCTATAACAAAACCACTTTCTACATCCTGCCAGATCTGACTTCCAATAGTTTGTTTTGTTAAACAAATTTCTATCTATGTTCATACTTTTTTCTTCTATTATCTTTAACCAGTTTTAGGATTAGCACAATGTTGAGTTCCTAAAATGAGGGGAGAAGTGTTCCTTCTTTTTTCTGCTTTAATTGTTTGATATAATTTATCAGTTAAAATGTTTATGAGCCTGCTGTTGTCATATAGGTAAGTTTTCAAGCTCGGAATATACTTTCTTTAATAGGTGCTATTCAAATTTTATATATCCTCCAGAGTTAGTTTCATTAATTTGTCTTCCAAGGTACTTCTTAGAAGTTGTCAAATTTATTTCAAAAAAGATTTTTGTAATATGCTTTCTGTATCCTTTTAAATTCTGAAAAATCTGTGATAATGTCTCCTAGATCTTGATATTGTAATTTAAAAAATGTGTAACTGATATTGTGTGACAGGAAGAAAAGGTCTAAAAGAGCAGGGGAATTGGGAGGGGTAGGGGAAGGGGAAAAAGGGAAAGGAAACAATCTGAGAAGAGGAAAAAAAATGGAAACAAGGTCTTTGGAAATAGGGAAGGGTGGAGGGGGTGAAGGGAGGGCAAGGGAAGGGGAGAAAAAATAAGAACCAAGGGACTCATGTAAAGGTACAAGATCCCAATGTTGAATGTAACTGTATTGTATTCCGAAAATGTACCAATAAACTTAATGGGGGGAAAAAAAAAAGAAAAAAAAAGAAAAATCTGTCCCTTTCCAGGTCGTTTTGATCTTGGGGAGGAGCTAGAAGTCACACGGTGCCCATTGGTGATAGGGAGGATGAGGACAGCTTCCCACGTGCCCAGGACAGGAGCAGTGGCTGGGTCGGATGGCCACACAGGGACCGCTGGAG
This sequence comes from Heterocephalus glaber, assembly GCF_053883595.1. Taxonomy (NCBI): domain Eukaryota; kingdom Metazoa; phylum Chordata; class Mammalia; order Rodentia; family Bathyergidae; genus Heterocephalus; species Heterocephalus glaber. The sequence goes on from NW_028258381.1 coordinate 13,386,303, forward strand.
CAGAACAGGGCTCTGCCTCAGGCCCAAGGCCCCCTTACCTGTGAAAGGGAGGTCGGGTGGATGGCCGAGCTGAGGGACCAGGGCCTGCTGCTCACCTTCCTCTGGTGGGGAGGAGAGAGATGGGCTTGGCCGGGGAGCCAGGCTGTGGGAGGCAGGCAGGGCCCAGGCTCGGGACGTGAAGGGTGGGGACATGGTCGGCCGTTCCCTTCATCTCCTGCAGCCCCGCCTGGAGCGAGAGAAGTGCATTTCACATGATGTGGACCTGTATTTAATTATTAGGATTTATCACCGGCAAGCACATAAAGCAGTCGCAGGACAGGACATTCCTTCGTCCCCAGCCCCCAGCTGTCTGCAGAGCCCCCGCCGCATCCTGACCCCCTCTCACTGTCACCAGAGCGGTTATTTATGACAGCCATGGGGGCGGCACAGTCCCTCGAAGCCAGCAGCGAGTTCAAGGACCGGTCACAAGGCCTCAGGGAGATGGCCGTGGCCATCAGAGCTGCCAGCACTGGGGAGAAGAAGGCCCGGTGTCCCAGGGGCCTTGCCACTGGTCTGAGGGGGTCCCGTGGTAGAAAGCCGAGCTGGCGACACTCCTGTACCTTCTCCTTTAGGAAAAAAAGTGATGACCATGGAATGCACATCACTTAAAATATGTAACAGCATGCTATTCAGTATTAGCTGTAAATGAGTATATGCTGAGCAAATTGAAGGATACCATTTTTGTAAAACTGTTCGCATAAATAATAAATACTATTGATGAGGGAAAAAATGTGCTGAGCCACATAGCCTCACAGTTACCATTTCAAGTGTTCAATATGGTTCAGTGGCTTTTAAATGCGGTCACCAGTAGCCACCCCAACTTCTCATGGTAGAACTGAAATTCCCTACTGAACACCACCTGCCCTCGCTCACTCAGCTTATTATAATGTCCCCAAAGCTCAGCCACAGTGTGGCCTGTGTCCACATTTCCTTCTTTACTTTCTTTCATTTTTTTTCTTTCCTTTGTGGTGTGTGTGTGTGTGTGTGTGTGTGTGTGTGTGAAGCTAGAGAATGAATGAACGCAGGCCCTTCACAATGAGCCACCTTCCCAGACCTTTTTTATTTTTTATTTTGAGACAGGGTCTTGCTAAGTAAGTAGCCCAGGTGGGGCTTAAACTTGCAGGCTTTCTGCCTCAGCCTTCTGGAGTGCTAAGGATTAAAGGCGTGTGCGACCACATCTGGTAAGAACCATTATTAATATATCATTTGTTCTTTAGTGCTATTAATATATTAGAGGTTTTACAATAAAAGAAATTTAACGTATGAAAGATACATAATCTAGTCCAACATTAATGGAGAAAGCCCTTGCAAAGAAATTTAGAAACTTTGTTTTCCACACAAAGGGTAATAACTGGCATACCCTTCCTTGTCTCAGGTTAGACAGCTGAGACAAGGAGGCTGGTGACCCGCCCAGGTGCAGGTAGAGAGTCGGGTAATGCAGCATGCTGAAAAGAGAGTACAGCCAGTGGGGTAACAGGAGGCGCCAGGGATGCTTAGGTCAACACAGGATCAAGCACTTTTCAACGATGCATACTGACACAAACCAGCCCAGCCCTGTGTGGCTCTTTGTGTATCCAGATGGCCACATGCGGTCCTCAAGACACCACTGAATTCAGTGACCTCCAGTTACTGTGAAGACTGTCACGGGGTACTTGGGACTCTGCTTCCTTTGTGGTGGGGGTTTAAATGAGTGGAAAGACTAGACCGTTGTGCAGTGGAGGGGAACTTGCTGTAGCCAAAGACCTGAGATCGTGTCTCCCCTAAAGACCCCGCATGTCGGTTTGCATGGCAGTAAGAGAATAATTCTAGAAGAGAAGACACCAGATGCCCACCATCCAGGACCACAATCTGTCCCCTGGTCAGTCCATGTGTCATGCCCGGAGCCCTGCACAGAGTCTCCTCCAAAGGCCAGGGAAGGGCTGGTGGCTGTCGAGGCTGTCTGTGAGGATTTATTTGATGTCTCTCACCATGCAAGGGAATTATTTCTCCTCCTCACCACTCCACACTTCCGGTATGACTTCCCATCTTACACTCAAGGGAACTGAGACTCACAGAATCTCGAGGAGGCTGGACAGAGCTTGTACCTGCCTACCGAGCCCTGCTGTTCCATCTTTAGCACTGTGTGTGGTTACCTCTTTGATTGAGAGAACTTTCACTTGTTTATTTAGCTTCCGAAATCTGTGTCCCTCACACTGTCTGTGTGCCTGGATGGGCCCTCTACACACCCAGAACTCCACAATGGCTCAGGAGTGTGGATGAGTGGTGGTTTTTCCCCAGCCATCCCACGCCAGGCAAAGAGAGGCCAGAGGGCAGGGCCCTCCTGCAGTTGTCTTCTGTACAGGCCACTGAAGGGGGTCATTTCGGGACTGAAAGCGCTTGGTGGTTAGGGTTTTTAGAACTAGCAGAAGCTCGTGGACTCTGAGTAGCCAGGTCAAGGCCATGCGGACTTGAGAGACTGATCCATGGTACAGTCTGGGTCTTTAGTGTCCTCCAGAAGCTCACATGCTGCAGGCTTGGTCTCCCATGCAGTGGTGTTGGGCGAGGGGGTCTCAGGAAGAGGACTGGATCACGTAGGCTCTGACCTCACCAACGGGTTCCCCCATTGGTGGATTCGTGACTTAGTGGGCTGTTGGGAGGCTGTGGAGCCATACGGAGGTGGGACCTATCGGGAGGAAGTTGGTCACTGGGGGCTGGCCTTGAGGGCATATTCAATCCATGCCCCTTCCCCTCTCTCTTTGCTTCCTGGCCACCATGACATGTGTGACCTCGCTCTTCCCTCCGCCCCCTGACATGCCTTTCTGTCTCACCTCAGGCCCTGAAGCAGTGGAGCCAGGGGTCCATGGACTGAAGCCATGGGCCAACAGGAACCTCTCCTCATTTAAGTTGATTTGCCCAAGTCGTTTGTCACAGCAGTGGAAAAATGACATGTGCTCACCAGCAGCACAGGCTGTCCTAGAAATACCAGCTGATTCCGGCCGCCAAGGAAAAAAAAGACAAATATTGGAAACGAGGGCACAAAATATTATTTTAACACTGCCACATACTATGTCTGCTCAAAAGCTTTAAGAAGATCTAGTAAAGGTTAACTGACTAAGAGAATTCAGTGTGGTTGGTTACAACATAAATATTTGGAAATCCAAAGCTTTTGCTACATCAGCCATCATTAACAAGAGAACATCAGTTTTAAAAAGTACTCTTATCTATAACTGTAAAAAAGCATAAAACACCTACACTTAGACCTACGATTTACAGAAGGATATAAAGTAAATACTTTGATGAATAGGTCAGTGATATCATAATCCAGGATTTTGAAAAGTCAACACTACAGAATGAGCCAACAGTAAAGATTTTTCAGTTTTATGAGCCAAGGTCTGTGCCTTTACAATATGAGCACAGCCAGAGCTACACGTTGGAATGAAAGGGCGAGACTGTGTTCCAACACTCAGAGGGCCAGTCTGGCTGAGGGACAGTTTGCCAACCCCTGCTACAAATGACTATCTTTTTCCTCTGGCATAAAAAGCTATAATAAGCATTATGCTTCTTCTAAATTATCATCTCTTTTGGAATATTTCCTGAGGATAAATTATTGAAATTTGAATTACAGGGCCAAAAAGTATGGAGTACATTTATGGCTTGGGACACCTACTGTCACTTTACACTCTAAAACGCCACCGTGATATGCCACTCATGAGGATGACCACCTGACACTACCACCAGAATTGAAGATATTGCTTTAAAATTATTGAATTAGGGTGGGGAATGTAGTTCAGGGATAGACTGTTTGCCTAATACTGTGGATTCTGGTTTGATCCCAGCACAGAAAAGGAAGAGGAAGAAGAGGGAGGAGGAAAAGGAAGAAGAAGGAGGAAAAGGAGGACAGCTAGGGACAGGAGGAGGAGGAGGAAGAACAACTGTTGAAGTAATCTTTTGAAATCTTTCAAAGAGAACTTCTTTGATAATTATGAGGTGAAATTCTTTTTTCTTTTTTGGAATTATCAGGCTATATACTTTGCACCTCTCTTTATCGATGTTGAAGCGGAGCTTTATTTTTGTTTGTCTGTTTACAGGCAGTAGTGTCTTTGCTCAGTTCCCCAAGCTGATTTTGAACTCTTAGTTTCAAGTGATCCTCCTGCCTCAGCCTCCCTGGTAGCTGGAATTACGGGTCTGCACCACAGCACCCAGGGGGTAGAAGCACTGAGAAAGAGTGCTAGGGCCTGCTTGTCAGCATCTGCTGTCGCATCCATCCGGGGGGCTTCTCAGCCTCACATGGCTTTGTTCTTTTGCTCTTAGTCACATTTTCATTACTGTAACTAAGTACCTGGGTCAGGCCAGCTTCCTAATGAAGAGAGGTTCTTTAGCTCAGCGTCCTTGAGGTCCAAGGGCACAGAGCCGCCATCACCACTGCTGGGACCCAGGCTTTCTTGCTGCCAGGTCCCAGGCAGGGCCTGGGATGGAGAGTGAGTGCGTCTATGCGTGTCACTGACCTCCATCGCTCTTCTCACAAAGCTCCAGAATTCCATCGTGGGGTCCCCCACATCCTCACCTGAAGTTGGTCCCCTCCAAAGGCCGCGCCCTGAAACACTGCGGTTGGGTAAATTCCTGCTCTCAAGTCCATCAACAGGACTTGGGGATTGGATTCTTTTTCAGGGGAAAGGGATGCTCTGTACTCACAATGCGGGCGTGTGCTATTTCAAGACAATCTTACTAGGCTTAAAGGATGCTCCTTCAGGATTTTAATTTAGCCGAGATGCGGAGTTGTAGTTTAGAGGCTGTGAAGTTTATGAACATCACTGAAGTTAGGGTCTCCCAAGCAATGTTCCCGGGAGGCTGAGGCAGGAGAATCGCCATGAGTTTGAGGCCAGCCTGGGTTACATAGGGAGACCCTGTCTCAAACCACCCCCGCCTCACCAAAAAAGCCCAAGCCGATCTGAAGCCTGGCTCAACTTTAAATGCATCACCCGAAGGCTGCCTTAACAGGAACCCTCGGGTGACAGGAATGGTTCTGCTCCTCATTCCACTCTCACTTGACCAGGCCGAACGAATGGGTGCCTGGCGGTAACTTCAAGTCGGAGTTCTGCTGCCCAGAACACCTCACGTGCCCTGGATGCATCAAACCGATTGTAAATTGTGAGGCTATGGCCAGAAACCTCACGGTCCTGCACCCCGGGAAGTGTCAGCCCCTGGCGGCAAGCTGAGGGGAGGATCTTAGCAGTCAGGTGGTTGGCGCAGCTGTTTTCTCTCGGGTTTGTTTCTCTGAGCTGAATTGCATGGAAGCCGGGAAAGGGGCTCTGGGTGTCTCTCCTCAGAGTCTCGGCCAACAGCACCCAGTGAGGGCACAAGGAGTCGTCACAGACACCCGTGAGAGACTTTTACTGATATTCCCATCCCACGGAGAGGAAACTGAGGCACGGAAGATGGATTCATCATCGTCACAGGAGCGCAGCATGAGCAAGGGTGCCCCTGGGGTCCCGGGGCTGCATGTGAAGCCCTCCCAGCCCTGGATGTCAGCACCCTGTCCTGCCCTCCCCCAGTCTTTGTGTGTGGCCCCCACTGAGCACTGAGCCTGGAGAGTGGCAGCCCCACGTGAAGCCCCGCTCCAGACACTGCCCCATCAACACGGGGCCAGAGCCTCAGGCCAGGGCTGGCAGCCTGGCGAGCTCCAGTGGAAGAGGAGGCCGCGCCCGCACATCCTCGGCACACCTGCCTGCAAGACAGGAAGAAAACCCCACTGAGTAGAGCCGGAGCAGCCTGAACAGCCTTGGGCTGAGGACAGCTCCCTACTCTGCGCGTCTCACTGGCGTTACTGAAACCCACCTCTGCACCAGGGAGCTTTCTGGGCCATGGTCACCGGCCTTCCACCCGAGCCTGTGTCTCTCCTCCCTGTGTTCTCAGCCCCTGCTCCGTAACTGAGGCCGCCGTGCTCCTCTCCGTCCGCGGTGCGTTCACAGGGATTCTTGCCTGCAGTTGTCGCATTGTAGGGTCCCCAGCACCGGGGCGCTGCTGAGGCTGAGATAAGAACCCCCGGCTCTGGGACAGCTACACTGGGGTGGGAGGCGACGCCTGGCTCTACTGCAGCCCACCTTCCCCTGTTCTTTTTCCTATTCTTCGCCACATTCCGATTGCTTCCTCCTCACTGTGGGGAACCTGCTGTCCGCCCAAGAGGCCATGGCTTCAGGCTGCTATGCACAGGTTCATGCTGTCTCTTCGGCCTTTTATTTTACTGTCTTTTTCTTCCCCTTTACACCTTTGTAGTGTTTTCACGTTCTTCCAACCTGAGGGTCCACCTCGATCCTCTGGGGCCCTCTGACCCCAGACCACACTGCAAGAGCCGGAGGCCCCTGGTCCCTAACTTCCTGGACCCAGCCCCTCTTCTTCCGTTTCCGAAAATATCCCAGGGAGGGGCTTCCCTCCAGGCCTGCGGGAGGCCTTCAGTGCCTCAGGGATCTCTTGTGCCTGCAGTTTCTCTGAGGGCAGACTTCAAAAGGATTTTGCCTGACAATGTTCGAGGTTTTGTTCCTTGCCTTCTATCATGAAAACTGACACTGCCCATCTGGTGGTAGTAATGTTCTTCATAATTATGAGTGACTTTTCTCTCCCTGGAAGATTTTACCACCTTTGGCTCACTCGCATTGTTCTGAAATCACACTACAAAGTGTTGTGTACCAGTTAGTTAGGCTTCCACATGGGGACACCTGAAGCAGCGCCTGGGTATTCCAGGTGTTGGTGATGGTTGCTGGTGAGGCCGTGGTGCTGATGGTGGTAGTGGTGATGGAGAGAGGAAATACCAAACCACTCATTAGCTCTTAAAACTTCTACCCAGAAGCAACCCACACCATTTCTGCCCAGCTTTTTAAGGTCAGGACAGGTAAGTGGAGGCAACATCTGACCTCCAGTGAAGTGGACTGAGAGTGACCTCCCTGAACCAGGAGGAGAGAAGGTGGTGAATGCCGCCCCCCAGCAGGTGATCCCGCTGACTGCACTCACTGCAGAAATGTGCACCTCTGCCCCTGTGTTCCCGGAAGCAGTGGTCTCCTGCTCCGTTCTACTGCCCGCCTGCACTACCTGCTTGCCTGCCTCATGAGGACCAGGATGGGACTTCGGCTGCGCTACTCACTGAGCTCCCTGTGCAGCTGTCTGGCCCGGGCCTTGGCTGTGGGCTGAGGTGGTGCAGAAGGACTAATCACCTCCCTAGGGAAGAAGACGAATCCACTGTACACACATCTTCCCCAACTCCGGGACACATCCCAGCCCCGCAGATAGCACCAAGCCCTACATATGTGCGGCTTTTATTCTATACATGCAAGGTGTGATCAAAAAATGGGCCGTGTGTTTAAATCTTAAAATGTATTTAGCTCAGTGGTGCCACCACCTGCCTCGCAAGCAGAAGGTCCTGGATTCAATCCCCGGTACCAAAAAAAAAAAAGTATTACAGGAAAAGACACATTGCCATGAACCCTTCTAACTCCTCCCCAGCCTTCGAACACATCCACCTCATCATCCTTACCACTTTCGGAAGCAGGTCTCAAGTCCTCTTTCCTGAGTGTCTTTAGTTGCATGGTCACAGCTGTCTCAACTGACTCAAAACGTTTCCCTTTCACGGTCACGGTGACTTTGAGGAAGAGCAGAAGTCACGTTGTAAGACCAAGGGCCTTACCAAACGCTCCAAGGAGCTGACTGCAGCGAAGAACACCTGGGAAGGAACACACCGGACAAGTTGGAAAGTAAAACAGACCTTAGTCTGGCCAGATGGCACTCCCTAAGCAAAGTAGCTTAGAGAGGCGACTGGGCCAGAGTCCGAGGCTCTTTTATAGGGGGTTGCAGGGGAAGTTAACAGGTGAAATTTACAGAAGAGGAACAAAGGTTAGTGGTCAGCTGACATGTACTGATGGTCAGCAGATGTTTGTAGATTGTTCTATAAACATCAGTTTTTGAACAAAGAGTTGAGTAATTTACTTTGGGACCTTATGGCTGATATAGATCCTATCTAGTGTCCTGGAGCTAACAAGCATCTTTATTTATTTACTCACATTCAGTCACAGTTGGGGCTAGGGGAGTTTTATGATTACAACGTGGTGAAGAGGACAAGGACACAGCATCCCATTTTCACGAGCTGCCTTTCTGTTGGGGGGCGCTTGGCAACATCCTTCACTGTACTTTCGATCACCCAGTACAAACCTATGGTAAAGTTTAATGTACAAATTAGGCACAGCAAGAGATTAACAACAACTAATAATAAAATAGGGAACAATTATAATGATATACTGTGATCAAAGTTGAGTGGGTGTGGCCTCTCTGCCTCTCCCTCTTTCTCGATATTCCACTAAATATTTTCAGACCACGGTGACCAGTGTAACTGGACATGTAGACAGTGGGGTCCTTGCCCACCAGCACGCTTCCAGGAAGGCCCCCCAGGGCCGGCTGCCTTCTCCTCCGTGCTAGAGGAAGATGCGGAGACTCCCAGGGTAGGGCCCTCAGCTTGAGGTCTCCGCTGGGGTGTCGAGGTCTCTCTCTCAATGTCCTCCTGTACTCCAAAGGTCAGCAACAGGGGTCCAACCAGTCTCCTCCAGGGGGCTTCTAGAATCTTTGAACACATTCGGTCTGAATCCTACTGTCTTACTCATTTTCTTGGCACTGGGACAAAGTACCCCAAACCCATGACTCAAATGAGGAGAGGTTTGTTCTGGTTCATAGCTTTTAGGGGATTCAGCCCACAGTCAGTTGGCTCCAAGGCAGAAAGGGAATGGCAGAAGGGCCCGGCGCGGGGGTGGAGGGAGCTGCTCACCTCAAGGCGACCAGGAAGAGAGAAAAAGGAAGAGCTGGGGACGGGCTGAAAAGGAAGAGCCAGGCTGCGCCCCAGTGACCGCCTCTTCCGGCCAGGCCCCGCCTCCTCACAGCAAGTCCACTGTGGGCTCATCGATGCGTGAATCTGCAGGGTGAGTATGGCACCCCGTGATTCAATCACCTTACAGAAGCCCCAGCTCCAAACAGATGAGGCTTCCGGGAGACCATCTCTATCATCAACTCCAGCGTGCAAACTCCCGAAGCATCACAGGGTTCTCATAGGCACGAAATGTAAAACCCTCTCCTATGTCTGCGACCCACCTCTCGGAGTCTAAAACGATGGCTCTGGGTTGGCAGGAGAGGACTCTGGTGCCAAGGACCCAGACAGGACGACTGCAGTCACCCTGGCAGGAAGTCATGAGAGTGGACCACAGGACAGAGCAAGAAGCGGCCAAGGAGAATGGCAAGAGGGTGGAATTTCACGGCCCTCCCTGCCGTACGTGAAAAAATCACAACTTCGTAAAATATCTACGAAGAGAAATGGAAGGTAATACAATATGAAAAGCCTCTCTGGTGAAGCCTTTCCGTTGGTTCTTCCACGTGATTAGAAGATAAAGAGGGGAAATGGCTCGTAGGGGTTAAGGACAGGACCGTGAGGGAGGCTGGGCCCCTGGTCTCAGGCGGCCGGGAGAAGCTCTTTACAGTTCTCAGCTGAGGGATCTGGCTCCAAGTTTTCTGGCTCGTAAAGCCAGAGGAGACCCCGGGTTATGGAGATTTAGATTTTTGACAACAGAGAACAGATGCCTCCAAGTGCAGAGACCACATATTTCCTGAAACGGAACTCACAGAGGAATTTATAGCGCGGCTCCTTGTAGTAGACAATAAATTCCACTCCAGTTTTACATGAAATATTATTGAAGTTCTGAGCACAGAGCCCCGTATGTGCAGGGGATCCGCCAGGAGCTCTGCTCCATGGGGTCCTGGGTGGGCGTCTCGGCTCCGTGATGTCTCGAGGGCCAGGAAGGACGGTCCCCGTGCACCCCACTCCTACCCAGGTGGGACAGCCCACGTCTGCTCCAAGGCGTGCCTCGTTCACTGCGTGGAGAAGCTGAGCTTTTTCTAAGGCAGTGGAAGCCACGGAACCACGTTCATTAGAGAAGAGGCAAGCCACCAAGAGGACAGCATGGCCAGGGCCTGGGGAGGGCGGAGAGGTACGGAGGCTGGAGCAGGATGGGAAGTCAGGTCCCAGGGCAGGGAGGGGCGGCTAGGGAAGGGTCGGGGTGCGGTCCATGCAGAGGAGCGAGTTGAAGGCTGTTCATCGGGAGGGGTGGGGAGCAGGTGCACCCGCCCGAGGCCCGGACTCGGCCTGGGGCTGGCTGATGGCTGCGGGGTGACAGCTGCTGTGCTAGACTGAGCCTCCCCAGACACCCCTGAAGAGTGAGGTGAGTGGGCACCCTGGGCCCAGCCCTGGGGAAGTAAGAGCCAACTGGGGAGCCCTGCCAAGGCTGGGGTCCCCAGGTCAAGGAAGACCTGAGTCGGGAGCAGGGAGCAAGCTCCAGGCGGCTCAGGCCAGGACCGGAAAGTGGGGGTGTCCTCTTAGGGTTTATATGCCAGGTCCCTCGAAGTCTCACGTGCTCATAGGCGGGGCTCTGCGGGGAGAGTGGACGGGGCTGTCAGCTGGCTGCTGTGAGGAAGCACAGCCTGGTGGGAGGAGGGGGCCACTGGGGTGTGGCCTGGATGGGTCACCCCCGTCCAGCTCCTCCCTTCTCTGCTTCCTGTCCACCATGTGGTGAGCTCCTCTCTTCCGCCAGTCCCTCTGCCCCCCACCCTGCCTTGGAGCCACCGACCATGGACTCAACCCTCCACACACTGTGAGCTGAATAAACCTCTCCTCCTTTGAGTTCTGGGTGTCGGGTACTGTGTCTCAGCGACAAGGAAGGTGACGAAAACACATCCCCCAAGGCGAGACAGACAGACCTGTTACCAGATCTAGATGGAGCAAGGCTTGTGGCATTGCATGGCAGCTGACTGGGCCTCTGGGCCTTCTGGAAACAGGGGATCCCCGCCACATCGTCCAGAACCCCACACCTCCCCTCTCCCAGCCTGCCCATGCAGCCTTTCCATCCTCCAAGGACTCACTGCACCAAATATTTTGAAAAGCAGGAAGTGATACTAATTCATTCGTTCTTTGAAATGGCTCATGAAAAACATTCTCGGGCTGGGGTAGAGCTGGGGTAGAGCACTTACTTGCCTAGCACACCGACAGCCTGAGTTCCATCCCAGCGCTGCAGAAAACAAAACAAAAGAAAATAAAAATATTCTAATGGCTACATTTTTTTATGATTTCACTTAAAAAGAAATAATAGGGTGTTAAAATCTTTGAAATTTGAAATGAAGGGGGAAATCATGTCCTCAAACTCAGATGATAAAATTTTGTTTTTCTATTTATGAGCTTTCTGTAAAGGGACACACTAAAAATATCCAGAGAAAATTCTCTAGGAAAGAGATTCCAATCCTCTCCCTAGTTTGTTTTTTAAATAAGGACCAGAATTGTGGATTCTCCAGCAGTCACAATTTGCTTTGCTATATTTTCATAATGCAATAACCACATGTTTAATATGAATAAAATATGACTAAAAATCATGCGTTGCTCTTGGAAAAAGATGAGTTTTCGACTTGCCTCTAATATAATAAACCAGTGTACTTTCTACTGTAAGATCCAAGGTCATATTTAACGACCCAAAGCTGCACAGCAGAGATGTAAGTAAATTAGCCTATCATTTGTCTTAAAAATATTTCACATTGAGTAGCTCTGTGTAAACTAAATTAGATTCAAGGAAAACCCAGTTCATCTTCAGGCATTTTCGGGGAATGTGTAAATAGCACACAGCAGCTCTTTGCATCTGGCCTGCAGGCCTGGCCTGCCGCAGCCACACTGGGCCCAGCCTGGCCACCAGCCCTTCTGGGTGTCCCTGAAAATGTCCCACGCAAGGAATAGTGAGTGATTTATGAGATTTTTGGTAGCACATCAAAAGAATAAGCGGTTTTGAAGATAGAGGAACACAAAGAGAAGCTGATGTTTTCCTAAATGCAAATAGGATTTCAATTAGGTTATACAGTCCCCCTCCATTACAGCGATTGGAAGCAGATGCGTGAAACAAGGAATGTCCTTATCTCAAATTTAAATAATCAGAAAACACAGATAAAGGGACTTTTCAGTAGTGCAGTACAAGGACAACCTGTGGGAAAGACATGAACATTCATTAAAATTCTCTCTATGAACCAGAAACCTGTCTGCTTGCTCATGTAACTCTTACAATACTTTTATAAAGCAGGGATTTTTATCCTCATATTACAAATGAAAAACAATGGATAGAGAGTCAAAGTAGGCTGTTTACATTAACTAAAATACTTTATTTACCTAAAATAATTAAATGTAAAGCCAGGTGTGGTGTCACGCGCCTGTAATCCCAGCACTCAGGAGGCAGAGGCAGGAGAATCACTGCAAGTTCAAGGCCAGCCTGGGCTAGTAGTGAGTTCAGGGCCAGCCTGAACTATAAAGCCAGACTGTCTCAAAAAAACCAAAAAACAAACAAATTAAATGTATAGCTAATAGGCATATATGACGATGAACTAATATGTAACTAATAACAAATAGGACTGTATTAGTAATAGTACAGAGTTGCCAATACATAGCTGTACTATAATGATATAAATATTTACATATGGTATCAGCAATTATAAAGCTAATTATATTCACAATAGAGCTACAACACACCTTAGCAATCACCTGGTCTAACTGCTTTTATGTGAACACTTACTTGACAAACAGTACGACACACCACATACAGCACCACTCCTCAGCTCTGAGAAGGATGGATGAGTTGGAAGATTACTGGATATCGGCAGCACAAGTCTTGGGAGGGGCAGCAGTTGGAAGATAACTTGGTGCAACCAGTGGACAAACAGCATTGTCCTCTTTGGGGACCTGGTGTAGCTTGGATCTAGACGTCCTCCATGGGCCTGTGTCAACGGCGGGGCTTTGGAAGGTGACTGGATGACGCAGCTGACCCGCTGTTGGAAGTGGGGCCTCCTTGGGAACCCAGGGGTGTGGCCTGGACATGTGTCTCTGTCTGCTTCTCCCTCCTCTCTCTGCTTGCTGACCCCATGGCCTGGGCAGCCCTCCCCATGGCAGGCCCTTCCATTGTGCCATTTCTGTGTGTGAGCCCCAATCACTCGCTGAAACTTCTGCAACTGTGAACCTCCTCTAAGTTGTGGGTGTCGGGTATGATGTACCAGCAACAAGGAAAATGACTGAGACAAAACCCCAGGCTACGGCCCATCCTGTCCAAGGCTGGACAACTGGTCCTTGGAGCCAGATCTGCATCGCCTCCCAAGTGCAGCGTGGGAAAGATACAACTGTCCATCAGCAGCAAATGGGTAAACTGAGAGCACAGAGGCGTGAAAGGTATAGTGTCCAGCCAGGAGCAGGGATGAACCATGTACAAAGAGGCGGGGGCATTCGGCCTCCAAAGAGCAGTGTGCAAAAGACACCAGAAACGACAGTGTGTACAAGGTGTGATCAAAAGCTGTGGCCAGTGTTTAAAAGTTTTTAAACACTTATTACAGTAAAAGACACATTGCCGTGAATCCCCCTCAAAATCCCCTGCCTCACTTTGAGCACACTCATCCCCTCATCCTCACCACTCTCTGCAGCAGCTCTGGAGTGCCCTTTCCTGAGGGTCTTTAGTTGCACTGTTGTGGCTGCCTGGATGTCCTGAGTTGATCCAAAATGTCTCTTCTTTAGGGTCATGTTGACTGTGGGGAGGAGCCAGGAGTCGAATGGTGCCAGCTCCGGTGAATTAGGTGGATGAGGACTCAGTGGCGTGTTTTTATGAGCTGCCTTTCCATTGGATGGCGCTGGACAGCACCATTTGCCGTATTTATGATCACACATCGTAAAGACACTCAGGAAAGAGGACTCCACAGCTGCTTCAGAAAGTGGCAAGAGTAATGGGGGAGGATTTGTCTTTTACTGTAATAAGTTCTTTTTCATTTAAACATTCACTGTGTATTTTGATCACACCTCATAACTAAGAATGTGCTTGTCACACACAATTCCCCAATAAGCTAAAGCTTAACTATGCAAGGACACATGAGAAGACAGCAAACCACAAAACACGCACACACAAGAGTGTATCCCCCAAATCCGAGCAGAGGTTGCTGCTGGGCAGAGTTGGGGGGCGATGCTGAGAAGAAATGTTTTGAGGGCTTCCTGGATGAACTGCAGGTCTTGTGTGTCTGCACTGTGGGGCGTTGTTTCACAATAAACGCCTGACAAAGCAGTCACCCCCACACGTACACACACGTACACACACACATGCACCTACCGTCCTGTGGTTGTCTGTGGACGGAGCTCTTATGTGGGATTTCCACTTTCCCTTCCTGATTTTGGAGTTTCTGAGCTTCCACAGTAAACACTTTATACGCAGTGAACTGAAGAGTCGCCGCAGTGTGAGTCCCGGGCTGGGTTGTCTCGGAGGAGGCTGGGAGGGGAGCCAGCATTCCAGGCCAGGATTTATCACTTGGGCCAGACTAACAGCCTGCAACCACCTAGCGTCTTCTCCTGGAGGCCTCCATGTGGGGCGGCTTGGGAATGTCCTCCGGGTTTTCACAGCCCAGCCAGGCACTGCCCTGGACGTCCTGGGGCTGCAGAATGCAGCCCCCTCTGCTTCTCCTCGAGCCCCCTTTCTGGTTGTGTGGAATCCTTGCAGGATGGCGCCTGACCCAGCCCCAGCTTCCAGGGGTCCCTGAGACGCGTCCCTTCCTTCTCCCAGCTCACAAACGTGGACATGGTGTGAGTAGAAGCTTCCGCCTGCTGTGACATCCGGGGATGCCTGGGCCACGCCGAGGGCCACCACCAGGCTTAGGTCCCAGGCAAGGAGGATGGAAGATGAGACACTGAGGCCCAGCTTTTCTCCACAGCAAACGGAAGCTTCTAAGAGCAGCATTAGTGGGGCAGAGTGGTGTATGCACGCACGGAATCCCAGCACTTGGGAAGCTGAGGCAGGAGGATTGCAATTTGGAGCCCAGCTTGGGCAACTTAGCAATTTAGCAAGACCCTGTCTTGGATTTAATAAAAGAATAATAATAAAAGGTTTGAGGATGTGCAAAGGCTCTAGGTTTGATTCCCAGAGCCAAAAAAGAAAAGAAAAAAAATTTTTTAAAACAGTAACATCAAAAACTAAGCCTCTGACACTAGATTCTTAAAATTGTGATTTAATCATCCTGGTAATAAGTCTCATAGACTGGGGAGCAACGAACCACACGTTTCGCAATGGAAGCCATGGGTTAAGACCTGCTGAGTAGCAGCCTCTGCTAAGCGCTCTGAGTCACACACCGACAGCCAGAGGATGGCACTGATTTCCACACGGAATCATAAAATTCTGGGGCACTGTGTGCTTTGGCTGGAGTCTGCGGACGTGCAACACGTCCTAAATATTTTCCAATGACCCGTAGGGTCAAGAAGAAATCAAAAAGGAAATGCGTTCTGAGTCGAAGACCATTAAGAGCTCAGAGTGGAGTGGGCATGGTGGTGCACGCCTGTCCTCCCAGCACTGGGGAGGCTGAGGCAGGAGGATTATCAAGAGTTTGAGGCCAGCCTGATCTACATAGTGAGACCCTGTCTCAAGAAGCAAAAGCAAAAACAAAATAACCTCTTGGAAAGTGACAGGGGGAAATTAGATGACCCTTGTTATTAGGATGACTTTTTAGATGCAAAACCATCCATGATCCATGAGAAGAAAGAAATGATAATTTAGACATTAATTATTAAAATACAATATAATTATTAAAAGTTCTGCTCTGTAAAAGACACAGCAAAGTGAATGAAAAGACAGACTGGAAGGAAATATTTGGCGTTTTGTTTTGTTTTCTGTTTTTTTGAGACAGAGTCTTGCTTTGTAGTTCCAGCTGGCCTTGAACTTACTGTGTAGTCCAGACTGGCCTCAAACTCTTGGTGATCCTCCTGCCTTGGCCTCCCAGGTGCTGGGATTACAGGAGTGCACCATCATACCCTGCTGGAAGAAAATATTTGTAAAAACACATATCTGACAAAGGACTGATAGGCATAATAGACAGAGAATTCTTAAAATTCAACAATAAGAAAACAATAACCCAATTAAAATGAGCAAAAAAACGCCCAGTTGCAGGGTTTGTAGCTCAGTGGTGCCACACCTGCCTGGCAAGCGTAAGGTCCTGAGTTTGATCCCCAGTACCAGGGGAAAAAATGCCCAGTAGAGTGGTAAATGCTTATAATCTCAGCTCCACAGGAGGCTGAGGCAGGATTGCAAGTTCAAGGCCAGTCTGGTCAGCTTAGCATGATTCTGTCTCAAAACAGAAAATAAGAAGAGTTAGGAGGTAGCTCAGCAGTTGAGTTTGCCAAACATGTACAAGGCCCTGGGTTTTATCCCCAGAATAGAAAAAAAAAAAAAAATCCTCAGAAAAACAAAAGAAAAGAAGGAAAAGAAAACAAACGGTGGTCAGGCCAAAGCTCTGCACAGGCAGGCACCTCCCCGGGAAGAGATGCAATCTCGGTAAGTAGAGAAAAAAAGCTGACCACCCTAAGTCATCAGGGGCTGGTAAGTTAAAACAGCAATGTGACTCCTGCACTCCTGCTAGGACAGCGAAAAGCAGTCACTGGTGCTCACAGTGCTGGGGTGAGAGGAGGCAGGAGTCAGTTCTCATCGCTGAACGAGGGACGCCGATCCCAAAGCTGCTATGTGTGGTCCTGACTACAGGCCCTTCTGAGAAAGGCAGAACCACGGAGTCAGTAAATGGACCATGGTTTCTAGGGTAATGAGCATGCAGCCCTGGGCCTGACGCCAACAGGGGAATGAGAGTAATGTGGAGCTCCAAAGAGGTGGAAGCAGCCAGGTGTGGTGGCCCCTGCCTGTCATCCCAGCACTCAGGAGGCTGAGGCAGGAGGGTCGCTGCGAGTTTGAGGCCAGCCTGGGCTACATGTGAGACCCTGTATCACAACAAACACAGAGGTTGGAGCATATTAGAGTTTTAAACTGCTGTTTAATTATTAATTCTACAAGGACAAGCGCAACGGCCCCAGCTCTGCAGATGTGGACTGACAGGAGGGAGAGACACACAGGTCTGGTGTATGAGATCAGGGGCCAAAGTCCCAGGACCTGAGACTGTGTGCCGGAAAGTGGCTGCATGGTTCCGTCCCAGTCCAAAGGCCCTGAGACTGGGCACGGATACCTCAGGGCAGGAGAAGGCGATGCCAGTCCAGAGAAAGGACTCTTCCTCCCCCTAAGTTGCTAAGTAGTGTCGGCTGGGCCTGAGCTTACGATCCCCCTGCCTCAGCCTCCCACAGGGCTAGGTTTACAGAGGTGTGCCACCCATCATGCCCTGCTTTCAGCTCTGCACTCCCTGCAGTTGTGTGGTGTCTCTCTCGGAGTGGACAGCCGGCCTCCCTCCCCCACATCTGGAGTACAAGCTTCTGGGCCAGCTGCGGACCCCTCGGGTATCTGCCTGTCCCCCGGGTCGGCCTGGGGAGCAGCCTCTGGGCCACTGGGGCCTCCTTTCTCGTCCTCCTGCAACCTCCAGGCCTCCCCTTGGACCCCAGGCCCTAGAACTGCAGGAAGGAGTCGCACTGTAACAGGGTGGAACTCTGGGCCCTCAGGAAGTGCCGGGAGCGAAGAGACTGCACGGACGGACTCCACCACCGAAGTGCTAAGAGGAAGCGTGGAGGTGCTGGGGGAGGGAGGAACGGGCACGGCCTCCACACCTTGCTGTCCCTCAGCGCAGTCCCGGTCCACGCCCACCCCCTACTCCTGCTGGGAGTGACAGACGGGCGGTGAGGTCTCCTTCACCCTCTCGCCCCCCTTCACTCTGCTTTTCCGGTGAGAGGCGGCCACCGCCAGGTCTCTCTGGGGTCCTGGGCCTCCGAGGGCGGGCGCTCTTTTGATGCATGCTGCCTTGTTTGTTTGAACACCGCCCCCAGAGGCCCATAGGACCAGCCGGGTGGCCCAGGTCTTTCAAGCCAAATGCTGAGCGGACCTGTCAGACCCTGATAATCAGCGGGTATTGCTGCTCCTGAAGAGAGCTGTCACATGTCACTCAGCACCAGTGGGGCGTCCGCTGCCGCCTGCGTTTCTGTCCCCAGGTGGGATTGGTATCCAGTTTCCCTCCGTGAGATCCTGGGCCAATGGGACCTTTGTCTTGCACGGGATGAGCTGAGTATTTTCTTGGAGAAACAATTAGAACCCGAATGTCAGAGGGTACGGTTTGGCTACAGGAAGACCGGCAAATAATCAATCCCAGGGCTGGGGGAAAAGTACCGAGAGTTTTACGGTCCTTCCACAGCCAGGCTGAGTTTTCTTCTTAGCTTTTATTTGGAGATCACTAGGGACCCACGGGAATCGATGCACTGAGAGCGGCAAGGTCCCAAGCACGTGTGGTCCGTCTGCACAGTGGTCGCTGTCCCCGGCTCTGGCCCCGGCCATTGTGGGCGTGCGGTTGGGACAGGACAGGTCCCGCACTGAGGAGGGCGCCCTCCCTGCTGCCACTGCCTGCTCTTCTCAGACCCCTCTCCCCAAACCCTGGATCAGGCTCTGACCCTCTCCGCCCTGGCCAGGGTCCTGGGGCACCGTCACTCAGTGAGACCGGGATCGGCACAGCCCAGGGCTCCCAGCCACCTCTCGGGACCCCAGGCCCCTCTAAGCCAGGCGGCGCCCTAGGCTCTGCACCCACCCGGGGTCCACATTGCTCACCAGCGTCCCGGGCTCTGCACCCACCCAGGGTCCCTACTGCTCACCAGTGCCCTGGGCTCTGCGCCCACCCGGGGTCCCTACTGCTCACCAGCGCCAGCGCTAAGCTACTCACCCTTGCCATTGCCACACTCCCAGCCTCACTCTGGCGGACTCCGGTCCTCTGTCTCTGTCCCCAGGGCCCTGCCACCTCTCCTCCCTGGCCTGGCGCCCTGGCAGAAAGGAAAAGCTTTCTTCCCCACTCACTTCACAAGTTCCGGGCACCCATCTGATGGTTCCTGTGCCCCCAAACTCTGGGACAAAGAAAATGGTTAAAATAGGTGTGCTGGTGCAGGCCTGTCAGCCCAGCACTCTAGAGGCTGAGGCAGGAGGATCACAAGTTCCAGCCCAGCCTGGGCAACTTAGTAATTTAGTGAGCCTCTGTCTCAAAAGAAAAAAATAAAAATAGAGCTGAGGATATAGGTCAGTGCAAAGGCTCTGGGTTCAATCCTTGGTACAGGACAAAAAACAAAAGGGTGCACACAATGGGAAAAGGAAGTGACTGTGAATTCCACCTAAGGAGAAGTTCTAGCCTTAATGAAACTGTGACAGGTGGACGTGTAGTGCGCCTGCCCAGAGCCGCTGGGCAGACAGAGCCAAGTCCCCTTCCAGTGGCAGCGAGGTGGAGTGTCTCCTGCAGACCCCCAGCCTTTTGAGCTGTCCGGTGCTTCCAGGCAGGGGTCAGCTGAACTGCCTGCCCTGCCGTGGCAGGAAAGCAGCGTGGCCTCCTGCCCCGTGTGCCACAGAACGGCTGGGTAGGCAGGTGGGGATTTTCCTTAAGCCTCACCACAGTCAGCTGCTTCTGAGCGCTTCTTCCGTCAGAGCTTCCCCACCCTGGACCTCAGACTTGCACCTGCCACCGCTCGGCCCTGGAAGGCCATCGTGCGTAGGGTCACCCGCGCCGGCCCCAGGGGCAGAGCCAAGGGGCTATGTCCGTGCTCCAGTCCTGCCCTGGGGGCTCTGCTTGGGCACCACGGCCCTGGGTCATGGCCTGCAGTCCCAGGTGCTCTGCCCTTGCGACCCTCAGTGACTGCAGGAGGGAGCAGCCCACTGGTCACCCTCTAGCCGAAAGGGGGCAGGGGACCCCTCCGCCCTGGGGACTCCAGGGTCAGCTCCCCCGGGGCTTGGGCTCTGGGCAGTAGAGTGCGAAGGTGAAGACACCAGAACTCACTATGTAGCCCAGACTCGGCTCGACCTTGCAGTGATCCTCCTGTCTCAGCCTTTCAGGTGCTGGGATGACAGGCGTGCACCACCGCGCCAGTCACTGTATCTTTAGTAACATCTGAGAGACTCTCTGGAGAGAGCTCCAGACCTCCTTCAAAAAGCGAGAAGAATGAGAAGTGGTTAGAAGTCGGAGGAGGATGTTGAAGGGCGTTAATGCCAGCGTGTTTTTTACTGTGATAAAATTTTAAATTGTAAACATTCACCATGTTTTTGCCCACACCCCACGACACAGCTCCAACCCCTCCCTGGAGGCTGGCAGGAAATTCAGCCTGGCCGAGGCCTGGGAGAGGGTCTAAACCTGACAAGTCACCAGTTGTGCAGGAGGGAACACACCTGCGTCCTCCGGCCAGGGCCGCCCAAGCCACCTCTGTCCTCACGCTGGGCCATGGTGCTGCTTAGTGGGTGCATCCACATCGGACAGCCAGCCCACCCTGCCCAGCCCACACCAGGCGGAGCTGGGTCCCGGGCCAGTCCTGACCCCAGCTCCTCCTCCTGGCTGCCCAGACCCCTAGATGCCCTTCGTGGGCTCAGGCCACTGTCCCCAGGGCCCAGTGGGCTTGGTCCTGCTTCCAGCACTGCCAGAGTCTGGGCCAAGGGCAGGATGGAGGGAGCCGGAGCCCCTGAGGCAGGGAGCAAGGCGGGGTGGTGGGGCCCGGGGCTCCCACAGCCCCATCATTGGTGGCCCAGTGTATTTTAGGGACCCAAGGTTCCACCTGCCTCGAGAGCTCCAGGCCTCAGGCCGGGCGGCTCATGGGACCTCTGGGCCATGGCTTATTCTAACTTTTATTTATTTATTTATTTATTTATTTATTTTTCTTTTTTTTTTTTCCCCATTAAGTTTATTGGTACATTTTAGGTATAAAATACAGTTACATTCATCATTGGGATCTTATACCTTTATATGATGTATCTTGGTTCTTATTTTTTCCCCTTCCCCTGCCTTCCCTTCACCCCCTACACCCTTCCCCATTTGCAAAGACTTTGTTTCCATTTTTTTCCTTTTCTCATGTTTTTCCTTTCCCCTTCTTTCCTTTCTCCTACCCCTCCCACTTCCCCTGAGACCTTTTCTTCCTATTACACAATATCAATTATACATTTTTAAAATTACAATATCAAGATCTAGGAGATATTACCACAGATTTTACAGAATTTAAAAGGATATAGAAAGCATATTACAAAAATCTGTTTTGAAATAAAATTCACAACTTCTAAGAAGTACCTTGGAAGACAAATTAATGAAACTAACTCTGGAGGAAATATAAAATTTGAATACCACCTATTAAAGAAAGTATATTCCTAGCTTGAAAACCTACCTATATGACAATAGCAGGCTTGTACACATTTTTTTTTTCAGGCTCATATACATTTTAACTAATAAATTATATCAAACATTTAAAAGGGCCAGGGATTTAGCTCTGTGGTTATGCTGCTTGTCTCCCAAGTGCAAGGACCTGAGTTCAATCCCCAGTACCAAAAACAAACAAACAAACATAAAAATATTTAAAGCAGAAAAAAGAAGGAACACTTCTCCCTTCATTTTAGGAAATCAACATTGTGCTAATACTAAAACTGGATAAAGATAATAGAAGAAAAGAAGTGTGAGCATAGATAGAAATTTGTTTAACAAAATAAACTATTAGATCTGGCAGGATGTAGAAAGTGGTTTTGTTATAGGGATGGCAGTGTTGGTTCAACATTGGAAGATCCATCCCCAAAAGTCATCATTTTAACAGAGGAAAGGAAAAAGCCATATGATCCTGTCAGTAGTTGCAGAAAAAGTATTGGACTAATTTCTACAACTGTTCATGGTAAAAGCTATCAGGAGACTAGAAGTAGAACAGAACCTTCTCAACAGATTAAAGACATGTACTCCATACTTCCAGCAAAAATGCCTGATATGAATGGAGGAGATAAATGCTTTCTCCCTAAGGTGGGGAACGAGGGCAGATATGCCTACTCTTCATCTGTCCATTAAACTTTGAAACATAGGCCCAAACCAAAATAGTCTGGCAATAAAAAGAAACAAATAGCATAGGATTGGCAAGGTAGAAGCAAAATCTTTATATGTAGATGAAATGATCATCTATAGAGAAAATACTAAGAAATCTCTAGAAGCCCCTAGAACTTGTATTTGAATTTATCAGGATTAGAAAAAGCAAGGTATATATAAAAATTCAGGTCTATGTACACTTGCTATAAATGAAGAATTGGATATTGAAATTTAAAATTTATGTAGGAGTAGAAAGGACCTACCTAGAAAAGTAAAAAGATGGTTTAGCCACCTGCTGTGCAAGCGCAAGGACCCGAGTTCGATCTCCGGTACCAAAAAAAAAAAAAGAAAAGTAAAAAGAAGAAAAAGTGTTGGAAGACATTTAGTACCTAATTTTTAAGACTTCCTCTAAAGCTACAGTAATCAAAGCAGTGTTGTTGTAAGGAAAGACATATAGATCATTGGAATGAAACAGAGAATC
Organism: Heterocephalus glaber; assembly: GCF_053883595.1. NCBI lineage: Eukaryota > Metazoa > Chordata > Mammalia > Rodentia > Bathyergidae > Heterocephalus > Heterocephalus glaber. Next base: position 13,408,639 of record NW_028258381.1, read on the forward strand.
TAGAAATAGTACCACATGTATATGGTCCACTGAGTTTTGAAAGATTATTTAACATTAATATTTTATAGAACATAAACTCAATTCCAGAGCAGAGGAAAAGGTAGTGTTTTCAGCAAATGGCACTAGAACACCTGGTATCCTTATATAAAAAATAAACCTCAACCCTTTATTTCCATACATAAAAATAACTTGAAAGGATCTATGAACCTAAATATGAAAGACCAAAACTATAAAACTTTAAGAAGAAATTATAAGTGAAAAAGTTTATGAATTTAGGGTAGGCAAGAATTTCCTAGGATATAAAAAACATGATGTATAAAAGATAAAAATTGGGGCTGGAGGTTTAGCTCAGTGGTTCCACTGCCTGCCTTGCAAGCACAAGGACCTGAGTTCGATCCCCGGTACTCAAAAATATAAATAAATAAAAATAAAATTAAAAGATAAAAATTGATAAATGAGATTCCATCAAAATTTAGACTTTAAATGACGTCGTTAAGAAAATGAAAAGTAGTCCTTAAACAGCCTATATTTACAACGCATATAACCTATGACCAGAATATATAAAGAACTCTTACAGCTCATTAATAGACAACCCAAATAAAAAGTAGACACAAGAAGATGATAAATAGCCAGTACAGCACAAGGAATGGTGTGCAACTCTAGAATCAGAAAAATACTAATCAGTACAATAACAAGATCGAATTATACACTCATTAGGGAAATGAAGTTAAAAGTTTTCTCCTTATTTATTTATTTATTTATTTTGGTACCTGGGATTGAACTCGGGACCTTGTGCTTGCAAGGCAGGCAGAGGAACCACTGAGCTAAATCCCCGGCAATGAAGTTAAAAGTTTTAAAAGAACAAATGTCAGCTTAGGTGTGAACCGGTTAGAACGTTCTAATACTGCTAATGTGAATGTAAAATGATAAAACCATTTAGAAAACAATATAGAAATTTCTTGTATTACTGTTAAGAACCAACAGTCCTGTTCTCAAGTTTTTACTTGAGAAGAATGAAAACACATGTTCACAATAGATTTGTACATACAAGTTGACTGTCCCTTATCTGAAATTCTTGGGACCAGAGTGTTTTAGATTTTCATTTGAAATCCACTTGATCTGCAAAGAGGATAGCTACTCCTGATTTTTTGGGGCAGTGGGGTGTCCTTCACATGGAGTATTGTTTTCCACCCTTTAACTTTCAGACTATGAGTTTCTTTTTGAATTAAATGTGTTTCAGCATTGTATGCAGCTTATTGTTGGATCTTGCTTCTTGACCCATTCTGCCAGTCTATTTCTTTTGGTGAATTGAGACCATTAACATTGATGGTTATAACTCACACATACTGACTTATTGTCATGATTTTTTCTTTTTGTTGGGTTCTCCCCCTTTGCATTTAATTTCTTGTTGCACCCAGTGGATTCATTCTGCTGGGCTTCCTGGGGTTGTGATCCTCATTGTCTGTTCCTAGGATATTGTCTAAAATTTTTTGGAGTGCTGGCTTGGTATTCATGAAGTTCTTAAGGTGCTCTTTGTCATGAAAGTATCTTATTTCTCCATCAATTTTGAAAGCTAATTTTGCAGGGTACATCAATCTGGGTTGGAGGCTGTTTTTTGTTAGGGCTTGAAATACATCACTCCAAGCTCTTCTTGCCTTGGGGGTTGCATTGCGAAGTCTGCTGTGATTCTGATGGGCTTTCCTTTGTGTGTGATTTGTTTCTTTTCTCTAACTGCTTGTAGAACTTTGTTCTTCTGTCTGTTGGCTTTCTGGAATCTTAACAATTATATGCCTATGTGTAGATTTTTTTTTTTTGGATCAAGGCTATTTGGAGTCCTATATGCCTCACTTATCTGTATGTCAAGTTCTTTCCCCCTATTTGGGAAGTTTTCTGCCATCCCTTCTGTGAACAGTTTTTTTTTATGTCATCTGCACTCTCTCTTGTTTCTTCATTGACTCTGATCAGTCTTATGTTATTCTTCTTTGCATCATCTAGCAGCTGCTGGATTGATTTCTCATGGTCACTTACAATTTTAAAGCAATTTTTCTTTTCCTGGTCACTAATTGCAATCTTATCTTCTATATCTGAAATTCTGTCCTCATATTGGTTCATTCTGCTGTGCAGACATTCAGTGGAGTTTTTAATCTCCTGAAAATCTGTTTGCATCTGTTTTATAGATTCCATTTGTCTCCTTATGTTGGGATTCCATCATGTTCCTCAGCTCCTCTCTAGATTTATTAATCATGTCTTGCACTATGGGCACGATCTTTGCTGTTATCTGAGAAATTATTTCTGATTTCATTTTTTCCAGATCCTCTTTTGTTGCCAGTTCAGGGAGTCCAGGTGGTTGAGTATCAGTGTTCCATCTCGCTTCCCTTTGGGGTTGCTGTAGGTGATCTGGAAGTCTGGTTTTGAGACTTGTTTACACGGGGGTGGGGTGTGCTGCTGGTGCCCATGCGGCTCACCTCCTGTGTGTTGGCAGGGGTCGTACGGTGACCTGGAAATCTCCTCTTGTGGGCTGGGAGTGGCTCACCTCCTGTGTGCTCTAACTTTTACTTATTTACACTGTACTGTGTGTGCCAGGCGAGAGCTCTGCCAGGGCTAGGCTCTGCACTTGGCTGGGTCTTTTTTGTTTTTTGGGGGGTACTGGGGATGGATGCAGGGCCTTTGTGCTGAGGCTGCATCCCCAGACCTCTTTTATTTATTTAGTTTTTGAGACAGGGTCTCGCTAAATTGCCCAGGCTGGTCTCAAACTTTCAATCTTCCTGCCTCAGCCTCCCAGAGTACCAGGATTTCAGGTGTGCTCCCTTGTGCCTGGCTGATCCACATCTTGAAGTTTATATCCCAAACTTTCCCCTGAAGACTCCCTGGGCACCGAGGCTCTGGAAATAGAGCTGGATGTCCTGTTCAGATCTGCCCCACAGGGGCATGAAATACTTGACATGACTCATGGTTTATTTCCCCACATTTTCATGAACGGGGTGTTTAGGCCACAGATCTCCTGGGCGTATTTTGAGGTTTTGTGTTGAAACGATTGTACAGTAACTGAAATTCTCCCAAGGACAGTTGTGAATGTTTAGATGTGATGTCCTGGAGCCTGCTGTCTTAGGGGCATCTTAGGGTGCTGGCGAAGGTAGCACGGTTGTTCTAAGGGCCTGGGAGGAGGCCAGGGACAGAGAGAGGCCCACAGGTTGTGTCTTGTGGCCTGGCCCCTTGGGGCTATGTGACCATGTACTGGTGTTTCTGAGTCTCAGTTTCTGATCCATTAGATCTCTCTGCCCCACCTTTGCCATGAGGTTTTTGAGAGGTCAAAGCAAGATTGGTTCAGCCTGTAAACCCAGCACTCTGGGAAGCTGAAGCAGGAGGATCGCACTTTTGAGCCCAGCCTGGGAAATTTAGCAACTTAGTGAGAGCCTGTCTCAGAATAAAAATACAAAGAAGAGGGGGCTGTGGATGCAGCTCAGTGCAGAGGCTCTGGGTTTAACCCCCAGTACTGAAAAATAAATTTTTTAAAAAGCACAATAAATGAGATTGGTCCCCGCGAAAGTGTTCCCAAGATGGTAGAAGCCTTTGATTCTGACCCAGTGGGCTGCTCCCCGAGGCAGGAGACCAGGCCTCCGACCTGCTGTAGAGATGCCCACAGGGCCACCCAAGCCTCCAGATGGGGAACAGCAGGAAGCCGCCTCCTGGCCCTGCCCAGCCCAGCGACCCACCTGGCCTTCCTTGAGCTCAAAGTTTTCTGCCTCGAGCCACAGAAAGCTTCTGAAGCTGCTGCTTCTCAGGAGGCAGAGCCTTTGCTGATTTCTCTCAAAACCCACTTCCCTCACCCTCTCACACTCCTTGCTTGTACTTCTTTTTTAACTGATAACGTTTGGATACAGATACGGGAATATTGTAAAACATCAGTTCAACCTTCTGAGCAGTGACAACCGCACAGGGAGGGGCAGTCTCCCGCAGTGGGGTTTGAGGACATCACAGTGACCGAGCCCACACATCCGGCGGGGCTCGGAGGCCCAGCCTCTCCGATGGACTGGCCTGGGAAATGCGAGTTGCCGTTGCTCCTTTTGCCAGTGGCTTGTTGTCCTATGTTGCTGGCTCCTTGTTGCTTCCTGGTCAGTCAACACCCCTGTGGTATTGTGGTCCAGAGGGCCGGATGGAGCCGTTGGGGACCCTCTAATCACAGAGCTTCGGTAGGGCGGACACAGTTTGGGGACTAAAATAGCCCAGTGGAAGGCGGTGGGGCAGGGTGTCCTCTCCGCCTCCGTCTCCCTCCCCAGTGTTTCCCAGGGCCCTGGCCAACCCGGGTAAGGGAGGAGATAAGGAGCAGCTTCGCTTGGAAGCAAGCAAAGGACAGGCTCCAGGGGTTCTTGCTCACAAGGTGGAGAAGGCCCCAAGTAGCAGCTGTCTCTGGAAAGGAAGTCAGGAGTGGGGTCTGGCCAGGAGCTGCTTCTGGGCAGGACAACATGGCGGCTCTGGTTTTGTCCTGCACAGAGCTAACGACAGAGTGCGTGCCTGGCACTTGCTGCTGAAGCAAGGACTAACCATGCACAACCCCTAGCCTCACCTGGTAAATTGCCATGGGAATCTGCTGAGACCTGAGGTGTGACGGACTCACTTCCACCACAAACAGCACAAACCTGGAATCCCACACACACCAGCAAGGTCTTGAACGAAGACATGGACACCTTGTTTTGAAGCCGCCAGCTGGTAAAGGCGATCTGCATGGGCAGCACGGAGGAGAGGACAGAGCCCCCAGCCCGACCACATTCCCTGGAGCCCCTTTCCTGCTCTGTGGAAGACATCACATGGTGACACCCTTCTTCAGAGTCCCTTGGTGCAGAGCCGACCCGGAGTGTTTGTCACTCAGCTCAGGCCAGTCAGGAGTGTGGGGCCCCCAGCCTGGTGCAATTGAGGGGTGCCATGGGGAAGTCTGCATTTGTACTTTCTTTGCCACTTTTCTAGCCACTGGGACTCAACACTGGTTGGGCAGAGGGCAGCTGCTCACAGTGCAGTGTCCAGGAAGCAGAGTCAAGGGCAGAGTCCTGAGGGGGATGAGGCCTTGCAGGTCACTCACAGGGCCACCTCCTGCAGTCAGCAGGACACCCGGGAGCCTGCACACCTGGCCTCCTGGCCTGGCTCTGCACACGGAAGGGTCCAGAGGCCCTGCCACCTCCTGTCCTGCAGAACCCACTGGAAAATGTCTTCTTTTACTTGAAAGGCCAGGCTGAATTCAGGTGGTAGCTGTTGAGAGAAGTGGGGTCTCCAGCTTGTCCCATACCACATTTTTTTTTTTGCTGCTACTTGATGTGGTGGCACACACCTGTCATCCCAGGACTAGGAAGGCTGAGGCAGGAGGATGGCTGCAAGTCTCAAAAAAAAAAAAAAAAATACAGAGAGAGAAGGAAAGAGAGAGAGGCAGCCAAAGTAAAGAGGACTGGTTGTATCCCTGAGGTCCTGATGGATGGCCGGATTCCACGGGGTGCTCAGGGTGCAGCTGGAGGGGGGCTCTCCCATCTGGGGGCCTTAGAAGGAGGGGAGGTGCAGGCCTCGAGCTGGGCCAGCATGACTCCAGATGACCAGTGTGAGCCAGCACTCACACACACTCAACAGCTCACACATGCACACACACAACATTCACACATGCTCAGAACATACACCTGTGTATGCACACACACACAGACTCACAAACACACACGCCTGCCCGTTTCTGGGGGAGGGGCTTGGACTGTTGTGGTTCACTAGGAATCTAGGTGTCCCCCTGAACACCTAGTGTGTAACACTGGGTTGTCCACTGGTTGGTTTGGCACAGTTCTGTATCTGAATGATGGACCTACTGAGGAGGGAAGGCCCAGGTTGGATGTGGGTGGCACCAACCAATAGACTTGCAGCTTGGGTAGGATAAAAAGGGAAAGAAGTGGGCCGGGGATTTAGCTCAGTGGTTTTGCTGCCTGCTGTGCAAGCACAAGGACCCAAGTTCAATCCCCAGTACCAAAAAAAAAAAAAAAAAGGGAAAGAAGGAGGAAGTCTTGCTGCTTCCTGCTTGCCCTGCCATGAACTGTTTCTTCTCTGCAATGCTGCCCTGCCTTGGAGCCAGCCAACTATGGACTGAAATTTCTACAAACTGAGCTGAAATAAACATCTCTCCTTAGAGTTGTGGATGTTGGTATTTTGTGTGAGCAACAAGAAAGCAACTAAGTCAGACTCGGTGCTGGACTACCCCTTCTTTCCATACCTAGCACTTCATTTTCCTGGTGTCCTTCATTGTGTCAGTTATTAACACAGAGTTCACAGTTGCAGGAGAACAAGCCACCACCCCAGGTCCCCAGACTGAGGGACAGTGGGGTGTGTCCAACTCCCTCACTGAGCTCCCCCTGGGTTTACTGGCAGCTCTGAGGTCTTGGGCTTTCCAAAGTGCACATCTTGCCAGGGTCTCAGCCTCTCTGCTAATTCTCCCAGGGAGTGCTTCAGTGGCTCCCTGACACAGTGAGTAGGCTGGGCTGGCACCTAACTGCCCAGAGCAATGTTTCTGCCACAGATGGACACTGTCTCTGTGGCTCCCAGCTGGCTTCTCCAAAGGACAAAGGGCGGTTGGGCAGTGTCCCTCTCCCCTGGAGCATGTGACTAGCAACAGGCAGGGTGTCACTCGTGGCTGGGCTCAGACAACACAGCTCCCTGTGCAAGCATTCATGCCTCAGCCCTGCAGGTGCCTTGTGACTTGGCCAGCAGCTCATGCCCCTCCCTTTGCTCCCCCTGCACCCCAGTGGACTGGGACAGTTTGCTTCAGGATCTGCCCTGGTTATCAAACCGACATTCTCCACGCCAACATGAGTACAACCATCCAGGCCTTGTGAGCCCCACCCCACTCGCCATTTCCCTCCTTACTGTGGCCTTTTTGAGAATGGAGAGGGCACTGGGAGTGGCTGAGATCAGGAAGGGAGGGACCTGGATCTCTTATTTGCATATCCAGCATTCACAGGGGCCTTCCTGAAGATTCCCTGGCTTCAGCCTTCACCCTCACTGAAACAGGGCTGTAGCTGGTACCTAAGTAGCACTTCTAGGCTCCCAGGGTATAGTCTAGGAGGCTCGTCCTGTGTGCCAGTCTGCTTAGGGTTCTATCCTGGGTATCGAGGCAGGGCAAATAAGCACTCAGAGCTGTTAGCCCTGAAGGGTCAGGACCAGCAGCAGAGACACAGCACCAGGTGGAATCAACCTATGGTGTCCAGCACAAGCTGGCACTGGACAGTGGTGGCCAGCAGCAGCAGTGACCAGCAGCTGGCTGTGTCAACTGTTGGCAATGGTGTTGGGGAGCTCAAACCTTCTGCAGTCCAGGATGTTCGGTGACACTGCACTGCTTCCAGGTGCAGGACACCAGGGTTGGAGGCTGAGGTTCCACCCCCTCATGAATATGCATGAGTGGCAGGTGCTCGCCTCTGTCCTGCATGTGGCGCCTGCCCTGGCTGGCGCTGGGATGCATGGGCTGTCTGCATGTTTTCCTGCTTCCAGACTGCTGAGCCTGTGCCGCAGGGAGGAGCAGGGCCAGGGGACGTCCCAGGGAGCCTCACTGTGGGGCCAGCCAAGCGAACACCCAAGCCCAGCGGGCAGGGAAGGACTCATGGGACACACAGGGCCAGTGTCTGTGACATGCCTGACTCTGGACACCTTCTCCTGTGCGGAAGAAACATGCCGTCTTCCTGAGCGCAGCCTCTGCTCCTCTGAGAGACCTTTGCCCCTGACAGGTGTGGCCGGGCCCTGCATGGCTTCTCTCTTCCTCCCAGCTCTGCATGACCTCAGGGACCACCCTCCATCCTGCAGGTGCCTCAGTGACAGCAGATGCTGCTGGGACCAGGCGGAGGTTCAGGTTGGAAACAGCTAAGGAAGCCGGGTGTGGTGGCACATATCTGTGATGCCTGCACTCTGGGAGGCTGAGGCAGGAGGATTGCCATGAGTTGGAAGCCAGCCTGGGCTACACAGCGAGAGCTTGTCTCAAAACAAGTTCAAGCCCAGCCTGGAGAACTTAGTGATATGACAAGAGTCTCTCGAAATTAAAAACCAAAAAAGGGCTGGGGAGGTAGCTCAGTGCAAAGGCCCTGGGTTCAATCACCAGTGCTGCAAATAAGTAAATAAACAAAATCACAGAGTGAGATGCACAGGGAGAGGAGAAATCTGACCCCCGCCTCGGGCCGTACACCCACATGGCTGGAACTGGCGAAAATGCTGAGAGAGGACAGACGTCTACACCCATGCCCCGTGTGCACACGCGCACACACACACCCAGATGCTGAATGTGCACACTCAGCTCTAGAAGGACTCCAGGGGCACCCAAAGGCTAGGGGAAACAGACTGGGAATTTGGGAGGAGTCAGGGAAACGACTGCATTCCTTCATATTTGGGTTTTCATGGGTTGCGTGCTCTTCTCGGACAACCACAAAACACAAACAACTTCTTTTTCTCTTTTTAAATAGTACTGGGGATTGAACCACTGCCTTAGCACTGAGCTACACGCACAGGCCTTTTTATTTTGATAGATAGATGATAGATGATAGATAGATAGATGGATAGATAATTTTTTCTTTTGAAAGAGCATCTTGCTAAGTTGCTTGGGCTGGGCTCAAACTTGTGACTCTCCTGCCTCAGTCTCTCAGGGGGTCAGAAGACTGGTGTGGACCACCGAGCCCAGCAAAATGAAAAGCTTTTTGTGTGTGTATGGGGGATTGAACTCGGGACCTTGCGCTTGCAAGGCAGGCGGCAGAACCACTGAGCTAAATCCCCAGCCCACAAAGTGAAAAGCTTAAGGCAGCCTCGGCTCTAAACTGACCGTTGAGACCATGGCCTTCAGAGCTGTTGGGGACTCAGCCCCTGGGCAGCAATGCCTTCCCAGAAGCCCCTGGGACCCAGATGCACTGGCTGTCAGGGCAGGGGCTCAGCCTGGCCCCTCCATGGCCCAGAGTGGCTGCCCTTCCCTCCCCAGAGGGTGAAGAGCAAGGCAGGCTTCGGGCGTCTCCAGACTCCATCCAGGAAGAACCAGGTGGAGTTGAAACCCGCCAAGCTTGAGAGAGATCCGAAGGGTCTTGGGCTGACACCTGCGCAGCTCTGCAGAGAGTTACAGGCGTGATGCCGTCCTTGTGTGTTCATCGCTGAGCTGGGTGTGTTTGGACTGAGAGATAAAGAGAGAAAAGGAGAGGCTGGGAGGGAGCGGGGGAGGGAGGGAAAAGAATGGGAGGGGGTGGGAGGGGAGGCTTGCTGTTATAAGCCTGTGACCCCAGCACTCTGAGAGGCTGATGCAGGAGGATCAAAAGTTTGAGCCCAGCCTGTGCAACTTAGGGAGACCCTGTCTCAAAATAAAAAATATAAAAGGTCTAGAGATGTAGCTCAGTGCAAAGGCCCTGGGCTCAATTCCCAGTAGGGAAGGGAGGAAGGAAAGGAGGGAGGGAGACAGGGGCAGAGGGAGGAGGCAGCCAGGCAGGAGGAAGTGGATTTCATTCAGCATTGCCCACATTCTCACCTGGGTGCCCAGCCTCGAAGGCAGCAGAGGCGGCAGGCATGGGGCTGTCTGCAGGACAGTGACAGGGACAGCAGACCTGTGAGGAGAGGGACTCCATGTCTTGGGGGGGCATGGAGCTCAGGGGCACTGCGCCCACTTCTAAGCACAAGGTCCTAAGTTCAATCCCGGTACCAAAAAAAAGAAAAAGAAAAGACTCCATCTCCTAAAGGGTTTTTCCAGGTTTTCACAAGTAAAAAGTTTTTTGCCAGTAATTCTCCACTTGGGAAAAAGCTATTCTAAAAGAAATCCGAAACCTGAGGGGGCTTAGGAAGTACATTTCACAGCAAATCCGTGTTGTAGGGTTTTTTGGTTTCTGTTATTTGCTTTGTTTTGTTTATGGAACTGGAACTCAGGTGATCCCACTGAACTACAGCTCTTTTTTTGAGACAGGGTCGTGCTATGTAGCCCAGGCTGGTCTCAAACTCAAGATGATTCTCCTGCCTCAGCCTCCTGGGTGCGGCACCACACCTGGCTCTTTTTCTCTTTCCTACTTTTTCTTTTCTTTTCTTTTCTTTTCTCTTCTCTTCTTCTCTCCTCTTCTTTCTTTCTTTCTTTCCCTCCCTCCCTCCCTCTTTCTTTCTTTGTTTCTTTCTTTGTTTCTTTCTTTGTTTCTTTCTTTCTTTCTTTCTTTCTTTCTTTCTTTCTCTGTCTCACAATGCAACCCAGGATGGCTTCGAACTCATGACCCTCATTTCTTTAGGTATTTATTTCACCAGAACATGTTTTTAGTGAGTAATGATCACAGTCCTTCCTAAGAAGCACACAACGCATCTTAGTCCTTTTTCCATTGACTTTGCCTCCTTTCCCTCCATTTCTTGACCCTTTTCCTATTTGAGAAAGATCTTTCTACTTCCAATTGTCCTCCTTTTATTTTGCTCTTTATCTGTCTTTTGGGTCTCTCATATAAGAAAAACCATGTGATATTTAAGCTTGTGTTCTGATTTGTTTCACTTAACATCACGGTCTCAAGGTCTTCGCATCCATTGTCCTACACATGGCTCAGGTTTATCCTTTTTTATGGCAGCATAGTCCTCCATCGTGTGTAAATACCCCATGACCCTCCTGCCTCAGCCTCCTGTGTGCTGGGATTACAAGCATGCACCACTAGTCTGGGATACAGAGAAACTGCAAGGAGGAACCCTGGCCATCACCTGCCCTTGCCGAGGGGAAGTCAGCCCGAGCCCCACCCACTGGTCACCGTCCCACCTTCACCTTTCTCTCCTGCTTCTCCTCTGGCCCCACCCAGGCCGCAGGGTTTCCTGTGCTGAGGGGCTGCTCGGAGTGCGGCCCTGGCACTTCTAAGTGGGGAGCTGCTGTTGTAAAGCACAGCCCAGGGCTGGGGCAGCTGCTGGCCCTGGACAAGGAATTGGAGCCCCCTCTGGCAGGTCACCTCTCAGGGCTGTTTTCTCACCTACAGTTCATACCTGAAATATGGGACTTCTTAGTTGATCAAACTAATACAGTCAGGAACCCCAGCGGACATTGGCGGTGCCTGCCCATAATCCAAGCATCTCTGGGAGGCTGAAGCAGGAGGATCTCAAGATCCTCCCCAGCCCTGGGCAACTTAGTGACTTAGCAAAACTCTCAAAAATGAAAAGCAACGGGGGCCAGGGCCCCTGGGCTGAATCCCCAGTGATAATTAATGTGCAGCAATGTGAGTCTGCTTCGGGGCGCGGGGTTTCCCGGGAGCTGCCCGGCACCCTTGGGGGTCGCCATGTTTGGTCCTTTGGCTCAGAGGTCCACCGAGACAGTGCAGGGTGGGGCGGGGGCGCAGGGGGAGGCGACCCCTGGTCAGTGCGGCTGTGGCTGCCCCAACTTTCCAGGGTGCATACATTCCCTGACTCCTGGTATTTAACCCTCCCACCCCAGAGGGCTGCTGCTGCCTCCGAAGCCGCCTGAGCCAGGACCGGTTTGTCTTGCTTCTTTTTCTTTGGCTTTGGGAGGAGTGGGGGAGGCGAAGGTCTTTGAGGAGTGCAGGCAGGCTCACTGGCGGGGACACCGCTCTGCGTTCGCTTTCCCTCCATAGACCTGGGTGGCCTTGGGCTCACAGTGAGGGCCACACACCTGGGGGTCGAGGAGGGCAGGATGGCCTCCCAAGGGCCGGCACTCAGTGAATGCTGCAGGTTGTCGGCGCTGATGCAGTTATCTATCATTTAGATTTTGAGCTGAGACCTGACCTTACTAACTACACATAGGTCAGGCTGGCCTTGAGATCTGTACGTAGAGTCTTGAACTCACAGCAATCCTCCTGCCTCAGCTTCCAAGTGCTTCCCTGACTGGTGCATGCCAGGGTGCCCAGCTTGGCGGGCTCACTGGGTCTGCTTGTCTTCCGGGCCACCATGGCTTCCTCCCAGGGCTGTGGCCAGTGGGGGGAGGCTAAGATTGAGCTGGCCCACACCCCGCAGCCTCGGGACGAAGGTGCCCACAGGTGCGCTGCCCCTGCCCCTGCCTGGGCCCGGAAGGTCCTGGATCTCAGGACCCAAAGCAGTGCCAGGCTGGTGCCTGAGGCTGGGGCAGCCACCACAGGGCCACGGGCTCCGTGGCCGCACTGGCTGGGTCTCCTGAGGCCTGGGGGCCCCTCATCACTGACAGGTCTGGGCTTGGGGAGAAGTCAGGAGAAGCTGCCCTGAGGAGGTCAGGGGCCCAGAGAGCTGAGCAACCCCACTTCCTCTGACTGAAGACTCTCCCCACCCTGGTGACACAGGTCTGTCATCCCGGCGCTCCGAAGGCTGAGGCAGGAAGGTCAAACCCTGGAGGCCAGCCTGGGCAGCTTATCGAGGCCCTGTCTCAGATAAAAACTAAAAAAGGGCCGGGGATGTGGGTTTGTGGCCAAATGATTTTCACTGACCGCAGTGGTCTGTGGTTTACTCTGAAGGACTGAGCATGAGAGGCAGGAGGGGGAGTGTGCGGGGCCGAGCAGGTGACAGCCGAGCTGAGGCAGCTACACCTGGAGGGGCTCGCAGGGTGAGGCTGGGGAGCCCCTAATGAAGCAGCCCCTCCTGGAGGGCACCTCAAGGAGGAGGAGCAGGGCGGCTGAGCTGGCTTTGCCCTGCAGTGGGACCCTGGGGTTCGCCACCCAGGGAGTGTGATGGAGATGGGCCGAGTGCCCGGCTCTCAGTCGGAGTCGTTCAAATGCAGAAAGTAAGGAAAGTGGAACCACAAGTGCCCAGGCAGGGGCTGCTGCTCCGGGCTGTGCCCAAGGGCCGGGGCCTCCTCAGCCCGGCTCCACCAGCCACCAAGGGCCTAAGATCTCCATGCAGCTCCAGGTGGGCCTGGCACCTGTCCACTGTGCCACTGGCATGGAATTCACAGGTTTCAGAGCCCACTGTGTGGGCCGCGGGGCTGCAGCTGATGGTATGCGTCTGCACGGGGCCTACAGCGCGACAGGGGGAGGAGCAGGCGGATCCACGGGGTGCTCACATGGTCAGGGCCACTGGCCCCACCACCTGTGGGGACAGAGTGGGACCAGGACGGCCGGGCTGTTCATCCTGGGTCAGCACAGGTCCAGGAGCAGGACAGTGTCCAGCGTGGGGGAAAACGAGCCCTCCCTGGATGGACTGGGCCCTGCCACTGCAGGCAAAGGCAACACCAGCTTCTCTCTGCCTCCCATCCGATAGGCCTTCCCAGATGCCTGGATGTGAGATCTGGGCCACGCTCAGCCCCACCAAGGTGATGCATGGAGTCTGCCAGTGGTCCTCCTGCCTCAGCCTCACGAGTGCTGGGATGACAGGCGTGTGCCACCAAGCCCGGCTTCGGAAAATAGTAACTTCCAGTGAAAGGAAATAAGGAGTAAGTAGTGTCCAAGCTGCTGATGCTATCAGACTTTGCAAAGGGGGAGCAAACCTGTGTAACAAGATGGAGCCGAGAAATTTCCCAGGGTCCTCTCTGGAAGCCCCCAAACCCACACCGGGGCGAGGCAGGGCAGGGCCGGAGGGGGGCACAGTCTGAGGGAGCGGGCAGCGGCTGGGGGCTGGGGGCTGGGGGTTGGCAGGAGGGGCCGCTCTTGGAGGCCGGGATTTTTTTCTTCAGCTAAATTGGTTTGACACTTGTTTTCGAGGGTGAGACGTTTTTGGAGGCTAAGGATGGAAAAATGCATGATCTCTTTTTCAGATAATTGCCTGTGCCCTGTTTTTGTTTAAGTTCCTGGAAACTCAGAGTTGTGCCTGTAAAGTGGGGGGCCTTAGACCCGAGACGGTGCTGTGGAGACCAGCTGGGGAGGGGCGGGACCCAGGTGTGGCTGGGGTGCCCTGTGCGCCCCAGTTTCGGGGACTCCAACAGGGAATGTAAGGACAGGCGCTGCGTGAGTGCCCCAGAGCTCCCCAGAGGTAACCTCAGCTCCGGCCCACACACATCCTATCAAGCCCAGACTCCTGTGGGCAGCCGGGAGAGGTGGCTAAAGCCCATATCTCCAGCACTCTGGGAAGCTGAGGCGGGAGAATCTCAAGATTGAGCCCAGCCTGGGCAACCTAGTGACTTTGCCAGATCGTGTCTCAAGATGAAAAGTAAAAAAGGGGCCAAGGACATAGCTTAGGGTGAAGGACCTGGGTTTCATGTCTGGCACTGAAAAAAATAAATTCCTGAGGCCCGCCAGCCAGCTGGGACGTGGGCAGGTGGAGTCCAGGGAGGGGGGAGGGGAGGCCGATTGTCTCGGGCCTTGTCCTGCCAGCCCCGGCCTCGGGTGACCCTGGGTAGGTCCACGGGGATAACAGCTCCAGAGCACGGCAACGCTTCCCGCCCGCCTGGTTTCCAGGTCACGTGGTTGATACCTTGCCCTGCCCTGGCATGGCTTCTTTCCCAGCAGCCCCTGCGTCAGCACAGGGCTTCCCGGGCTCAAGGCAGGAACTGGCCAGGGGCTCAGGGCCCAGGAAGGCCTGGCTCCCGGCATCCTCCAGAGGAGGAGAAACCTCACCAGCAGGAGCTCCAGGGCCTGTTCATGGCTCCGAGAGCAAGCCTGGAATGGCCCGGCCCCAAGCTGTGTGTCCCCTTCTGAGTCCCCTCCCTAGTCTGCTGACCTTGGACCCGGCATTTCTGACACCTGCCTGTAAAACAGCCTGACATGGACGACTTCTTGTTTTATTTCATTTTTAGGTATCTTATTTTTGGTTTTTTGAGACAGGGCCTTGCTATATAGTTGGTCCAGGCTGACCTTGAACTTAACTTTGTAGTCCAGGCTGGTTTTGAACTTGCGTCGATCCTCCTGCCTCAGCCTCCCAGGTGCTGGGATTACACGGCTACCGAGGATGACTTCTTGTTTGCCTCTTCATCATCCCTGAAAGCTGGGTTCTTCTTGTGTCCCTGCAGGGTCTGGAGGAGGGTTAGGGGTCTTTGTCCCAATCCCAGACAGTTGGGCCTCGCCTCTGCGCTGCCCCAGGCGGTGGTGGGGCTGGCAAGGGATCTTGCTGGGCTGTCTCCCAGGTGCAGGGGCTGCAGTGGCCGCTGGAAGCCACACTGCTGAAACGTCCGTGACCCCTGGGGAGCAGCGCTTCTGAGTTCCTCAGAACAGCACACTACACTGAAACCTTCGTTCCCCAGATTTCACAAATGGGGAAACTAGGGCTGAGAGGCTGAGTCTGGCCAGCTGCATCTTGGGGACGGCCAGCCTACAGGCCTGGGGTCTTCTGACCCTTCGCTGGGCACTTTCTTTTCTTTGAGACAGGGTCTCGATGTGTAGCACAGGCTGATCTTGCATTCATGGTAATCCTCCTGCCTCAGCCTTCCGATTGCAGGGATTACAGGCCCAGGTCCCCATCCTGGACTAGGGGACCATCTTTCTCCCGTGGCCCCGCCTGCCTGACTCTGCCTCCTTGTCCGGGCCCATCCTAAGAAGTCCTGTGACCTGAGGTCTACCTTGGGCCTCTCCTTGCAGGGGCTTCCCCGGTTCAGTGCCGCCTGGGGCCCGCAGACCAGTCTGGGCTGTGCTGTACCAAAGGGCGGGGTAGGCCTCGCTCTGGGCAGGGCGAGCGTGATCCGCGGGCCTCCCCAGGGCCTTTCCACCGCCCCCGGCGCCTCCCGAGCCCTATCCGGCCCTTCGGGGGAGGGCAGGGCCCAGAGCGCACCCGCCTGGACGCGCGCCGCATCGCCCAGCAGGCAGAGGGGGAGCCGGGCCGCGCGATTGCCCGCGCCGCCTCGAGGGGGCCTGGGGGAGCCAGGCCGCGCCGCCTCTCCGCGGCCATCGCCCCGCCGGACCGCGCCGCTCGCCAGGTAGGAACCGCCCGGGCCGGGCCCGCGCTTTGTCCCTGGGCCAGGGCCGGGGTCGGGCCGGAGGCGCAGGGTGCAGAGCCCGGGTCGGGGCGCAGCCGGGCACTGCTCGGCGGCCGGGGCTGAGCGCGCTACGCGGCCGCGGCCCGGGACCCCGCCCGGGACACATCGGCCGGGCGCCACGAGCCGGGCGGGACTTCTCGGGGTTGCCGCGCAGCGCCCAGCTAGGGACCTCGGCTTCCAGGCGCCCGCTCCTTGCGCTCCGGGGCCCGGAGGCCGGGTCTCGGCACCCTCCCTGCCTCCCCAGGAGCGGGCTGCGGAGGGCGGCGCGGCCGGACACCTGTGGCACGTGCGTCGGGGGTCCCGGGCCACCTGGTCGGCCTGGGGAGGGCCCCACGCCCCCGGCACTGACCCCCCCGGTGCCAGCAGGTGCCAGGGACTCTGCAGAGGGGATCAAAAAGCGCCTTCCGGGGTGAGGCCGGCAGCCACTGAGGAGCGTGCTCCCCAGCACCCTGTGTCCTCTGAGACGGTCTGAGTCTCCCCAGTTTTTTCCCTGCTTGAAAGCATGGTCACAGAGGGCCCGTAACATAGATTCTTAAATAGCATGAATGCATGGCCGGGGATTTAGTTCAGTGGTTCCACCCCCTGCCTTGCAAGTGCAAGGGCCCCAGTTCGATCCCCGGTGCCAAAAAAAAAAAGCATGAATGCAGAAATATCACATGACTTGCAGAGTCCTTCCTGGGCTTTTAGTCTGTGCTTATTAATGCTTTAAAAAAGTGCCTTGTTTCTTTCCTTTGAAATGCGGGGTGCCGTCCTTGGGGTTTGGTGCTTCCCTTTCTGGGGCCTGGGAAAGTTGTATTTGCAAATCAACCAACAAGTGTTGAGAAAGACTTTTTTGTGCAGAGGGCTTGAAGGCCAGGAGGGGGTGGGGAGCCACTGCAGCTGGAGGGTGGGGAGGACCACGGGGCCCAGAGCCCAGTGGGGCCTGGGGACCTCAAAGTCTCAGTGACCCCTGGGTGACAGAAGGGCAACGGAGTGCCCATTGTTTGCACGTGCTAAGTGCATGCATGTATTTATTTCACTCAAATAATAGCACCATTTTACAGATGTTCAAGGGGATGAACAGAGCTCGGAACCCCAGAGCACTGGGCTCTGACCCCAGGCCGGGATGCCCACAGCCCACGCCTGACAGTTGGATTCTCCTTTGAGTCTGAACAGCAGTTCCTCAGCCTCAGGCTGCCGCTGCCGAAGCTATCAGTGGCAGTTGAGTGATTTCTTTAAAAACCACCAAGCAGATAGAAAAATAGTAGCTTCCGGGCACTACATGCTCCCCAGTGCAAATTGGCTTTTTACAAAGTGTCACTCCAGCACACCTCCAGTTCTGAAATGGAGCTGCTTGCAGATGGGAGCCCAGAGCTGGAGGGCTGGGGTCAGCCTGGACTTCTGGGCTCCTGGGCCATCTGCCCCACTCTGCACTCATGGACCTATTCTCTGGGCCAGGAAGGTGCAGTGCGGATGTCCAAAGTGCCTTGATGACTGGGGGAAGCCTCTGGCTCTCCTGATGCTGAATGCTTTGTTTCGTTTTTTTGAGACAGGGTCTCACTATGTAGCCCAGGCTGGCCTTGAACTCGTGTTCGATCTTCCTGCCTCAGCCTCCTGAGTGCTGGTACTACAGGCGTCCTCCACCACACACCAAGTCTGGTGGCTGAATGTGCGTGGGAGGCGCCCAGCGACCTTCAGTCTCTGCCACCCCCAGGTGCTTAGAGACCTCTGCTACCTGACGTTCTCTGTTGCACCCCAGGGCTTCGGAGGTCCTTACGGGACCCTGGAACATGAACATCTCCCGGAGGAGACTCGTGTTTCAGGGGGGTGTCTGGTGGGTCTGCACCACACCCTGGGAGCTGGGGTGGTGGGGCGGGGTCTGGGCTGAAGTTGTCCAGGAGGTGGAGGATGCCGGGAACCCTGACCCCTTCCGAAGGATCCCGGTAAGCCCTGGGCATGGGCATCGGCTGCCTGGACCCTGCAGTCCGTGAGCGGCAGAGTGCAGAGCCGGCTGTTGGTTCAGAGTCCTCTGTGGCCGCCACTGTTCTGCAGTTGTCAGGGGAGCTGGTTAGTTGGTTAAGGAGGCATTTGGTTAATGAAGAGCGCTGAAAACAATCCACACAGTTGTTTCTTGTAACTGGCGTGGTCAGGGCAGAGGGAGGAGGGAACTGTCCGCATCTTCCTGTCTCCACATGGGATCTGCATTTGTCCTCTGATCTGATCCAAATGCACGGGTGCGTACTCCATGTAACTGTTTCATTTTTGCGATACTGGCAGTTGAACCCAGGGCCTGGCCCTTCTTATTTTGAGATGGGGTTTCCCTAAATTGTCCAGGCTGGGCTCTAACTTGGTGATCCTCCTGCCTCAGCCTCCCAGAGTGTTGGGATGACAGGCCTGTACCACCACACCTGGCTCTGTGTACTAGATTTAAAATGCTGAGGGTTGGGGGTGGAATAGGGGAGTAGACATTGCCTAGCATGAACGGGGGACCTGAATTTGTTCCCTTGCACAACCAGAGAAACAAAACTTCCCCGGAGATGATACAAATTGCTCCCCTGGGAGCTGTCGCACTCTGATTCCTTCTCCTTCCTGTCCTCATCCCGGCCGGTTCCCATGAGCAGTACTTTGGGGGCAGCTCAGGGTGGGTGCAGTGAGGTTCTGGACGTCTGTTTCTTGTTAATGCAGGAAGAGAGGACCTGTGTGTGTCCTGGGTTTTCTGTATGGCACCGAGGCTGTAGCATGGCCCTGGGCTGATCTGAGACCCCCGCCCCGTCCTCCATGCCCTGCTCTCTTGTTTGTGGGGAGCCTCCAGGCCCCCACTATGTGCCAGCCCTGGCCTCATCGGACCCTGGCCCTCAGCTGGTGGCCCGGACTCCAGAGGGGGTTGTTGACCAGTGACAGTGCCGTCACTTGGAGCAAGGATGGAGCATGTTGGGGCCCGGCTCTGTCTTTATTTCTGCACGGCTGGGGATTAAACCCAAGACCTCACCGAGCTGCTTCCCCAGCCCCTTCTTAATTTTTCATTTTGAGTCCGTGTCTCCCAAGTTATCCAGGTTGGGCCTAAACGTGTGATCTTCCTGTCTCAGCCTCCCAGGGTGCCCGCGTCTGGCAGAGGGGACAATTCTGGGAGGTCGGTACACTCTTCAAAAGCATTATGCTGTGCCAGGATGGGGGCCTCTGTTAGCCAGGACTTGGGAGGCGCAGCGTAGTGTTAATATCGGGCATTAATGTGCCTGGTCCCGAGTAAGCCGATCTGGAGGCTTCTCCTGTGGCTGGCCCAGAGGAGCTCTTTGGAGAGGCAGCCTGGGGGTCCCTGTCCCTGTCCCCTGTGGCTGGCAGGGAGACCCAGCCTGGTTGGGCCCCTTGTCTGGAAAGGGCACTGAGGCTCCCGAGAGCAGGGGTACTGCCCGTGGCCTGGGTCAGGCTTCGGTTCCGCTCCGATCCCCGGCCCCGCGCCAGGCCGAGGGGCACCTGGTGACTGGAGACACATAGTCCCTCAGCCCGGCTCCAGCACAGCTGCTTCCTGCAGGCCCCGGCTGCCGGCCTTCACCTCTCCTCTTCCTTCCTCGCTCGCTCTAATTCTAGCAGAGCTGAGGTCCTGCCGGTTCTTCCGCTTCCTCTTCTTTGGGGAGAGATAATCGCATTCTCATCCTCCCTGATGTTCCTAAGATGTTGCAGGAGGAGGCTGGACATCCCGATGGTGCTCGCCCAAGTGGCACCCAGGAAGGCTTTTGTTTTGTTTTGCAGTACTGGAGGGTGGACCTAGAGCCTATGCACGGAACAGTACTACCAGCCCCTTTTAGTTTTAATTTTAGTTTGAGACAGGGTCTTGCTGGGTCACTGAGTTGCCGGGGTGGGCTCAACTTGAAACCCTCCTGCTTCAACCTCCCACCATGCCGGAGTTGCAGGCCTGCACCACCACACCTGACCTGCACCAGGAAGCTTGGAGGAGGTTGGTCTGGCTGTGATTACTGCACTCGCCCAGCCAGGCCACTCCCCTGGCCCCGGGGACGCTTCCAGGTGGCTCAGAGGCTGTCACCTCCTTGTCCTTGCGCCCTGTGACCTGGTGCCTCTTGGGTGTGGATTCTGTAGTCACCCTGAGAGCCGGAGCCAGCATTTGCTGTTTTGAACACACCAGGAGGCAGGGGGCAGGAGTGAGAGCAACGTTCTGGAGTCCACGGGCAGGGCCCCTTTTCCTCTTGCAGGCGCCCCGTCCAGCCCGGGCTCAAGGCACTGATTCCCACCCGCCCGCCCACCCCACCGAGGGATCTGGAATCCAAGCTCCCAGACCTCCGGGCACAGCTGTGGGTGCAGCATTTCGCTCCCGTGGGCTGCATCATAATTGGCCCAGGGCACATCTGGTGGCTTGGGCAGCCTGGGGCCAAGCTGGGCCGGGAGCCAGCCCGCCTGGTCTGTGTGCATTCCTTCCAGAACAAAGGCCCACGTTCCTGTCCGCCTCATCATCCTCAGGCTCCTGGTCCTCCCCGGTGCCTGCCAGGCACAGAGGGAGTGCCACAGTGTGTGCCCTCGGGTCCCTGTAACCTGGGAAAGCTGCCCTTTGTCCCCAGGGCAGGGTGAGGACGAAGGCTTTGGTCCCTGGGGAGGTCTGGGGTCCCTGCAGCCTCCTCATGTGGTCCTGCCCACTTCCTGTGGCCTCAGGGACTGGAACTGCATCTGCCCGCCCACCCGCCCCTGGGAAGCCATCCTGTGCCCGGAGGGGCCGGATTCTGGCCAGGAATGGAGGGTGACGGCGGGGGCCTGGCCTGACGCCTTGGGTCCCAAGCATGGGACAGGGCTTCGGGTGTCCGGTTCTTCCCTGGGCATGGCCAGGGTGGAGAGGGGTCCTCGTCACGGTGAGTGTCTGCAGTGTGCGTGTCCCTCGTCCCGCGGGTGGAGCCAGCACTGCTGCTGCATGTGCAGCGAGGGGCAGCAGGGCCTCCGAGTGACAGCTGTGTCTTTGCTTCCTAATTTGCTGGTGGGTTGCTTTCCTACAAAATAGTACCAGGGGCTTAGTTCCGACTTGGAGGAGGTAGAAAAAGGCTGAGGAGGCTCCAGCGGTGTCCCGGTGTCACCCATCAGTCAGCTTTTCCTAGCTGTGACAGAATACCCAAGCTGGGCAGCTTTGACGGAGGAGCAGGGGACTTGGGCCTGCTTCAAGGTGTGTGTAGGAGGCGACCCCAGCAACCTCACCTCCTCCACACCACCCCTCCTTGGCTCTGGGTGGACGTTTAAGGCCGGGTGAGCTCCTTGCTGGCCCTGATCTGTCTCCAGGGCCCTGTGGCCAGGGCGTGGCCGGGTGAGGCCAGCTGGCCTTCCACTCTGTCTGCATCTGCCTGTGATTGCAGGGCTATCTTTGGGCAGATTTCTGGTGGGTTGGGATCAAGGAACATAAACACTTTTTATTGTAAAATATGCATAACGTAAAATTTAACATTTGGACCATTTTCAGGCTGGCATTTGGGGTCCTCTAGAGATTCATCTTGTGTCATTTCTGGAACCCATTTCATCTCTGTCCCTGTGAAATGAGAACTCTCCAGGCCCCTCCCCAGGCCCAGGGACCCCCATTCTGCTTCCTGTGTGTGTGGCACTGATGACTCTGGATGATCATCCTGCCTCAGCCTCCCACAGTGCTGGGGTTTCCAGGCACAGGCCACCAGCTCCTGTCTCCCTTTTCAAGGCTGAATACTATTCTCTTGTATGGACATGCCACATTTTGTGGATCCATTCTTCAGCTGGTGGACACTTGGGCTGCCTCTCGCTTTGGGTGGTGGGTGTAAACTCGGGTAGGGTGTGTGCGTCCCTGCCTCGTGTCCTGGGTGGGTCCAGAAGTGACCACCAGCTTGTGGGAGTTGCTGACGTGTTCAGATGCAGCCGAGACTGCCCAGGGTCCTCACTGTGTCACCCGCTGTCCTCAGGCGGCTCACAGACGGCCTCCCTCCCAGCCCTCCTGACAGCCTGTGTAAACTGGGTGATTAATGGGATGAGAAAGCAGGAAGAATGTCTTTCATTTAAAAGAAAAAAAGCCTTCGGGCTGCTTGGTTTTATTTTCAATTAAAAGCGTCTGATTTTGTTTCTGGAGAATGGTTTTAATTTAGATAAATGTTTCCGTCTGGGAAACGCGAGCCAGCGCTGCGATCTATGAGCACAATTACGCGGGGTCCCCTGGGCGCTGCTGGCGGGGCGGCCCGGTCCGCTCTGCGCGGGGCTGCTAGGTGGTGCTGGGCCTGAGCTGAGCCGGCGAGGCGGCCGCTGTGCTCAGCTGAGGCTCTCCGGGCGGCGCTGTGCAGCCCGAGGCCTCCGCGGGTTAATTTTTACCTCCAAGAATGCGAGGTCCGCAGTTCCAAGTCAGGAATGTCAACAGACGGGCCCTGCTTTCCCCTTGGAACGCGTCGGACCAGAACTGCTGCCCTCTCAGAGCTGGGCACTGGGGTGAGCTTTGGGGGAGAGGGGGAGGGAGCCCGTCGCGGCGTCCCGGGTGTCTGCAGTTGGGAAGGGGGCGGGGCCGCCGGGCTTCCTCCCGAGGGTGGGGAGGAGGCGAGGTCCCTGGCTTGCAGAGGGGATCTGCACATGGTGAGAGAGGGAGGGCAGATGTCGCCTGCTGAGCTTTAAAACTGGGGAAACCGAGGCATGGCCCGGGACCACCCTTGCTGGTGGTCCATCAGTGCAGATCTCAGCCGCCTGCTGCTAATGGGCAGCTGGTGGGAGAGCGAGGGGCAAAGCCTGGGGCGGAAGTTGCAAGCATGCTGACTGCCACAGGCAGTAGGCAGGCTCGTTCACGTGCTGAATTGTGGAGCGGAGGGGCAGGGTGGGCGGTCCCTGCCCTGTTCCCAAGGACCCAAGGTCTCCAGGGCCCCAACAGTGGGCTGCCTGGGCAGAGGCAGTGCTGGGAGCGGCATGGCAGAGTGGGGAGCATACCTGGGGAAGGGGAGGTGGGTGTGTTACGTCTGCGTTCCTGTGAGGGAATACCTGGAGCAGAAGAGAGGTTTACTGAGCCCCCAGAGCCTGCGATCTGGTGGACTCGTTGGCGCTGGTGGGGCCCCGGGGAGGAAGAGACCACATGGAAGAGCAGGAAGCCAGAGGTGGTTCCCAGGTCTGGACTGCTCCGCGGGGGCCACTCCCGGGACTTTCCTCACTTCCCCCAGCAGGCTGTGATTTCAGCCAGATTCCGCTGTGACAATTTTGAGTGAAGCCGAGAGTGGTGCCGCATACCTGTTACCTCAGCACTCTGGGAGGCTGAGGCAGGAGGACTGCAGAGAGTTTGAGGCCAGCTTGAACTATGTGGCTGTTGTGAGCAGGTACCGTGGGTAAAGAGGACTCAGACTCGGATGGCAGTTCACACACTTATATTATCATAATTCACTTCAATACACTTATCACACAATATTAAGTCTGCCAATTACCACGTCCCTGTACCTGTACTCCGCAAGTCCTTATGGGAGCGCGACGTTTCCTCCCGTAGGGTCAGAGGGTCCGATCCGTAGATGAAGGGCGTCGAGTCGGCGCTAGGCCATCCGTCTCTCCACTTGCCTCGTCCTCTGGTCTCGTCTGGTCAGCGGTGATGCTCCTTCCAGTGGGATCAGGTGTGCAGATGTCTCGGTCAGTAGTCAGATCAACAGATGGACTGGTTGACTGGTCGGTGGACGGATCGTCGACTTGCTTGGGGTCTTCAGCTCCTTTTATACTATTCTAACTGGGCGTTTGTGGTATTGGTTCAGACTTAGCACACTGTCCATTTCGGGGCACACCCTGCCCATTTTGGAGCACACCCTGTCCAGTTCGGGGGTACGCCTTGTCCAGTTCAGGGCACACCCTTATCAGTTCCATACCGCTTAAGGTTCTACTTTCATATCTTATGGTTACACATCACTCTTATGATTATGTCATACTTAGGTTATAGCACTCTTAAAGTCCCAGCACACTTTAGGGTTACAGCACACTTAGGGTTATACAATGCCATCTTATTTCAAAGTGTTCTCCGCAGTGACACCCTGTCTCAAAAAACAAAGCTAAACAAAGCAAAAACAAGAGGCTCACTACTGTTGCACTGTATCCAAGCATGCGGTTGTGTCCTGCTCCCTGTTGGCAAAGCTCGGGATTAGCAGCCAATGTGTCTGTCTGTCTTGCTGACCGGTCTTGGGGCTCCCTGGGTTTCCTGCTGTGTCCCTAGTGGCTCTGAGGACTTCCTAGATCCCCGAGCATGGTGCGAAGACTTGCCAGCTCTGAAGGTGCCTGTGGGATTCCGCTCAGCGCTGAGGTGCTGGGCACAGCTCCAGGGCGGCCAGGCTTCCGGTCTCCGTGCCAGGAGGAGCCGGGCTGGCTGGTGGACAAGAGCTGACCCTGGCTTTGGCTGAGCACAGGCCCCACTGCCCTGCGCCCCGGCTCTGGCTTGTGTGAGCCGCCTGTTTCTGCTGAGCTCTCCAGCTCCGAGGCCGCCAGTAGCTCTGAGGCAGATGTCCTGCCCGCTGCCCTGGTGGAGTGAGGGCGACGGCCCTGCAGGACCAGGAGGCCCCAGCCAGTGGTCCTGGCTCCGTGTGACCTCACTGGGCTGCTGGGGTGCCTGTGGCCTTGTACCCATGGGCGGCCGGTGTGAAACTGGGTCATGGCTGCTGCTTTTCTCCTGTCTGTGTCACCCCCATTCTGCAGGAGCACTGGACCCAAAGGAAGCCTGGGGCAGACAGGCCCAGGTCCCCGTGGCCGCCCCAGATGGTCGTGGAGTGGACACTGACCCTCAGGCTCACAGCCCTGCCCGTCCACTCACCCCTGGGGCCCAGCTGTGTCTTGCTGCTCCCCACTATGGAGATGCCCCAAGGACAAGAGCAAGCCGGTGGCTTCTGGTTCTCCAGCAGGGTCATCGTTTTGGGAGAGATGTGTGATAGCTTTGTCCTTGGGGAAGGCACTGCTCCCGTCCCATCTGCTGGATGGGCACAGGTCGCCTCCTGTGCAAGGCCTGTTGCCGCAGACAGGGAGACAGTTCTATGCCGGCCAGGAGCGTTCTAGAATCTAGAGTCTTTCCTGAAGGAGAGAAATGAGGGAATATTCCAGAAGCTGGTCTTTACTAAAGGAGAGAGAAAGAGATGCTTCTACATTTTCTAGGGCTTTGCAGTTTCGGGGCCACCATTTCTTTCTTGGAGCCTTGCTTGCAGCAAACACCTCTAACTTCCTGCAGAGCCACAGGCACCTCTCCCAGGTTGGCCACGGTGGCCTGGTGTCACTTCCCTGGCTGCAGGTGTCCGTCAAGTGTCAGCGAAGGCAAGTGAACAGCACAGCCCTGAGAGGACGCCCTGCGTGTCCCCATTGAGAGCCAGGACACCGGGCTGCCCCCGGTCCCAGGCAGGGCATGCAAGGTGGAGCCCCTGAACCCAGCCCAGCACAGGGCTTGGCCAGAGAGGACCCTGGGGCTGTCTGCCCCGCCAAGCTCCTTGGTGCCTCCCGCACGCCCGGCTTGGGATGGAGTCAGCTGCTCTCTGCTGAGCCTCGCTGGGCCGTGCTCTGTCAGGGACGACACTCGAGGACCCGCAGGTTTGGGGCGATGTCACTGCCTGCTCTCCATCCCTCTGCCCTTGCTCCCAGGGCACGGTCCCTTCAGCCGCACTGGCCTTTGCTGGGCCATGTGCAGGACAGTGTCAAGTGCAGCAGCCCCATTGCCCCCTGCCTGGTGTCCCTAGCATGCTGCTCTGCTCGAAGCTGCTGACCCAGTGCCGAGTGCAGTTCCTGAGTTTGGGGCTGAGGCCCTGGGTAGGAGGTTTGCATCCCATGGTGCAGCAGCTGCATGGACTATTGGCCTCGCATGAGGCCCTGGGCCGAGACTCCCTTGCTTCCTGCCTTTGTCCATACATCCCCTCCTGGTTCACACACGCAGCAGTGTCCCAGGGATGCTGAGCTCTGCAAGTGATGGAGAAACTGAGGCTGGAAGAGCCCGGAGGAAGGAGGATCACTAGTTCCGCCCCATCCTGGGCAACTTAGTCACTTAGCGAGGCCCAGACTCAAAGTGAAAAGTGAAAAAGGGCTGGGGATGGAGCTCAGCCCAAAGGCCCTGGATTCAATCTCTAGTACCAAGCCAAACCAAACCAAAAAGCCCCAACGTGCTTGCAGCTCACCCGCATTTCCGTGAGGACCCACTCAGTGGGGCTTCCAGAGACTCCTTGGCTCCACCTCCTTCCCCCAAGCTGACAATTAACTCCTGCTTTATTTTAATACTACTATTTGCTACTACGTCATTAACTCTGAGATGGGGTCTTACTAAGTTGTCTGGGATGGCCCTCAACTTGCAATCCTCCTGTCTCAGCCTCTGCAGTAGCTGGGATTACAGGCATGCACCACCACCACCACACCTGGCTTATTTTCAGGATGAGGACTTGAAATTTTTATTTGTAGAAAGTTTGTAGAGAGTTGTAAGAAGTAATACAGAGGGATCTTATGTCTCCTTTGCCTGTTTTCTTCTAAAGGTAACATCTTGGAAACTTCCAGTACAGTGCCATAGCCAATATGTTGACATGGGCACAGTCCAGCATGCCCTGGTGTGGCAGTACCACAGTTTCTTTAGCCACTCAGCTGTTGAAAGGAATCTTTGCTATGCTATGTCTCCCAGTCCATGAACATGGTATACCTCCCCTGTTAGATTGTCTCTGATGTCTTTAATAAGATTGTATAGTTCTCGGCCTATGAATCTTGTGTCTATTTTGTTAAGATTTTCACCAAGTGTTTCTTTGTGTGTGTGTGTACATGTGAGAGATTATAAACATTATTGTATTTTAAATTTTGCATCCATGTTTCATGGCTAATAGATGGACACTGAGTTTTGTATGCTTATCTTCTTTCCTGTGACCTTGCTACATTTACTTATTGTGTCTAGGAGTTTTGTTTTGTGGATGTCCTGGGATCCATGAGGATACTCATGTCATCTGGATATAGGAGCAGTTTTATTTCTTCCTTAATGTTGACTTTCTGAAAGACTCAGGCCAGTTCTCTAGTAACAGTCCCATAATTTTGATTTGTGTGATGTGTGTCTTGTCATTAGATCAGGGTAAGCAGACTTTTCAGAATGATTTAATTTGTGTGAACCACCTCCGCTTGCCTTGCACCAAGAGTGCAATGTCCCTTTGTCCCACTCTTGGTCAGCGAGTTTGACCACCTGGTTAAGACTCCCAGATTTCTCAATGTTCCAGGCTCATTTTTACCTGTGCATTTTGTGGGACTGTCTTGTGCTTTCTAACAGCTTTTACTCAAAGGCTTTCACATCCACGGGTGATCTCCACTGCGTCAGTCATTATGTTGGGGATTAGGAAGTGGAAGCCTCGCACTGTTTCCAAGCACTTTAGAAACACTTACCTTGCAGTCCACTTTTGCTTACCAATCCCTTTTACTGGAGCAGAAAGCTCTTGGTATAAAAGGCAGATTATTCCTTGGATGATTTGCAAACCTTGCAAAAGAAAAATTCCTTTCAGTTCACCTTTCTTCACACAGG
This sequence comes from Heterocephalus glaber, assembly GCF_053883595.1. Classification (NCBI taxonomy): domain Eukaryota; kingdom Metazoa; phylum Chordata; class Mammalia; order Rodentia; family Bathyergidae; genus Heterocephalus; species Heterocephalus glaber. The sequence continues at coordinate 13,435,884 of NW_028258381.1, forward strand.
CGCTGTGCAGTGAAGTGCGTCATGGGACCCTCTGTGTCTCCACAGGCCCGGGAGAGGCTTCTGCTGGGGCTAGGGAGCAGACATCACCAGGGGCACAGAGTCCTGGCTGTGCCAAGAGAGTGTGTGCCTGGGGCTGGGTTGTGTCTGTCTCAACGCTTCTCAAAGTGGGGCCCAGCCTGCCCAGATCCGGCTGGAGGCTGTCCCGGGGGCTCAGAACCTGGCTGGGGTTCATCTTTCTCCAGGGTGTGGCCAGCTGTTCCGAAGGCTGCTCCAAGGCAGGTGGCTTTGCAGTAATCTGCACGCAGTCTCCTGGCTGTCAGAGGCTGCAGTTCCCAGGCCTCGGACCCGGGGCAAAGAGCGGTGTTGATACTGCTCATAGCTAGGGGAAGCTCCGCTGAGGGCCCAAAGCCCCACTCTGAATTTCAGAGTGCGGGACTGGAAAGTGCGATGGTGCCAGCCAGGGAGGGAGAACGAGTGTGTATTTTCTGCACTTGTCCATGTTCCGAGGCATCCCCTGCCCACCAGCTTGCTGCAGCATTTCTGGAGGTCGCAGCCTTGGGAGCTGGCTCCACTGGCTGAGGCTTTGGTTCCATTCGTCACCGAACAGAGGGAGACTGAGTTTCTTCTTATAGGAGACTATGTGCTGCTTTGTTGTTGTCTTCTACAGAGTCCAGGTGCTTGCAGCTCAGGTGGGGCCTGACTGTAGTAGGGGGCGTGGCTGGACTCTAGTAGGGGGCGTGGCTAGAGCAGAAGGTGGGGCTGTGGTGTGGGAGGAATCTGGGGTGAGGGAGGCGCCTGGACAGCGTTAAAGGAAGGTATGTGAGCCAGGCAGGCTTGGTGGAGCATGCCTGTAATCTCAGCACTCGGAGGCTGAGGCAGGAGGGTAAGTGCGAATGTGAGGCAAGCCTTGGCTACATAGTGAGTCAAGGGCAGCCTAAATGACACAGCAAGACCTTGTCTCAAGAAGAAATAAGTAAATAAATAAATAACTAAATTTTTAAAGCAGGTGTGTGATTAGTCAGGGTTCAGCAGAGAAATGGACCCTTGGCAGATATTCATAGCCAGATGTTCCTTGACTTCATGATGTGCCTGCCCCATGGACCTGTTGTGCATTGAAAATACTGTAGGTCAAGAATATGTTGAAGCTGGGCATGGCGGTTCCTGCATGTAATCCTAGAACTCTGGGAGGCTGACACAGGAGGATTGCAAGATCCAGCCTGGGCAATTTAGCACTTAGCAAGACTTTTATCTTAAAATAAGAAATAAATAAGGGATGGGGCTAAATGCAAAGGCCCTGGCTTCAATCAAAAGAGAAAAGACTGTTTACTATGCCGGCTCCCAGGGACCACAACAGGTAACGGGGTGTCGGTTGTTGACGGCTTCTCCGGTGCCCTCGTGGCTGGGTTAGGAGAGATTCCTGAACCATGTCCCTAACTCAGGAGCTGACACCCTTGGCCCCAAGGGTGCCTTCTACTTGGTGTGGACTGCTTCTGTGAAGCCAGAACTCCTGCGCGAACTGTCGTGCATTGGGGCTGCCGGTGCATTGGGTGTGAAGTGGATGGGCTCACGTGACTGGGGGTCTGGCCAGTCTGGGGTCTCAGGGCAGGCTGGAGGGTCTAGCTGCCTTCCTCCTGGAAATGCTGGCTTTCCTTGTCAGACCTTCGCCTGACTGGACGAGGCCCACCCCCGTTGCGTAGGGTCAAAGTTTCCTGATTTAAATGTTAATCGTATCTAAAAAATACCTTCCCAGCAACATCTGGAAGGATGTTTGAGCATCTGGGCCCCTGGCCTGGCTGGGAGAATGTATAACATGAACCATCCCAGCAAGGCGTCATGGCCTTGCCACTTATTATCTTAAGTGGTAAGGGTTCTTTGGGCCCAATGGGCGGTCACTGGCTTTATGTAATTAGAACATCTAAAGTAATATGGGTGTCAGGCTTGGTTTGATCAAGCAACCCCTCCCTGTGACCACCCATAAACCTCTCTCTTCCCTACCTTTCGAGTGGTCGCCTCCATCTTCCTCGTGACTACAAGATGGCTGCTGACTCCCCATGGGTGCTTACTTCCTGAGATGGAGTGTCTGCTCTCTATGCAGTGCTGGGGATTGAACCCAGGGCCCTGGGCATGCTGGGCAACTGCCCCAGCACTGATCTATGTCCTCAACCCACAACAGTGGCATTTTACAAAAGCCCTAGGCCACATGCACACATATGCTGCACTTGCTGCTTGGGCCCAGGCTGGAGTGATTGGAGGGGGAGAGGAGATGTAAGCCTCGTGGGAAGCAGGTGTGGAAGGGTTGCCGGCGGTTCTACTGGCTGGGGCAATGGGCTCTGGAGTCAGCATACTTGGAAGAAGGTAGACAGCCCGGTGTGGTGGGGCACACCTGTCATCCCAGCACTTGGGAGGCTGAGGCAGGAGGAGGCCAGCCTGGGCTACATGGTGAGTTCAAGGCCAACTGAACTACATCGCCAGACCCTGTCTCCAAAACCCAAAACCAGACTGGGCGGAAGGCAGTGGGGCCATACACAGGCCTCCTGCAGAGTCCTCAGGTAAGAGGCCCTGAAAGGCACGGTGACGGTGGCCCATAGTGACACCTCTGGTCCCCAGGGTCCCCTGGTCCCAGAGGACCAGGGCACTGCAGCATGGCTATGATGGCCCCAGAGGGAGGCAGCGGACGCCAGGGCCTGTGTCCACGCGGGGCCACTCTGCTCTGCTCTGCACACTCCTCTTCGCGTCTTCGCTATGAAGGTCTCCAGGCCCCTCTCAGGCTGCGCTGCCTTGCAGCAAAGGGCTTGGTTTGGGCTGAGAAGCCTGAGATAACAGGGTGGCCGCATCGGGGGACCCTGGGCTGTGGCCTACGGGAGCGACAGGAGGCAGAGGCGGGTGGGGCGGGCGAGGACCTCCAGGGCTGCTGTCCACCCGTCCCTGCCCCGTGCTCTCCGTGGGGGTACGTGCAGTGAGGCACGGAGAGGGACAGTCCTGGGGTCCCCGGCCGTGTCCCGGGATGGGGCTCCCTCCTGGAGCCTCCGCCCCATGTCTGTCTCTGAGTGTGTCTTACAGGTGGGTTCCAGGAGATGGAGTCTGGGCCCACCCTTCTCGTCCCTCTCGGCCTCTGCCTGCCGGGGATGGTGCTGCCTGGGAGGTTGCCCTGGGAAGCGTCCCCAGGCCAGTCTTGGGAGGGGGTCCCCCGGGGGCACGGAGGAGGCTCAGCGCACCTTCCTCTCACCTGGGCTTGGCCAGTGCTGAGAGCTGGGTCCCTGTGGGTGGCCTGGGGCGGCCGGGCACGCTGCTGTGTCCAGCCATCCCGTCCTCACCCTGGGCATGCTGACCCGCTCAAGGAAGCTGGCGTCTGTCTCGTTAGGTACTTATTCATCTTACTAGAACTAGTATTAGTTGCACTACTGGTGACCGAACCCAGGACCTTCACATGGAGCTACATCCACACCTTCTTTATGTATATTTATATATATTAGTGAGACGCTGCCCGTGGAGTTGCGAGCCTTCTGCCTCAGCCTCCTGGCCTGCCCCCAGATGTTCAGTGAGAGCCCAGCCTGGGGAATGTGCTGGAGGCCTAGGCGGAGGGGCCCCTTCTGGTCCCTACTCGTGCCCAGCTGCGGGGCTCTGGGTGGGCGCTTTGAAGTCGGTGCTGGTGTTGGTGGAGCAAAGGACTGGACCTGGGTGGAGCGGGGCCCCCTGCCGGTGGGGGAGCGAGTGGAAACAATGCTTGGGAGGAGCCCGCGCTGCGGTTGGGGGCGGTGGCTTTGATCCGCGCACCTGGCTTGCTGCGGCTGGGCCCCCCCCCCCCCCGCAGGTATTCCCGAGCCCCCCGAGCAGCCAGGCCCACGCTCTGACTCGGCCTCCTCTTCCTGGCCGCAGGACGTGTCCCGGGTGTGTCCTGGGCAACCCGAGGGACAACAGCACTGAGCTACTGCCCAGCCTTTTTTCATTTTGCGACGCGTCTTGCTTGTTACTAAGTTGCCCAGGCTGGGCTGGAACTACCTACCCTCCCGGCTCGGCCTCCCAGAGTGCTGGGTCTCCACAGTGGTTTTTCATTTTTTTTTCTTCTCCTTTCTGCAGGCAAATCGTTTCCCACCTGGTTTCCGTGCTGAACGCTAGACAGGGTGGGACTGCCGGGACCTCGGCCTTCCCTCGGAATTCCTTGTGTTTGTCAGATCCCCGTTATGTTGTTAGAGCCGTCCAAGCGAAAAAGCCTCAGGAGAAACAGGAGGAGCGAATTAGGTGGGCGGGAGAACGGGGAGGTGGCGTGCGCAAGTAAACGCGGGGGTAACACCGGCTGCTCCCCAAGGCCTGTCGGGGGTTTCCCTCTCCGTAGGAAAACACTGATGCTGACAGCACGGGGCTCGCTGGAGGCCGGGCCATCCCCGGGGTCTGCACTCGGACAGTGTTGCTGCCCAGGCTGGCCTCGCCTCTGCAAACGCCAGGAGCAGAGGTGCAGCTTCCAGCCCGTCTCAGTCCCGCCTGCGGACCCCGGGTGTCTCCGGGCCTCCTGCACCCTAGTTGCTCAGGGGACATGAGGACGGGCACAGACCCCGCTGCCGCCCTGCCGAAGGGGCTGGGGTCCTGGCCCCCGCACAGCCCCGGCCCCGCCCTGCCCCGCACCCCTCCCCTGGTGGCCGGAAGCTCCCTGATACTTTCAGTGGCGCTGCAGCATCGGGCGCCGTGGCTCAGCGCAGTCTCCCCAAGCCCTCGCCGTGTCCGGTCCCTCACGGAGCCCGATGCTCACGGGGCTTCGTCATGAGCCGAGCCCGGCTGGGCGAGGATAGCGAAGCTGCGGCTCCCCAGCGCGTGTCAGTGCGGCCGCTGGGCCGGCTGCGTGGTTCTGTGTGGAGACACCCCTGCGCAATCCTCTCCTCGCCGTCCCTGGGCTCAGCTTCCTGCCGGCTCGGCGGGTGGGGAGCTCGGTGGCATCGCCGGCCGTGGGGGGTCGGCAGTGTCTGTCCGCGGTGCTCTCCTCTGTGGTCAGCACGCAGGATGGACAGATGGACGGCGTGGACCCTGGCCTGGGCCCCTCTCCTGCGTCCTGAGCCTGCTCTGGGCCTGTGTGAGCCGGTGGGCGGGGTCGCTGGTCGTGAAGGGCCCAAGGACAGAGGAGTGAACCGAGGCTGAGGGAGGGTGGAGGTGAGGACTGGCGGGGTGGGCCGAACAGATCGGTGGTCTCTCACAGGGTGAGATGTGGGGCCCTGAGGAGCTGGAAGGAAGAGAGCATGCAGCTGCAGGAATGTGACCTTCCGTGCAAATGTCCTGTGGCCACAGGCAGGTAGCAGTTCGGAGAACAGGCCGGAGGGGAAGGGCTAGGTCATGGGCCTGTGTTTAGGGTGTAGATTCAAGGTGAGGAGGCTGCTGGAATGCCGCCCCTCCCTGAATGGGTCTTGAGCTCCCCAGGCGCCCTGTGTTGAGGCGGTAGGAGGGGCTGGGACTTGGGGGGCTGTCGGGCCAGTGTGCAGGCTGGAAGGTGACAACTGGCAGGGGGCGTGCAGGTGGTGGGACAGAGCTCCGGTCGTGGAAAAGTACAGGTGCCGCAGATGGGACAGGAGGTGGGAGCTTGGTGACTGGTGTCAAGGGTCTCCTAGGGCCCCAGGTTCCCAGCACGAGGCATCCCTCGTGGCCATGGAGCAGCCAGGATGGGAAAGGCACCTTGGGCAGCTGGGGGGGTGGGGGAGGGCGGCAGGGCTCTGCGGCTCTGGAGCATCCGGAATGGGGGCCGGGAGGCCTTGTGCCCTGCTCTGCGGGCCTGGCTGTGGGTGGAGGAGGCCCCGGGCCCGGGCCCAGCAGGTGGACAGGAGGTGGAGGGGGCAGCCCTGGGCCCCCAGCCGCCTCACTCCCCAGCCCTCCTGCCATAGGCCTGTACCCCTCTTCGCCTGGGCCTGGGGCCCCCCTGGCCTGCCCTCTGCCTGGGCTCAGCCTGCTCCTCTCGGCCTCCAGCCCCGGGGCCTGCTTCCTGCCCTCATCCTCCGCCTTCGTTCTGTCCTCTCCCACCTCTTTTTTTTTGTTTTCGGTAGCCGATCGAACTCGGGTCCTTGCGCTTTAGAGGCAGGTGGGGAATCCTCCCTCTTTTTCTCCCTTCCTGTTCTCTTCCTCCTCCTCCCGGAAGGCCCCCCCCCCCCACCGGCCAGCCTTAGCTTATCTCCTCTCTGCCCCTCCCGGCAAGGCTGGGATGCAGGGTGACGGAAATGTCTAATCTGAGACTCAAAGAGCAGCAGTTAGGAGGCGGCCTCGGATTCCACAGGCCAGGCCCAGGGTGGGGCCGGGGGTGTGTCACCTAGCCTGGCCTCTGCTGCTGCTGTGCTGCTGCATGCGCTGAGTCATGGGACCCTGTCCTGTGCACGTGTGTCTCGGGGACACAGGAGGGTGGCAGCAGGCGACAGGCAGTGGGGACAGCATGGCCGTTCACTGGGCATGCAGAGGAGGAGCCTCGGTGGTGAGCAGGGCTGGGGCTGGTTTTTGGGGACTCCGTGACTGCTGGGGGGAGGGGGAGGGGGGCTCTGCATTTGTGCCTGGTGACTGTCCAGTGACAGAGCCACACGACCTTGGGGAGCTACAAATGCACTCCCGGGGTCTGGGGTCCTGGATCATCATCAGGGCTTCCCAGGCCCCCGAGTGGACAGCACAGGGGAGGTGCCTGTGGAAGGGGATGGGGTGGCTTCTCTCCCAGCTCAGGCCGGGTCTGGGTGGCAGTGGCGGGTGTGTGCGGGGGGGCCCCCTGTCCCAGGGGCGCCCACGGGTGCTTCGGTTCTGAGGCCGGGTCCTGCACCCCCGATGGGGACTGAACCCTTCAGTGCTGTGGACCGGACCCGGGGTCCCCGGTCGGGGCCTGTGAACGCCCGGGCATAGTGGGCTGCGGCCTCCTTGTGCCTGACAGCGTCTGTGCTGGGTCCAGAAAGCCCACGGCTTCGGCCTGACAGGCAGGTCTCTGTCCATGGTGGACAGGTGGCTCTGTCCACAGCGTGGCCATGGCCTGCGAGCGAGGTGGATGGGGGCTCTGTTTGGCACTGATAGCCATACAGGGAGGCTGTGTCCCCGGCCGGGTCTATGTGTTTGGGAGCGTGGCTGCTGACCAGCTGTCCATTTCTGGCCAGGCAGTGAGATTTCCACAGCCTCGGTGTCGGGGATGGCAGGTCACCCCACAGCCCCCTGGGCCCTGCCGCCTCAGCCCACCCAGCAACACTGGCTTTTTAGCAGCAGGAGTATCCCAAGTGCCAGCCCAGCCAGGGCAGGTTTGTGACATAGGAGCCCTCGTCTTGAAATTAAACAAAAGAGGGCCGGCCAGCAGCTCAGTTGCCATGCTCAGGTTCCGGCCCCAGGACCACCACAAGCTAAACAAAGGAATTCAGTCGCTACACCTGGCCCTGTTGATGGAATTGGCCGATTCCGCCAGAAGCAGTCGCAGCTTCTGTGCCATCTCTGCCTGGCCCCCAGCTCTGGCCCTGTATTTGCGAGGACAGGGACAGTGAGGGACACGGTGTCCCCCATCGCACAAAGCCTCTCCAGAAGGCTCGGGGGCTGCTATGGTCTCGTCATCCTGGTTAACAGGGGAAGCAATGGGCCCAGAGAGGTGGAGAGGAAACCTGCGGACACAGCACCCAGGGAGTGGGGCTGGGGTCCCTGGGTCCCTCTGTCTCTCCTCCTCCCCCAGACCCCCCGTGCCCCGTCCCCCAGTCCTGGTCCCAGCTGTGGACATGCACAGGTGACGCAGGTGCAGTGGGGCCAGGTGGGGCCCAGAGCTCTGTCCTCCGGCCCCGACTGGCCTGGCTGTCCTCCCATGCTGTCTCTGCCGAGGTGGACTGGGGACTGGGGCCCTGGGGCTCACCTAGGGGATGCTGGGACAGACCTTGCGGCCCTGTCAGGGAACTTTGGGAGCCGCACCTGGTCCCCACCCACAGCACCTGGCCTGGGGCAGCAGTCTACTGCTCTACCTTCCCCCTTTTGGTTAGGTTTGATTTCTGTCTAAAGTAAAAAAAAAATTTTTTGGTTTTTTGAGATAGAGTATTGCTGGGTAGCCCAGGCTGGCCTTGAATTTTTGCAATCCTCCTGCCTCAGCCTTCTGAATGCTGGAATGCCAGGCATGCGGCACCACGCCCAGCCTAATTATTATTTTATTTTGATTCACATATAGGAATTGTCCATACTGGTGTATAATTGATTGTATAAGCACGGAGTGATCCACACGAGTGTGGTGCTGGGGAGGACACACTGCATTTTCCTTACCTGGTCATTCGCCGGTGGACGCCTTTGTTAATTCCGTCTCTGGGTCAGTGGCCCCGACTTGAAGACTGAGTGGTGGTTACGCTTCCTGAGGTCTCCAGGTCCTTGGCTCTGGTTAGAGACACTGAGGCTCTGTGGCGGATGAAGACAGTCCTGCCCCTGCGTGGGGCTTTCTGGGCTCCCCGAGGTTGGGGCCACTGCTGGGCCTCAGTGTCTGTCTGGTTTTTCCCTGGTGTCCTAGAACATGCAGGCCTCAGCGTCTCCATGTCCCCTTGGGCAGGATGCTGGGTCCCTGAGGCTGCAGGACCCCAACATCCACTGTGCCCCCAAGGGGCTGGCATCTCCCAGATGCCTCTGTCCTGCAGCCCCTCCTTCCCCTCCTCCGATGGCCGATGGGGGCCGGGGCGGGGCACTAGCCTGTCCCTGAGAGCAGCCATGGTTTTGGACAGGGAGGGAATCAGCTGAGGCGGGCAGGTTTTGCAGGGTGAGCAGTTACTCTTACTTCCCCACATTCAGAGGAAACTGGACTCCAGCGACAAGCCTGTGGCCTTGAAGCAGAGTGGGAGGGGGTGAGGGGCAGAAGCCACGCCCCCGCCCCCCAGGAAGCCCCTCAATTCGACTGTCACAGAGCACGGCCGCTCGGGTCTGGCTTCGGGGCCGCCCTGCTCTGTAGCCTGTCATGGTGCCCTGGTGACCCAGGGCTCCTGGCCTCCTCCCAGGAGAATTGGGGTCCGGGCCGCGGGCCTGAGCTCCCGACAAGCAGCGTCTTTCCCCCTTCTGCCTCCCCGCAGGGCCTCATTGTCCCTGGGTTGGACTGGCCTGTGTCCTGCCTGAGGATGGGGGACTGGGAACCGCATCCTGGCCATTCCGCTCTGTCCCCGTGGCCCAGCACTGTGGGGGGCTAGGGGGTGTCCTGGCCCCGCGGTGGCACAAGCTGGAGATGCAGGGATGGGGAGGGGCAGGGGAAGCTCTGTGGCAGGCACGGGGGATGACGGGGAGTGAGGCGCTCTGAGCTCAGCACCCCGGCTTGGTTAGAGGTGGGAATCTGAGGTCGGTGCAGTGCAGACTCAGGGGCCCTCGTGCCGGGCGCAGCGATGTGTGGGTAAAGACCAGATGAGAAGTGTGCAAAAGTGAAAGTTTGAATAAACTATAGCAAAAAAATGCATCGTGATGAATGAGTGCAGAGCAGGAGTGAGGAGCAACCAGGATTTGGGGGGGGAGGCTCTCACCTTGCTCGTGACAATCAATCCTGTGAGGAGTCCGAACCCAGAGTGGCTGGGGAGGCATTTTTGGTTCTCTGGGTGTTTTGTACCTGAAAGCTGACAAGTGGCTGAAAGGGGAAGATGGAGGCTGGTCCTGGAATCCGCAACATGTGGTAGCCATAAAGGCCCGGCAGCCCACCCAGAGGGCTCTGCATGGCGGGCCTGGGCACAGGCAGAGGTGCAGGGGCTGGGCCGTGGCTGTCATCAGAGCTGCACACGGGCTGGGCCAGGCGGGCGGAGAGCCAGGCCTTGGGAGCCCAGCCGCAGCCACACTCCCAGCGGGGGTCCCCGCCTGCTACCCCCAGAGCCAGGGATTCGCAGCTTCAGCTGGAACTGGCGCCTCCTTGGGGCGGCCCTTTGATTTTCTCAGATGCCAGGCTTGTCTCGAGCTTTTCAGGAGCCAGGCTCTGCTGCTTCATGCACAGCAGGCGCTGGAGGGGAACTTCGGCAGCATGGCGGTCCTGGGCACCCCACGTCCTGGCTAAGGCACACCCTCGTTTCCGGGTTCCAGCCCTCTTCCTCCTGCCCTGGCATCTTCTCCCCCTGCATCCTAGGGTCCAGTTTCCCCCCAAAATCCCTTTTCTGTGATGGGTCCGGACTTGGCACTGGAGGGCGAGGGGCAGCCCGTGCCCAGGCCGCAGCCCTTTCAGTTGTGCGTGGAATCCTCCTCCCTCCTCCAGCGAGGTCAGGCCCCTTGATTTTCTTACTAGAAGAGGCAGATTGGAAAAGATTGGAAAAATAGTAACTTTCCGGCTTAGCATTTTTCTTCTTTCCTTCCGCGTGCCTGCCTGCACTCCTGGCCCCGCCCGTGATGCGGGTTCACGGGTAAGGGTAACAGTCGGGATGCGCAAACTGCCAGAGGCTCCGAGCCCGTCTGGGGGCCCTGGGCGGGTGCTGGAGAGGCCTGGGCGCCAGGCGAGCCCCTCCCAGGCCCGGCTCGCTCGGTCGGGAGACGCGGCCCCCCCGCCGGAGGGCGGTCCTGCACCCACGTCCGGCGCCGGCCGCGCTGCTAATTCGTGTCAGATGCGGAGCCGCGCGGGCCGGCTCCGAGCTCGGCTTTGTTCCCGGCCGTGGAGCGGGCCGGCTCGGTCTCCCAGCTCCCTGGTCCCCGCCGCCCCGCGTCCCAGTGGCCATGAGGCTGCGCGCCCTGACCCCGGGGCCGCCGGCCGGGCCCGCCTGCGAGGCCGGGGGGCACGGACGCCGGCACCAGGTGAGTGGGGTGGGGGCGGGGCCCGGGTGCGGGGCGGGGGCGCCCCGTGCAGAGTGTGTCAAGGTCATGCGGGCGCGGCCTTGGGGCGGGGCGGGGGGCGCCCCTCGTCGCTTTCCTCTAGGCGGGATGGAGTGGGATACCTGACCACTGCTCAGATTCCCGCCCGCACGCTCCTGCAGGAGCGAAGGCGCCAGGGCAGTGCTGATGTGCGGGCAATCCGAGGTTCCCGCCGGCGTGGGTGCACCTGGCAACCCGTGGCCCACAGGAACGGGTTCCTGGTGTTTGGATCAGAGGGGTGCAGCCCCCCTCCCAGGTCCGCCCACGCCTAACAAGCAGGCGTGTAGCTCACAGCGTTTGTTTTCCTGGAAACTTAACAAAGTTTGGAAGAGTGCGAACTTGTCCGTGTCAGCCAGGTACTGGATCTTCGGGGGGCCGCATTCTAGTTTGGGGTTCAGCAGCCAAACGCCGGGCTGGAGCGGGAAGTGTGTGCTGTGGGTGGCAGGGGAGGCGCCCTCCAGCCCCAGGCCTCGGCCCCTGCGTAAGGCCTCCCGGGGCCTGGGTCAGATCTGCCAGGTGGGCGGTGTTCGGTCCGTTTCCTTTCAGCTTAGGATCCGGGCGGGGCCGTGTGTGGATCAGCGTCTGCCTCCCCAGAATGCGCATCAGATCCCCTTCCTAGGGCAGGGCTGGGTATTTCCGGAAAGGGTTGCTGGGGCTTGTGTGGCTGCTCTTGCCCGGGGGACCCTGAGGGAGAGGCCCTTGCACAGTTTTGCATTCCCGCGAGTGGATCATGTGTGTGGAGCCTAATTTTGCAGAGCTGTTTCTTTCTCCAGGGCCCTGGCCCTCCAGCCAAGCGCCCACTGCTGCGACCCCCTGGGAGCCCTTAGAACCAGCAGCCTTGCCACCCCCTGGCTGCTCCTGCAAAGCTGGACTCCTGACAATTAAATGCAATTTAGATTCCTGCACTGAGCCCCGCTCCCAAGCGCCAGCCCCGCTCCCAAGCGCCAGCCCCGCAGGGGTCCTCCCCACCCTGCAGGAGGAATGGAGCTCGTATCAGGTGAAGACAAGGCTGTCTACCCGCCTGGCTCCCTCACAATAGAGACGTTATGTGCAGATGCTTGGCAGATGTTCTGACCCTGCCTGGCCCAGCGGAACCTAACAACCTAACGGCACAGGGCCGCTGCTGTCCCTTGAGGCTTCTGTCAGGGCCAGTGGTCCAGAAAGCTGCAGGGAAACAGTGCCTCTTTCTCCCAGCTTGTAATAAAGGTATCTGCCTAGGATGAACGGTCGCAGTATCCCTTCTTGGCCTGCAGACTGGGCAGTTCATGTGGCACAGACATCAGTTGAGGCAGCGTGGTGGGGCAGACAGGACAGAGGGGACCCTGGGGAGGTGCGGCCAGCACAGTGGAGCAGTGCATGCCCTGGACCTTGCCCCTGGGCTGCATTTCCCGTCCTCCTCCTGTGAGAGTGGGAATTATGGGGTGGCACAGAGCCCTGCAAAGGCCCCTGGTCACTAACAGTACTGTTATTTTGCTTTTGTAAGGCACTGAATGCATGGCATTTGCTGCCAGAAAGACTGGTGCTCTCTCTGTCCCCCCCTCCTTCCCTCTCTCCCTCTCTCCCTCTCTAGAGCTCTCTGTTTTCTGAGACAGGGTCTGGCTGTGTAGCTCAGGCTGGCCTGGAACTCACAACAAGCCTACTCTTTTAGCCTCCCAAGTGCTGGGATTACAAGCGTGCACCACCGCACCCTGCTTAAAAAAAGGGACTGTTAAGGAGGGCAAGTGGAAGTAAAAAAGCTAGATGTGGTATGTTTGGCACCAACTCCCCATGCTGAATGCAGTCATTATATACAGCAAACGTGTTGGAATAAGCATAAAAATGAAACATCTGAGCTTAATGGGAGCACAAGGCCAGTGCTTGAAGTGCAGACGTAGGAACAGCCGGCAGTGAGCGCCCTCCATACAGCACAGCCGCTGGCTGTACTGCGCTGGTTCTCGGCAGGGCAGTAGAGGCAGCAGGGCAGGTAAACTTGAAAACATCAGGTGTTTGGGCTCCACCCCCTCCGGGGCACAGGTTTGATCGGTTGGGTGGAGCCCAGGCTGAGCTGGCCGCTTGTTCCATTGCGGGTGCAGGTGTCTGTGGGTTTATAGAGCAGCTGGTGCGAGCCAGGCGGAAGGCAGAGTCGGAGCAGGGCTCCTGCGAGCTTCAGCCACCTCCTGCTGGTGACAGCCTTGTGTGTCGCCTTGAACACACAGACATCGCCGTTGAGGGTCACAGTGCCAAGGCCCAGCGAAAGGACTTTCGGGCGGGCTGTAGAATCCATCACCGTCGCCGTGGGAAACTGCAGGCGCCTGCCCTACCGGAGAGGAGGGGGCTTCATGCTGGCTCTGGGAGCTGGGACCTCCGCTGTGGTTGTGAGCCCCTGTGCACTTGCCTTGTGAGAGATGGTAATCAGCTCTCGGGAGAATTTGGTCTGTTGAAAATGAGAAATCAAGGTGTTCATTCAAAGCCCTATATTAGTTTCTCATGACCCCAAGAGTGCATTTTAATTGAAACCCCATTTAGGATTTTTAATCTGAAGACCTGTTTTCAAAACGGTACAGAAATGATCTAACTGTCCCCATAAGTGTGTGCAGTACTTGTTTTGGCACTGCCAAGTGCTGTGCATTTTATACATGCTGTGCACAGTCAGCTTGGCAATTAAAAACCGTGCTGGTGCAGGACTTGGTGGTACACATCTGTAACCCCAGCGTTCGGGGAGGCTGAGGCAGGATGGTTCAAAGTTTCGGCCCAGCCTGGACAACTTGGCCACTTGGTGGGTCACTGTCTCAGAATGAAGAATAAAAAGGGCTGGGATGTAGGTCAGTGTGAAGGCTCCGAGGGTTCAATCCTCAGTACTGGGGAAAAAAACTGCTGGAATTTTGTCTGAGATTATACTGAATCTATAGGTTATTGGGGGAAACTCCATCGTAATTTTACTGAGTTTCCACATCTGTTTGATTGCCCATATCTCTTCTGTTGTTTAGGTCTTCAGTTTCTTTCGGGAGCGTTTTATGGTTTTTAGTTTAGGGCTGGGGATTTAGCTCAGTGTTTCCGCTGCATGCCTTGCGAGCGCGCAAGGTCCCGAGTTCGATCCCCAGTACCAAAAAAAAAATTATCACCATTATAGTTTTTAGTTTATAGGTCCTCTTCATCTTTTGTTAATTTATCCCTGAATATTTAATATTTTTTAGGCCATTTAAAGGGGACATACAGGAATATGGGTGAATTTGAATGCGGATCTTGACCTGTTCAACTTTGCCACACTCTTAGCTTAGTTCTGGAAGCTTTCTGTCGATCTCATCAGGTTTGTCTTTGCAGATGATCATCTTGTCCAGAAAAGGCCGGTTTTACTTCCTTTCCTGTTTTATTTCCCTTTCTTGTCGCAGGGCACTATTCAGAAACTACAGCAATGTTAACTAGAGGCGTTGATTGCAGGATCTTTGCTTGATCCAGACCCTAAAAGGAAAGTATTGTCCTTTATCTTGGAGTATAATGTTTGCTGTAGCTTTCTCATAGGTTTTTTTTTTTTTTTATCAGGTTGAGGAAGTTCCTTTCTATTCCTACTTATCTCTGAATTTTTTTAAACAATACTGGGGATTGAACCCGGGACTTTCACACTGAGCTACATCCCCAGGTCTTTTTTTTTTTTTTTTCTGAGATAGAGTCTCACCAAGTTGCTGATTTTCCAGGCTGGGCTTACACTTGCAGTCCTCCTGCCTCAGCCTCATAGAGTTCTGGGATTACAGGGTGCACCATCGTGCCAGGTGGGCTGTGAATTCTAATGAGGAAAGAGAGGTTGGATTTTGTTGGGGGTGTTTCTGTATTGATCAAGAACAGTTATCCTTTTCATTTTACTGGTTGGTTTTTGAACACTTTACCCAAGCTTGCATTCCCAGGCTAAGCCCAGGTTGCCGGGATGTGCTATGCCCTGGATTGTGATGGATAACCCACGGGTTGTTTACAAGTGTGCCATTTAGTTTGCAAAACATTTGGGGATTTCCCAGAGGTTTCTGTTTGGGGTCAGAGTAGACTGTTCGCAGGATTTGAGCGCTATGGGTTTATTTAGACTTGTGCTATGTCCCTGAATATCACCTTACTGGGCCCCCAGACACACTTGCAAAGAAAGAGCCCTCTCCAGCTCCAAGTCCAGGGCTCCGTCCAGGTGAAGCTGTTTGACACTGTTCAGGTCTTTCGCTTCTTGCTTCCTCGGTCTGTAGAGTATGAGAGAGGGGTGTGGTGGTCTTCTTGTCTTCTAGGTCCATCGTCGGGGGCGGGGGAGTAGAAATTCTTTCTCCCTGAGAGAAAGCCCGAGCTCAGGGCTGGGCTGGTTTCTTCCCAGGCCCATCCCTCACCTGCAGACCCCTCTTCTCCCGAGTCCTCTGGGGCCCCGGGCCCTGTGTAGTTCAGCCTGGCCTTGAATTCACTGCGATCCCCCTGCTTCAGCCTCCCAATCGCTGGGATTGTGGCCATGTGCCGACACAGCCGACAGTTTTGGTCCAGTGAGAAACTCTGTTGTCCCTCCACATGTGGCGTGTCTTTTTCTTCCCTCTGCTCCATTTGAGCTTTCCTCATTTTCTGTGATTTTCAGGATTGAACGCGGGGCCTCATGCATGATAGGTCAGCACTCTGCCACTCAGCTGCTTCCCCAGCCTCTCTTTATTTTTATTTTAAGACAATCTTGCTGAGCTGCCCAGGCTGGTCTCCCACTTGGACTCCTCCTGCCTCAGCCTCCTGGGTAGCTGGGATTACAGGGGAGCGCCACCACACCCAGTTGAAGGCTTTCTTCACTGGGCCTGCACAGTTTAATTGTCATGGGCCCGGATGAAGCTCCTGGCACCTTGTGCCAGAGGTTTGTTTAGCTCCTTGGCTCTGCGGGTTTGCAGTTTTCTTCTTATTTTGGGACAGTTTTAGCCATTATTTCTGCAGATGCCATGGCCCCTCCTCGCCTTTGCTGCTCCAGTTCTGCCTGCTCAGTCCTCTGCTTCTGCAGTGTCCGGTCCTCAGGAGCCCCCGGGGGTTCTTCACTTGAGTTCTATGCCTCCTCCGGGCATTTGCTTCCAGACTGTTTTCTGGGTCTCGGTCTCTTGCACGTGCGTGAGGCAGTCAGTGACCCCGTGTCCTCGCTGCCTATTCAGGCACCTCGGGCCATCCCGGCTTTAGTTTCTGCTGGTCATTCTCATTGCAGGCGTGATTCTTCTCTCTTTAAATGCCCATCAAGCAACATCCTAGAAGTAGACCCACTTTTGAGAATTCTGTGTCTGATCTCTCTCCCTTCTTTCCTTATTTATTTTTTATTTAAGTTTTTTTGAGACAGGGTCTCACTCTGTATTTCAGGCTGGCCTTAAACTCAGTATGTAGCCCAGGCTGGCCTCAGACTCCCAGTGATCCTCCTGCTTCAGCCTCCTCAGCACCGGGATTATGTGCATGCACCACCATGGCCTGCTCCTTCCTTTTTTAAGTTTTGAGACCAGGTCTTGTTCAGTTGCCCAGGCTGTGCTCAAGCTAGTGACCTTCCTGTCTCAGCCGCCCAGAGTGCTGGGATGACAGGCTCGTGCCACTGGCCCAGCTGTGACTGACTCCGTCCAGTCCCCCAGCTTGACCCTTCGTGCTGCTCCCACGTGGACATTAGTCACACTCGGAGGATGGCGTTGGGATCGAATTCTCTGGGCTCAGAGGGTAGGGCATGAACCTGGTCTCTCTGAACTCGAACTCAGGGGTGACAGTTATTTTGCCTGGCACCCACGAAGAGCCCAGGTGTAAGGAGGAACCACGCACATCTCGGGCTGCTCTTCCCATGTGTCTGGGCCCAGACTGCCCCGGAACCGAGTGGAGATTCCGTGGCGCCTCAGCGAGGCCGGTCACTGGGCATTGTGTGCTGCTGCTCGCTGACGGTGTCCTCTAGAGCAGGCACACTGAGTCTCTGGAGGCGCCCGGGTTTCGTGACACTGAGTGGGCAGCAGGAGCTGGGGTTCAGAGGGGAGGGCGGGGCATGGCCATCCCTGCTGCCGCTCTGGTGACCGCGTGCTCAGTCCCGGGGTCACCGCCTGGGGAACGTCGTGTTGCCGGGCTGGCTTCTCGCTCTGTTTGCTCTGCAAAGCCCTGTGTGAGTTTCTTGCAGACTCGGCTGGATTTATGAGCTCCTGAGCCGCAGAAGAGAGAAGCAGCAGACGGGGAGCTGACGCGCTGACAGTTTCTCCCTTTCTCTTTTCAGCCAGAAGAATTCACCGTGAGTCTGCACAGTTTTAAGAAAAAGACTTTTAAAAAACCCAAAGCCTGCGGAGTTTGCAAAGAAATCATCAGCGGCCAGGGGGTTTCGTGCCGAGGTAAGCGTGTGATTCCCCTGGCAGCCCGGCCCGCAGGGAGTGAGAACACGCTCAGGGGAGTTTCCGAGTTAAACCTCGGAATTTCCCTCTTTCGCCTCTTTCACCCCACTGTCCTTGGCCTGCCACAATCATGGGCTGTGAGCTCGCAGGGAAAGGGTGCCGGAGGGGACGGCCACCCCGCGTTCCTGGGTTCCTGCAGTGGCTGGACTCCCCTTTTTTTGTTTGTTTTAGGTTTTTGAGAATGAATCTCGCTATGTAGTTCAGGCTGGCCTTGAACTGGAGGTGATCCTCCTGCCTCAGCCTCCAGGTGCTGGGATCACAGGTGTGCACCGCCACACCCAGCTTCTTGTGGGAAATGTGCAGAATCTTGTGGTGCCACCTGGCAGAAAGTCCCTCAGGAGAGGAGAGGGTGCTAATGCGGGACAGGCTCCTGTGAGTGTGTCCGGCATCCTTTCAAAGGCAGAAAGCCCTTGCCAAGGTGGGGAGGCGGCCCCGTGCCTCTGATGCCTCCATCTACACTCAGGGCCCCGGCTGTGCCCAGGGGTTGGCGTCCACCATACCTCTCCTGAATCCCCGGTGCCCGCCCTAGGCCTGGAGGTTGCTCTCTCCTACTGGAGCCCCAGTGTAGCGTGCCACCCTCCTCCTCCTGTCTCAGCGTGGCCTCCGGGGCCCATGAGGCCCTTGTCCTGGACACATCCCTGCTGCGGGAGGCTGCACAAGGGCCATGGCTGAGGTCGGCTTCCTGTCTGTGTGTGGAGCAGCCCCCTGGTGCCAGGGCCTCCCTAGGGCACCGATGGCGGAGTGGGGACACAGGCCAGCTGCAGGCCCTGCTGTGTGCACTGGGGTGCAGGTGGGCCCCCCCAGCCCACCCAGAGAAGGAAGGGAGGAGCCGAGCTGGGCAGGGTGGCCTTGGGAGGACAGGGACCCAGGAGCAGTGGCAGTGGTGACCTCGAGGGGAGAGCGGCCCCTTCAGAGCATTCGGGGCTGAGTCCCAGCAGGAACTCCTGGGACGACCCCTGGTCCAGGACCTGGGTCTGTGGCTGAGTCAGCCCCCAGGGGGACATCGGTGACCCAGAACCTCGAGGGGTGCTACGTGCTGCAGGGACGCAAGTGCGAATGTTGCTTGTGCTCTGGCCCTTGCAGTGCTCAGCAGCTGCTCTGGAGGTGCCATTATCTTATCTGGAAGGAGAGGAGACTGGGAAGGCGAAGGGTGGAGGGGCTTTTGTTCCTGGAGGAGAAGAGGGGGAGTGGACGAGCTCCTGCTGCTGGGGACGAGGTGTCCTGTCGTCGGTTTATCTCGCTGTCTGGAGACTGAGCAGTGGCTGCTCCGCTCTGGGTGACTGGATAACAGGACCATGGGCTCTGCACTCCCCCACAGTGCCGCCCACAGGACCCGGCCTGCAGGGGCCTGGCCGTCCTTGGGCTCTGTGGGTGTTGACATCGCTGCCATCTCCCTGCTCTGGAGCGTGACGTGGTGTGCCGGGATCCGTGTGCCAGGTGCCCCGTGCTGGGCGTGTGGCCATCCCGGGCTGCCCATTCTCCTGAGTCCCCCGGACTTTACTGTTCTGCCTTGTTGGGAAGTGAGTTATAGGCCAGGGGGTCCCAGTCTTGACCTCTGCCGCAGGGTGGATGCAGACAGAGGCGCTTGGGGAGGGGACTGGGCTCGTGGGTGCCTCACTGTGGGAGCTGGGTGGCCGTCCTGTGACTAGAGGCCACGCCGAGTGATTATCAGTAGCTCATCCTGCAGCTCTTTCTCCTTTTTTCTCCCTCTCCTTCCCTCCCTTCCTCTCTCTTTTCCCTGGGGATTGGACCCAGGGCCTTTGCTCTGAGCTACAAATTCAGTCCTTCTTATTTTTTATTTTTTATTTTTATTTTTTTGGTACCAGGGATTGAACTCAGGTCCTTGCACTTGCAAGGCAAGCAACGGAACCACTGAGCTAAATCCCTGGCCCTCTTATTTTTTATTTTTAAAAATTTTTAAATTAAAAAATTTTTTTCAGTTCTTGAGACAGGGTCTCGCTATGTAGTTCAGGTTGGCCTTGAACTCACTGTGTAGCTCAGGCTGGCCTTGGACTTGCGGAGATCCTTCTGCCTCAGCCTCCTGAGTGCTGGGATGAAGCTGTGTCCACCATGCCTGTCTGTGACAGATCTTTATGGACAAGGTTGGCTGGGTTTGGCTGTAGGGCACCCCCCCCCCCCCCGGAGGGAACGGGTGCAGACGCAGCTCCTGGGGTAGGGCTGTACCTCTTGAGTGCTGGTGGTGGTGCAGAGGTGGTGCCCGGGCCCCAGCTCAGGTCTCTGCTTCCAGGGCATTGTGCAGAGCCCTGGGCTCGAAGGTGTGCGGCCGCCTGGCTTCCTTTCTGTTTTTTTTATTAGGGCCCGTCAGCTTGTCTTTCGCCTCTAGTGGGTTTCTTTACGCAGTGGTTAATGCTGCTCACTGGTCGTTAGGAAATTCCTGGCCCATGACGCAGCTCAGATTGCCAGATGTTGGGGCCCGTCGCACACCGTCGCCAGGAACCCCCACATCTGCTCAGGGCACTAGGGGTTTCTCAGGAAGGTCGTCGTGCTCCTGGTGAGGGACCCAGGTCTTCCAGTCTCATTTCCTCGGGAAACCTCAAATCTGGGCAGTGACAGCTTGCTGTGACCATTTCTGAGAGACCGACACTGCTCGCTGGTCAGGAATCGTGAATAAGCGTGAAAACGCTGTCCCGCAGCTGTCACAGAAGCACATGGCCCAGTGCAGGAAGTGCCAGGCGGTCCCCTGGTCCAGCATGGGACGAGGTGTCCACTTGGGTCTAAAATGCATGATTCCTGCTGTGTCATCAGGGTGGCCCTCAGACTCAGTGCCCGCGAGGGAGTAGACAGAGGGCTGACCTAGTGCAGCTGTGGACATGGTTGCACTGGAGCGGCTGCTCATCACAGGTGGCTGAGCTGACCAGTGGACACGGGAGAGGCGGCTGGGGCTGGTGCGGGAGGACAGCTTGGGGCGCCGGGCACAGGGGAGCTGGGGAGGCCGAAAGAGCCTTCCAGAGTGCGTGAGGCTGGCGTGGGGCGGGGAGCCAGGGCCAGAGGTTTTGGTGCTCGGCCTCAGGAGGTGGTGACAGAGAGAAGCAGGAGGAGCACGGTCAGGTCTCGGCCCGTGTCAGTGGCCACTGCAGCCCTGGGCTGCTGGTTACAGCACTGATGGAGCACTGTGCCTGTCCAGCGCTGCGTGTGTTTCTCCGGCACTGGGGATTGAATCCAGGGCCTTCACACTGAGCTACACTCCCAGCCCCTTTGTATTTATTTTGAGCCAGGGTCTTGTTAAGTTGTCCAAGCTGGCCTTGACCTTGCATCTTCCTGCCCCAGCCTCTTGGTTTTAGAGGTGTGCTCTGGTGCGTCCAGCTCTGTTTTGTGCAGGTTGCAGGCACCCAGTGGGTCCCTCAGGACCTCTTACACCCAAGGAACTTACAGCCCCGGAGTGTGGGCGCTGTGTCCTCAAGCTGGGGGACACGGTGGTCAGGACCTGAGTGGGGAATGAGGAACGGAAGTCCCCTCTTCCTTTAAAATTCAAAGTGACTTACAGATTTGCATCCCTAATCTGAGACTCCACCATCCAAGCTGCTCCAAGATCTGAAACTTAGATGCTCGAAAAATTTCAGATTTTGGAGCATTTTAGATTTTGAATTTTAGGATTAAAGATAGTCAGTAAAGTCTCCATCAGTATTCCCAAATTGGAAAAAGTTGGAAATCAGAGCCACTTGGGTCGCAGGCATTTAGGATGAGGGACTCTCAGCCTGTATCTGTCTTGGGACAAACAGGACTCCTGGCCCACAGAGGAGGGAGGGGATGAGGAGCTGCGGGAGTGAGTGCCTCTGTTCCTGAGACACACGCACTGCACGCCGTGTGACTTTGACCCCACCATGAGGTGTGGAGCAGAGCAGCGGGCTCGGGTCAGCCCGGAGACCAGGGCTTCCCAGTGTGTTCAGAGCCCACGTGGATTCTGCTCCTGGGGCCACGGCACTTTCTCAAGAGGATTCTCCCTGTCCTCCCTCCGAGTCATTCCCGCACATAAATCAGAGCCCGCCAGGCTGCCGGGCGCCAGGGACACCGTGAACCTGCTGTGCGTTTGTGTCTGTGCTCTGTATGCCCCAGGGTGCTCTGGTGGTGGTGGTGGGGTTTCCGCCCTCTCTCGGGTGCCTCCCCAGTCCAGCCATGTGTTGCCTGGACCATGCGTGCTTGTGCGTGCTTGTGCACGCGTGTCCCCTGCCAGTTCCGGCCCAGCTGCAGCCCTGTGGCTGTGCCTGCCCTAGCCCTCCTCTGAGGCCTGCCTGGCCTGGTCCAGTCAGGGTCCGGCTTTGCTGGGTCTCAGGCTCCCTTGGTTTGGAAGTTGCCCATCACGTCTGTGTGCTGGACCCCAGAAGATGAAGAATGAATGCTTGTTGTGCTGCATAATTTCAGGCCTCAGAGGCCCAGAACGACAGTGCAAAAACCAGATCCTGCAAAGATGTGAAGACAGTAACAGCCGAGTGTACTGACCACCAGGCCCTGGGCCCCTCACTCTGCCGACCCTTCCTGATCGCAGGGTTCCGTAGCAGCTGGTCTCTGGGACAAAGGCAAAGTTGCTTCCATCCCCGGGGCCCATAAGTGACAGAAGGGGGCTTGTGGCCCCCGGAAGTGCTGTATACTTTTGCCTATGGAAACAACTTTGTAGGTTCAAAGTAGGGCCCCCTGTGACACCAGGGTAGCTCTGAGCAGAGCATAGGCCCAGAGAAGTCCTGGACCTGCCTGGGGCCGCCCAGTCAGACAGGCAGAGCCCTGGGTGGGCTGGCACACTTGGGGTGGCCAGGGACGGTACCCCATGGCCCCACAGCTCCCGTGGAGGCTGTGCTGGGATTGTCCCTGCTGTGGGCTCATTTCCGGGTGTCCCCTGTTCCATCCTCCTTGCTAGGGGAGGGCCAGCTCACTGTGCCTCATGGATGCCAGGCTGGTGACATCCACGTGGTCCCAGCCCTCTGCCTACACTGTCAGAGCCACGAGGACACAGGAGTGTGCAGTTCACATGGGGGCCGAGGTGGACAGTCACACAGACATTCAGTTTGTCCTGAAAGAAATGGACTCAGGGCAGGATCTGAACTCAGGACTCTCATGCCCAAAAGCTCCCATGGGAGTTTCTGTCCCTCCATCTTCTGTCCCCGCTCTGTCTTGTGTCCCAAGTGCAGAATTGCTTTTGTGGGGGACGGGCTGCCCATGGGCTCTTTACACTGGGGTTTCTCTAGGAGGCAGGGAGTCTGGAGATGCAGAAAGCATTGCTGACTCTGGGAGGCTGAAGCTAGAAGATGGCAGGTTTGAGAGCAATTTGGCAACTTAGTTTCTTAGAGAGACCCTGGCTCAAAGTAAAAAACAAAAAAGGGCTGGGAATGGAGCTCAGGGCAAAGGCCCTGGGTTCAATCCTCAGGGCAGCAAAAGAGAAAAAGAAAGGTATCGTTGTTGAGGCTGCCGACCCACTCACATTGTCTTTTCTTTTCGTCCAGCCTGCAAGTATTCCTGCCACAAGAAATGTGAAGCCCAGGTGAGCATTCCGCGCTTCCTGGGGGACTTGTGCAGCGAGCTAGCTGCTGCTGAGTGGTACTTGGAGCAGGGGGGCCTTTGGACGGCAGCCACAGAAAGCCGGGAGTAAACCCACGAGCTCTGAAATCCGCGCCTTCATTATAGCAAACAGTCCTCAAGAATTTGATTTCAGATAAGATTTCGATCCCTTTCCTGGGCTGCTTCTCAGTGACCAGTGGTCCCGCTTTCTCCTTGCCAGGCAGCCGCTCCTCGGGGTGCTGGGTGGGGATGGAGGGGCGTGGGGTGCAGGCCGGGCCTTCAGGGCATCCCTGGCTCATGGTGTGGGAGCCAGCACGGTGGCCCAGGGGTGGCGCTGCTGAGAACGAGGGAACTGTGGAGCAGAGGTGGTGACGTGGTTTGCTTGTCCCTGTGAGTGTCAGTTCCAGCGTGATTCCCCAAGGGTTCCAGGCTGTGCTGGGCTTTTCTGGGTTTAGATTCTGAAGAATGGGGTTTAGGGGACCCTGGGGAAGAGGTTGTGGTTCGCCCTATTCTCCTAGTTTCCCAGATACAGTGGGTGATCAAAAAAACAAGAATTTAAACACATATGTTGCTTTTGATCACACTGCATCTGCTGTGGATCTGCAGTGAGGTGGGCTGAGGTGTAACCTGTGGCTGTGGCCCAGGGACTTGGGGTGTTGGAGAGTTGGGGTTTTGCAGCTGCTGTGGACCTCAGGAGCCTGAGTGTCCCACCCTGACCTCGTTCTCCAGGCTGAGGCTGTGCTGGCGACAGACTCCAGGTTGCGTGTGTGTGCATGTTTGCACGTGGGAACCAGAGCGCTGGTTTCCTCCACTCTGTCTATCATCTGCACACACAAACACACGTGCACACACATCCACAGTGCACCCACACATGCAAACGTACATACACGCACGCACACATATATACTCATGCCTCTCATACCCACACACGCAGGCCCACACAGACGGAAGAAGCAGATGGGCCTGGCCCGGCTCTCCAGACCCAGATAGCCCTGCCTCTTCACCGGGACTTCCCAGCTGCAGCTGTCCCCGGCCGTGTCCTCCCCACCCCTCCCTTCCTGGAGGTCACGTGGCCACCTCCCCAGGCTCCGTGGGCTGAGGGAGCAGTTCTGCCTCCCTTTCCGCACCCTCTTGGAGCAGGCTTCCCCTTTCCAGTAGGCAAATCTTCCACACAGCAGGCAGGTCTGGTACCCGGCGAGGTTTATTTCAGGGCTTTGTGCCCACAGATGGGCTCCTCTCTGGGTGCTGCACCCCGTTATTCTAAGAGGTTGTGTCCATGTGGGGCTTCCAATGTGGTGGTGAGTAGGAGCCACCCCGCCTTGGGGTGCAGCTCAGACCTGCAGGTCCCCTTCCCTGGAGGGTCCAGCGCTGCCCCTCACTTGCCCTTGGTGTCCTGGTGGCGGCCCTGTCCTGAGGCTTGTTCCCTGTCACTGATGCAGCTGGGAGAAGGGGTCAGCCGCCGTCCTCCTGTCCTGTGTCCCCCGTGTCCCCTGACTTGCAGAAACAGCTTGCCCTTGTCCCTGCCCCTCTGGCCAGTTGGGGGCTGAATTTTTGTGTTCCAAGGATGTTCCCAAAGCCTGAACGGCTGCATTTCTCCCCGCAGAGGTTGGCTGGGTGCTGAGGGGTAAACTTATAAATTCCTATCAGATGCAGGCAGGGAAAGGTATCGCATTCTTGCTTTTTGATAGCTTGGAGTGGCAGGAGAGAAAGCGCTGGCAATAACAAAGCACCTTGTCATTCCTAAAACACCCTGTGGCACTGTGTGGGCTCCAGGTCCGAGGTTCCAGGTGGTGCCCTCGGGGCAGGGCTGGTCCTCCAGGGGCCAAGTGGGGTGCAGTTCCTCCCACACTGGCACCGAGGGTTTGGGGCTCTTTAGGATGCTGTGTATGTACATCATGTGTGGGCTTTGGGTCTGGGGTCACCGTGTATGTGTGTGTACGTGCGTGTGCGCACGTGTCCACACAGCAGGCTCCTGAGGCACAGGCTCTTGGGCAGTTGTGAGGCATTGGTGGGAATGTGGGCTGGGGTCTCGGGCACCCAGGGGCCTCTGCTGGCAGGTGATGGCCCAGCTCTGTGCCCCCCTCGTGGGCCCCTGCCAGCATGGGTGGAGGTGACCGGTGCGGTCACTGGTCTGTGCTGTGTGAGGCCTTTGGTGGCCCTGGGGACAGGTGATTGGTGGGGGGATTGGCAGGGAAAGAGTCACAGCTGAGGCAGTGGCAGCCCCTGGTCCAGGTCACCGTCTCCCTGGGCCACTGGTGGGGGCCGCCACACACCTCCAAGGGCAGACAGGCGGGGACCGGGCTCGGCCCCTGTGGAGACCAGAGCTCCTGCGTCCTTCCCAGTGTGCGGTGGACCTCAGGTCCCCAGTGTGGCACTGTCGGGTGGGGGGGTCCCTGTTGGGGATCAGGCCAAGCAAGTGGAGCCCTCACTGCAAAGGGACTGCGCGGACCCGTAAGCAGGTCCTCAGCTACAGCGAGTCTGTAGGTGCTTGGTGACAGACTTGGCCTGTGGAGATGGGAATCGGTCACTGCGCCGAAGCCTTGCGGGCAGAAGTGTTTGGTCAAGGCAGCCCTCGAGAGCCTCGGGCTCCCTGTGTGAGTAAGGGAATGATTCTTCCCTGTCATAAAAAATGGCCCCCAGGGCCAGGGATTTAGCTCAGTGGTTTCACCGCCTGCTGTGCAAGCGCAAGGACCCGAGTTCGATCCCCAGTACCAAAAGAAAAAAAAAAGGCCCTCTTTTACTCTGGGAGACTGAGACAGGAGGATGGAAAGTTCCAGCCCAGCCTAAGTGACTTAGCAACTTAGTGACACCCTGTCTCAAAATAAAATAGATAAAGGCTGGGCAGTAGCTCAGTGTGGATACCCTGGCTTCCGTCCTCAGGACTGGGGGAAGGAGAGGACACATCTTAGCTGTATCCTCTGTAATGTCACACGTTCTGTGGAGCTAGGTGTCCATGCAAAGCCTGGGGGCTCAGGTCCCAGCACCTTGCTCTGGATGCTGCACTGGCCCTTCGAGCCTCGTGAGCTGTGTGGGCCTCGTGACTTGGTGTTTCCTGCCTTTGACTCACTGGCATGGGGAAGGAGAAGTAGGAGAAACAGCAGTGTTAGGAGGCAGATGCTGGTGAGGAGAAAGGGGAAGGAGGCTGGATGCCGTGCTGCGGAGAGGGAGCGAATGGGGGCCCTGTGACCTGGGAACCCCTGGTCCTTGCAGCCCCTGGCCCCGGGCACTGGCTTCTTCCACTTCCACTTCGGCTTTGAGCTCAGTGCCGGCAAATGCAACCCAGACACCCCCCCCCCCCCAGCAGAAGGCTCCGCACAACGAGACCCAGCGGAGCCCGAGCACACAGCCAGGTGTTGGCCTTGGTGCCCTTGAGGGCTCAGGAAGCTGCCACTCCAGGTGCCTGGGCACCAGGGCCCTTGCTGCCCTGGCCCATCTGTGGCCCTTGAGGCCCGGCCCGCACCTCTGACATCAGTGGCAGCTTCTCCACTGTGACGTCCTGCCCTCGAGGACCCTGTTGCTTGTGTCCAGAATCACCATTCCCCAGGCCCCAGAGCCCCACAGTGCCTCCTGCCAGCTCGTTCTACTGGGTCCTGTGGCTTTGGAGCTGGCCCTGTGTGGCTGCCACCCTTTCAGCACTGCTGTGGCAGAGCAGCTGTGCCGGGAGGATTAACTGGATGCTCAGGGCGGGAGCCTGCCCCCCGCCTGGTGTGGAAGTGGTGGGCTTTCGCCATCCGGACCCAAAACTGACCAAGTGTGCCCCACATGCTGGTGTTTTCCCAGAAACCCTGCCCTGCGCACCAGCAGGCTGCTCTGCTCTGTTTCTTGCTCTCCTGGTCCCCACGCGTGTCTGTGGCTGTCTGCAGTCGGTGAGGGTGACAGCAGTCGCTGTGCATTGTGTGCAGCTGGGGGATGTCAGTGGACCCCAACTTGGTGTGACAGCGCAGCGCCCTCCGGTGCCACTGGCCCCCGCCATTGTCATGTGCTGCCACCACTGCTGGCCACTGCTGCCCCGTCAGATGCTGCCAGCCGGTCCCGGATCGCTGGTTAGGGTACAGCAGATGGTCCTCATCAGCTACTGACCTCTGCCATTAGGCTCTGGGCTGATTCAGGGGTAAGAAGTCCCGGTGAGACCAGCACAGCACAGCGTCCTCCCGGACCAACCTGAGGTGTGATGGGAGTGCTGCTTATGTGGCCGCTGCAGGCCTGCGGTTGGTCCATATTTGAACCCATCATCGGTCCATACTCAGGCCATGCTTGGTCCGAGCCATCTCAGCCTCAGGCGGTGCAGTTCACCCCGAGGCTTGGTTGCGTCACCCCAGGGGCTGGGCAGTCAGTCAGTGGGTGCCCTCAGGGTGTTTTCATGGTGACCCCGCACAGGGACAGGCACCTCAGATGCGGCCAGGGCTGTTTGTCTGCCGTTTCCCTGCAACCTCGCCCCGGGGGCCCCTGCCATCGTGGAGAAGACCGGTCCAGGCTGCCCACTCGGCCAGGGTTTGTCTGGCATCCTCCTCCCAGTCCCCACCTTGCTCTAAGGATGGAGGACTTTTTTTTTTTTTTAAATGAACCCGGGGCCTCCACAGCGATCTACATCCCCAGCCCTTTCTTATTTCTTGTGTCTTGCTGAGTTGCCCAGGTTGGGCTCGAACTTGAGAGCCTCCTGCCTCAGCCTCCCAGAGTGCTGGGATGACAGGGCATGCCACCAGGTCTGGCCAGGCAGTTGACTTTTAAGCCAGCCCATTGAACCCGCATTTCCTGGGTGCTGCTGTGGGTGGGCCTGGAGCTGGGCCCCGGTGCGGCTTGCTGTCCTCAGGAAGCGTCTGCCCTGCAGACCCAGGACATAGCAGGAGCCTGCTTTGCTGGGTGAGGGTGGCTCTCCACGTATTTGCTCTTCATGTTTGTCCTGACCTTTCAAATTCCTTTAAAAATTAATTGAGGTTATTTTTAGAACAGTTGCGTGTTCACAGTCACATTGAGGGAAGAGAGCGGGTGTGGGACTCAGAGGGCTGTGACTCGTGGCCAGGCCGGCAGGACCGGGCTGTCTGTGCCGTTGACTGAACATCGGGCTGTGGTGTCGGAGCCTGGAGCCCCAGCACAGCCTACCGGCTGCTCGGTGTCACCATTTCCCAGCATCCTGCTGAGTGCAGCTCCACTTCCCAATGCCCTGGCGCCCACTGCCCTGGTCCTGCTTAGTGCAGAGCTCCACTGACCCCACCGCGAGGGCTCCTTCCAGCTGCCAGCCTGATGTTCCAAGCCTGGGAATCCTGCAGGGGTCACACCGGCCATGAAACTTCTGTTTTGCCAGGGACTCCTCCCCCTGTCTGTAAAGCTATTAATTTTAGGCTGGGATTCAGGAAGCGCCCACCCTCGTTTTCCGCTGAGCCCAGAAATAGCTCTCGGGGTGCCCCCTCCCTGCCCGCCCCGCGCAGCTGTGGCCCTGGCTTCTGTGCTTGTCTGCAATCTCCTGTGACTCCAGCCTTCTCGCGAGTGTGGGCCTGGGCTCTGTACTCATGTGGGGTACAAGGACTGAACCCACAGGCTTCCTCCTGAGCTCCCCACCCCAGCCCTTTTTAATTTTTTCCTTTGAGACAGGGTCTCCGTAAGTCACTAGATTGCCCAGGCTGGGCTAGAATTGTGATCCTCCTGCCTCAGATCTTGGTGGAGCTGTGGGTGAGGATGTGGACTGTTAGTTCTCCTCACACTGGACACTTCCCCGTGCATGGATCTTAGGAATAACAAACAGCTGATGTCTTTGGAGGGGGGGCAGGATGGGAAGACAGAAGGGCTGAATGCATAAAACATCCTGTAAAATCAGAAATACTGAGTTCAGAATCTTGATCGAAAACCGTTTTGCTTTTTGAGATTTCTTCCTTTTACCTTTAAAAAGCATCTGGGGGGAATAGGTGGCCCCCTTGGAGTCCTGATGGAAAGCTTAGCGCTGCCCAGTGAGGGCCCAGGATAGCCTGTGATGGGCCAGAAGGGACTTCCGGTCCCTTGCGGGAGGATGGACAGGTCTCACCTGCCAGTCACGTGGGTGAGGTGGGACCTCTGGTGGTCTCGGGCTGTGGGCAGGACTGTGTGGAAGGCTGGCTTTAGGTGGCGGTGTGGACTGGCTGCGTGTCCGTGGGCATTCAGACATGACCACTTCCTACCCGTCACCATTGGCCACTGGGCCCGTGGGATCAGGCCCGTGACCGGGTGCCTGTGCCTGGAGCTCTGGGCTCCATGCAGCAGCCCCCGTGCCCCGGGAACCGGCTTCGGTCTGCAGTGACTGCCTTCCTGCAGCTTTGCTTGTGAAGAGCGACGGCCAGCGTTGGAAGTCAGGGGTGGGAGTGGTGTCCTCATCCGCGGGTGTCCCGGAGTTGGGAGCTGTCTCTCCTCACCTCCTCCCCACTGTCTGTCACCGCCCTCAGCTGTGTTTATTTAGTCCTGTGTGGCCCAGCATGTCAGCTGGTCTGTGGGAGGCTGAGGGCACCCTCCCATCCCTGCCTCTGGCACCCGCAGGGCTCTCCCTCTGGGACTTGCTACACGGAGGCAGGAGAGGAGATGAGAGGGGTGACACCAGGCAGGAGGGCTTCACAGGCCGGCCTGGGTCCCCGCCTGCCACTGAGCAGGCACCGGGACATCTCGGCGCCCTGTGCGGCTCCTCAAGGCCGAGCGTCCTGTGTCCATCGGTGACAGCAGGTCACGAGCACCCGGTTCAGGAGGAGGGGACAGACTCTGCAGGTGGATGGGGTGGCAGAGCACTCACTCAATGCTGATGAGCGCATGTGTCAGTTACAGTGCTGCTCTTGGATCTCGGGTGGGAATTGCGGGCTGCTGGTGCCGCGTTTCTGGTCGTAGCCGGTAAGATTGAGACCTGGATTTTCCTCCTGGAAATGGATCTAGTCACGTTCTAACACTTACCGCTGACCTTTGGCATTTTAAATGTTGTGTCAGTCGCTTGCCTTGTTGCTGGGATACAATACCCGACGCCCACGACTTGAGAGGTTTATTTTGGCTGGAGGTTACAGTCCAGGGTCCCAGGGCTCCTATGCGGGGCGCCTGGGCAGAGCGGGGAGGGGAGGTGCTCCCTGCCTGGCATCCCGGAAGCAGAGAGAGAGGAGGAGCCAAGGAGGGGATAGAGTCTAGGCCACGCCCCCAGAGACCCGCCCCCACAGGGCCACGCCCCCTCGCAGCAACCTGCTCAATGCCTGGAGCCAACCACCTTCCAAAGAGCGCCATTGGGCAGGCGTGGTGCAGCAGACTCTGAAAGGACTGAAATCAGATGTTAGTCTGTAATCTTTGCAGTACTCCATGTTTATGAGGTTTTCTTCTGATTGCCTAGCGAACCATAGTGCTTTATCCGTCACCACTGTGGATCCTGGGTTCTCTGCTCACTGTTGGTCGGAGATCTGGAGATCCCAGCTGTGGCCCAGCCTGGTGACCTGGGTCTTGATCACCCTTCCCTGCCCTGCTTGGCCTCGTTTAGTTTAGTTTTTAGCCATAGCCTTCATGCTGAGCTACATCCCCAGCCTTTTCTTTCTGTTAGTTTCTCTCGAAATATGGTCTTGCTAAGTTGTCCAGGTGGCCTTTGAACTTGCAGTCCTCCTGCCTCAGCCTCCTGAGAAGCTGGGATTATCATTGTGTCCCAGCACCTGGCTGTGCCCAGGCTTTTGACACAGCCTTAGCCACAGGAGTGTGGCCAGTCACTGAGAAGGCTGCCCTTCTTGGGGCCTAGGTGAGGCTTTGGTCCCGTGGGCAGGGTCCTCAGGGTGTGGTTTGCAGCTGTTCTGACCAGAACCCCCCCAGGCTGGCTCCTCACATTCCATTTCTGGTGGGGGCAGATGTTGGGCGCATAAGGCAGAGCCAGAACTTTGGGTTTTGTTTCTGTCCTGTTCCCTCCCTATGAGCCCTGTCTCCTCTGCCTGAAGCGGGGGTGGGGGTGTTTCCCAGCCTGCCCCGGGGCCCTGCCTCAGGTGCTCAAGGGGGCCAAGCCTGCACCTGTGCAAAGAGGGCCGGCTGAAGCCCTCTCATTCTGCCTGGGTGGTGCCTGGTTCTTTTCTTTCCCTAAAATCATTACTGGGACCACAGAGCTGGATTCAGGGGGAAACTGAGGCTCCAGGAGCCCAGGGGAGGCAGGAACTGGGGGTGCTGGGTCTTTTTCCTTCTCCGCCTGTGTGTGAGTGCTCAGGAGAACCAGAAGACTCACTCGATCCCAGCCGTTTCCACCCAGGCTGCTCTGTCGGCTCCACTCTCCGTGGCTCATGAAGTTCCTGAGGAATGCGAACCTAATTAGGGGCTCTGGGGTCTGCCAACAAAGGGGACACAGAAGCTGAGGTGGGGAGAGCTCTGGTGGAAGTCTGCAAAGCCTCCAGCGCGTGTCCTTGGTGCTGGCCCTGTCTGCCGTCCCCAGCCCTGACCCGGCGACCGCAACAGGGCTGCGCTCTGGGTCTGGCCAGAGCTCTGTGCCTGCCTACTGCCATCTCTGCTGTCCTCCCACACTGCTGGCTGCCACGAGGGGCGAGCGATGTCCCCTTGGTTCGTAAGTTTCAGTCCTAACCCTGGACCCCAGCTCAGCACCGTGTTTGGAGAGGGCCTTGGAGAGACTGTCTAGTTAAAGTGAAGTCAGCAGCGTGGGTTTGAAGCCTAAGATTGACGTCATCCTTAAAAGAGGAGGTTAGGACACAGGCACAGAGCAGGGGACCCGGTGAGGTCGAAGGAAGGTAACGCCCCCCCCCAGGGCCCGGACCTGGGAGTTCTACCTCCAGGACCAGGATGGGGAATAGGTTCCTCTCCTCCAAGCTGCAGGGTCTCAGATGTTGGCAGTGAGGAAGAGGGGCTTTCCTCATTACTCTGTGGCCACCATTTGTACTAAATGATAACGATAACAAGCCGGTTGTGGTGGTGCACACTTGCAATCCCAGCACTGAGGAGGCTGAGGCTGGAGAATTGCTGCCAGTTCAAGGCCAGCCTGTAACACGTAATGAGACTCTGTCTCCAAAGAAAAAAAAAAGCAAAAACAATTGAGCAATTAATTTACCTTTCTTACTCCTATATAATGGGCCAATAAAAATATCTTGCTTTCTATTGGTCAGTGACATTCAACATGAATTATAAAAGTGCTAAGATAATAACAGTGCCCTTCAAAAAGCCCCTGTCCTCTGTCCACCCAGACTGCTTGCTACTTGGTGTAGAGAGGAGGGGGCGACCTGTGATGCTGTAGTCCCTGTGGGTGGTGACTGCTTTTATGCACTTGGAGAGAGCATGGCCCATCCTGGCTTGTGAGTCGATTTCCTCCTACAGGTGAAACAAAGGGGGGACTTAGAGTTTTGTGCAGCTTCTCTTAGAATCCATGCCATGAGGAGTAATTTTACGCAGCCACAGACCTTGTGCATGCACAGCTGCCTCTGTCCTCGGCTTGACCTTGTTCCCTTCCCTCTGCAAGGCTCTGCTCTCTCCACCCCAATTGCTCACTTTTTGTCTGGGTGCTGGTCGGTGGCCTAGTTTTGGTCCGTGTTTGCATTTCCCGAGTGCATCTGAATTTCCCTTCGGTTGATGCGATGGAGCTGGTTACCCAGAACTCCAGCACCCACAAGGTTTCCCCGAGCCTGCTGGATGCCGGTAAGGGGCATCCCCCATGGGCAGCATGACATGGGGAGCAGGCAGGAGAAGTGGGCCTTGGAGGAGCAGGCCCGGGCTCCTGTTGGAACCTGGAAAACCCACCGGAAGTGAATGTGTTCCAGATTCTGCGGGCTCCTTCCCAGGAGTCAATGCCAGGGGAACTGTCCGTGATTCACACAAGCTGAACCCCGGTTTACCCATGGTCTGCTGCTTCAGGGAGAGGTCGTGCAGCCGCACTGCCCAGGCATTCATAGAGAAACCGGTAGGAAAACGTCCCCCTCGGTATGGCTCTGCGCGAAGTCACATTTCCCGGGAAATAGCAACAGAGAAGCCGAGTGTGCTGCACAGCTACACTCATCAGAAGGCAGACAGGGTGGGCAGAGGCCAGGGCCCCGACCTGGGGAGCGGGAGGTGGCTGGGCAGCAGAGTCTTCCCCGGCACTCAAGCTCTCCGAGGGCCTGGGCTGCGCCTGTCGCCACAGCCTGTTGTTCACTGGGGATGCAACAGCGGGTCTGAGCTTGTGTGTATGTGCACACTCACAACTGCAGATAGGCACACTCTGCCAAGCCCAGTGCACACACAATACATGCATGGCCACGCACAGCTACTCACACACAAACACAACTGCAGAATGCACTTATCTCCCATGGTGTGAGCACATAGCCGGCACTCTCACACACAGACTCCTGCCCTGTAACGCACTCAAACCCGGCATGCCCCATACACCCGTGGCCACGCCCAGGGCCGTCTGGTGGGGTGCAGGTGGCCCCTCCTGCCCGGGTCCCATGGACCCTTGGGCTCCTTTGGCGCCCACGCAGCCAGGTGCAGGCTGGGCTCGGCCTGTTTGTTTGTGGTCGTCCTTGGTAACTGCAGAGATTGGGCCTCGGAGCCAGAGAGGAGGCCATAAAGCGCTGTCACTGGGGCCCTGGCCTTGGTCCCACCCGCAGCCCTCCCTGCCGAGCTCCCAGCCTCCCTGTGCTCCTGGCCCCTTTGCACCTGACTCCCGTGATGAGGGAGGAGGTGGCTTCCTGCAGGACAGCCTAGCGCCTGGGGCAGCTGGTGTCATTTCCCATCTGTGAGCCCTGCCCGAGGCCCCTGCTGAGCCTCAGTTTCTCCTGCCGGCTCCATCACTGGGGCACAGGGGCTGCTTTGGGGGAGTGTGCCTGGTGCAGTGGCCCTGACAGCTCCCCTGAGTGTGAGCCTGGCCCTGTCCCAGCCCTGGGTGCCAGCAGGTGGTGGTGGCCTGCAGACCCGGGAGTGGGACTGGAGGCAGCACCCAGCTGTGCAGCAGGCGCGGCCCAGCAACAGGAGGCCTTGCACCCAGTCCCGTCCCCTCTCGGCAGACTCGCTGAGATCAGAAGTGTGCGTCCTGCACCTGCAGCCCATCCACGTCCTCATGGTGCCCTTGGCCCTCCTGATCCGCAGTCTCTGTCCCGGGGGCTCCCGTCCTGCAGCCTGGCTCAGCTGCAGCCTAGAACCCATCCTGGTGTGGACACCTGGTCATGCTTCCTGCTGAATTGTTCATGCCCCGAATTTGCACAAATGTTAATGACAGGCAGCCGCCGCTGTTGCACCCTGTGGGATAGTTTCACTGCCCTAAGAACTATTTGGGCTTCACATATTCCTCCCTCCTCGCTCCTGGTAACTGCTGCTTTCTGTTTACCATCTCCAGTTGCCTTTCCAGAAAGTCCTGCAGTTGGAGTGGTTGGCAAGCAGCCTTTTCAGGTCACCCTCCTCCACTTAGCAGTACGCGGCTCTTGTGTCTTTCCCTCCCTTAATGACCCATTTCTTTCTGTCCCTCAATCACACAGTGCTGTGTGGGGCACACATAATGCTTTCAAGGCGGGCACTCTGCTCTTTGCATGTCTCTCGCCGGCGTGTTGCGCGGAGGCACCAGGGGACGCAGCGCTTGGGGTGGCATTGACCACAATGCTCCATTAACCGCGGTCTCCTTGTTCAAGGCCACTGGCATCCTATGAGAAGCTGTAACTTTCTGTGTTTCCAAAGCTGTGTGTTAGTGTTCGTATTCCATTTATTTATCTCTTCTCTCGTCCATCCATCCAGCTGTAATGAGTGGAGAGCACGCGGATGAAAAGGAAGCGTGCCTGTGAGCCAGCTGCTGTGTGTGCAGAAGGGGGAGCCATCGAGAGGGCAGGCAGGTGCCCTTACAGAGGACCCCTGACTGCGACAGGGCATGACTCAGAGCTGTGGCGGAGTAATGACGAGTCCCAGATGCATGAGTAGCCCTGTGTCTCATCTTCTCTGAGGAACTTAACTAAGATAAGCAAGAGCTATAAATAGTTGCCATAGCAAGAACCAAAGTCACACGGACACCCACTCCGAACTACAAGGACAATTAGTCAGATGCTGGCTTCTCTTTCCTTTCCATGTTCAGAGGCCCTCAGATTGGAGGTGTGCCAGGGATCTGGAGGTGGGAGAGCCAGGAGGAAGTGGAGTGTGAGGCAGCTCATGGGGAATGAAGTCCTATTTGCTGGAAGCAGGTCCTGGTCAGCCTCCCAGAGTAGCAGAAAGCAAGTGTGAGGCCCTCAGTACACATGACTCCATCTGCTCAGGGAGAGCTGTGTTCCTGTGGACAGACCCTGCTCTGTGCCAGCTCTCTTTTGAGCGCCTCAGACACTGTCTCCTAGACCTCACAACTGGCCTGCGAGGAAGGTGCTGCTACTACCTTTAGTTTCAGATGGGGAAACTGAGGCCAGAGAAGTTAAAGGCTGGTAAGTGTGGAGGCAGAGATCTGACCTAGACTGAACAGCCAAGGTGGGCTCCTTTTCTCCATTGGGTCAGTCATTCCTGATACCTTTACCTATCTGGCTTGGGTTTTAGTTGTGTTCTTACTACTGTGACTCCGGAAACTTACCCACTGAGTTATATCTCCGGCCTTGGTACTGGGGATCAAATTCAGGACCTTACGCTTGCAAGGCAGGCTGTGGAACCACTGAGCTAAATCCCCGGCCCCCAAAAATATATATTTTTTAAAATTTTGAGACAGGGTCTTGCCAAGTTGCCTGGGCTCAGCTTCCCAAGTTCTGATGTTATAGGTGTGTGGCGCCATACTCAGCTGCATATGTCTTTCTTTCTTTTTATTCATGAAGTTTATTGATACATTTTAGGTATACAGTATGATGACATTAATCATTGGGAATTTGTTGTATATGTCTTTCTTAATGAGCAGTCTCTTCTTCAGAAGACCGTGATACAAAGGAAACGCCTTTCCACTGTCTCATGTGCTGAGTGCAATAAACAGATTTAGATTGTTTTCAGATCCACTTGTAGAAATAGTTCTGGAAAAGACAGGCCATTCAAACCATGCTCCAGGGTGTGGGTACAAGAAGCAGGGGTAGCTTGAATACCGCTCTGCAGAGTCCCCCACTTTCCCTGGTCCCAACTCCCCCTCGCCAGTAAGGGAGGACTTAGAGACTCAGTTCCTATCTTGGAGCCCATCAGTTCTTCGAAGTTGAGGTGAAATTCTGTGTCTGTGAATGACGTGCATTTTTACTGGGACGAGGCTCCATGGTTTTTATTAAATTCTAAAAAAGACCTGGACTTTGCAAAAGCTAACAAAAACTGGACTGTATGAACTGCGAGTCTTGTCCATCTGGAGATGCTGCAACTCTGACTGTGGCCGTGGTGGGGGCAGCTTGAGCTCGGGAGGAACCGTGGCTCACCTGTTTCTTCTCCTCCCCAGGTGGTGGTGCCCTGTGGCGTGGAAGCCCCCCAGGAGCAGGTGAGTCTTGCATTTGCTGGGGATGGTGGCATCTGCTAGGACCGTGTCTGGGAGTCCTCTTTGGGGTGTTTTGGTGCTGAGCTCTGCAGCCACCTTTGTCCTCTCTGCCAGGCTGCTTGTTTTCCTTGAGAGGAGAGCATCCTTTGTACGAACCGCCTTCACGATCAGTAAACCGGAACTCAGGGGCTTCATGTACCGGGCTGCCCTGGGGTGAAAACGTGAGCACTGACAGGGTGGCTGTGTGGGGCGTAGGCTGTGTGGATTTGGGAGTGTTCGGCTCTGACAAATGCCTTTTGAGGACAAGCATGTGGGAGCACTTTCTCTTTGGTTTGTCATTAAGTAAATACAAATTTCTTTTGAGTTTTATTTACTTATTTCTTTTGGTTGTTTTTTGTTTTTTGGGGTTTTTTTTTGGTGCCGGGCATCAAACTCAGGACTTTGTGCTTTCGAGCAGGTGTGGTGCCACTGAGCTAAATCCCTGGCCCTCTTTGGTTTTTTTTTGAGACTGTGTCAGGACAGGGGCATCACCACCAGGTGCCAGGATCTTAGGGGGAAGCTGCGGCCTCTGAAGTATCTGTGGGCCGCCTGTGACTGTGTCCACGTGTGTCTCCCCGAGTTCCCCGTGCACAGATCCTCCCGTGCTCCCTGTGAACCGTGACCCGTGACCCTTTCCTTTCCATGTGGCCCAGGCCAGCAGACCCCCTGCAGCCGGAGCTCCGGGAGGGGCGCCATAATAGTGTCTGAAGAAACCCTCGGGAGCAGTGCGCCAGGTGTGAGTCCTCTCCCGCCCCTGTGCTGGGGCTGTAGAGTAGACAGTGCCTCTGGACAAGAGGCTTTGTTGCCCAGGGTGTCATTCTCAGGACAGAGAAGGGCGTCCTTTTCTCTCTGCTGGTCCTGCACGGCCCAGCAGTGTCCTGGCCCGGGGCCCGGCACTTGGGATTGGCACAGATGTACTTTGGGGTCCCTGTGTGTTGCCTTGGGAACCGTGGGCTGGTGGGCTCCCAGCCGGGCCCCTTGAAGGCAGCTTGTTTCCTGTGAGCCACTCCTTGGCTATGTACCTGCTTGGTATCGCATGCTGAGGTCTTCTCCGAGCTCAGGAAAGCGAGGCGACTCCCCAAGGTCAAGGCCATTGCAACCTGAGAGGCCATTGCAGGCCTGTGGCTGAGCTCCTGCCGCACTCACTGGGACTGCTGCCTTTGGGGTGAGCCAGATGAGGGTAAATCGGGATGAGTTGAGTTGGGGGGAAAACTTCCCTTCTGGTAGTAAAAGTCGGAGGAAACCAGGGTCCTTCAGTGCCCGTGCAGTGAAGGAGGATGGGGGCCCCTGGCCACTGTGGCTGAATGGAGTAGCGGAGCCCTCGCGCTGACTCCCAGCCCTGGCCCGAGCTGACGCACTGCACCCTTCCGGGGTCTCCCAGGGCCCCCTCTGCTCCCCTGTGTTGTCGGGAGTCCTGGGGACTCTCATTCTCGCCCGTGACTCTCTGGGGTTGGGAGCAGGTGGCCACTCGCCTTTCCGCTGCTCCTAGGTGGCTGTGGCTGGTGGTCGGCTCTGAGGCCTCCCGATCCTCCCCGTGGTCTGAGGTCCCTGTGTGCGCCTCTGAGCCCCGCGGGCTTCACTCCAGGGTCAGCCCGAGAGCCCCTCTGCTGGAGTCCTGGAGCAGTGCAGGCTGGGCTGTGACTGCATCCTTCGCGTAGTTTACAGATGGAAGCCACCACGGCCATGCTGCTGGAGCTGATGACAGCCCATGGCTAACTGTGGAGCATCGTCTCCTTGACGTCACGCCTGCTTGGCTCAGTTGTCTGTGGGGACACAGAAGTGTTCCTGGCCTCCTAGGGGCGGTTAGGACATAAGCAGGCGGAAGCCTTTGCTACGGCTAGTCTCTATCCGTGCAGTTGCTGGTTTTTTGCTTTTTCAGTACTAGGATTGAACCTAAGACCTTCACATTGAGGTGTGTCCCCAGCCCATTTCTTATTTTTTATTTTGAGACAGGCTCTTGCTAGGTTGCCCTGTTGCCCAGGGTAGGCTTGATGTTGTGATCCTCCTGCCTCAGCCTCCCAGAGTGCTGGGATCACAGGTGTGTTCACCCAGGCCCGGCTGATCCTGTGGTTGTTCCATGAGACGCCTGCTTTTCTCTGTCTTTTCTGCAGCACAGCCTGCTGTGCATGCTGTAGCTTACATAAGTGCAACATGCATTTAAACAGTGCATGGACTATAAGCATCCATCACTGTGGTGGGCACCAGAAGCCGCAGGCCAGAAAACCAGGAATCAGCAGAGAATCATGGGGCATCGCGGAGGACGGCGTGTGCTGGGGAGCTGTCCTCAGCCAGCCCAGGTCACAGGACCCTGGTACTTCGCAGGTGCAGAACGGTGATTGTTTTATTTTTATTTTTTATGTTTTTGGTACCGGGGGTCGAATTCCAGTCCTTGCGCTTGTGCAGCAGGCGGCGAAACCACTGAGCTAAATCCCCAGCCTGGTGATTGTTTTAGAACGAGCTGTCGCAGTGTGACCTCCTCAGGGCCTTCGGCTGTCTGTGACCAGACAGGGGAGGCTTCATCGTCTGCCCGTGTCCCGCTGTGTCCCGGTGTGTTGTCCTGGAATCCACAGTGCTGAGGCATGGCTGTGACCCAGCTCCTCTGTAGGTCTATGCACGTGTACACGCCTGTGGCTGCGTGTGCACACGTGTGGGTGGAATGGTACACAGCGTGGGAGTGCCAGTCAGGCCGGGAGCCGTGTGGCCTCTCTGTGTGGGTTCTGCCGAGCTCCTCTGCCTCAGGGGCGCCTCCCCACCTCGAGGGGCCGCTGTGAGCACGGAGTTCAGCGTCGCGTTCAGGTTCCCAGCGCTGCTCTGACACCTGGTCTGACACCCTCGGAATCCACAATGAATGGCCTCGGAGCCTGGAGCCTCGGCTTGTGTTTGTCTGGTTCTCCTGCCACCCATGGGTGCAGGGACCCGGTCTGATGGGCTGTGGACCTGGGCCTTTGTCCTTCACCTCCTGAGGACGCGGTGTGGGGCTGGGCGCTTGCAGCACCTGGGTCCTGTGCTCCCGCTTGGAGATGAGGATGGGAAGCCCGGGGGAGGGCGGTGAGGTGAGCGCAGGGCTTCGGGTGCAGCACTGGTGTCCCGGGGGCTGCAGGTTCGCAGGCTCCTCTCCCTCAGACTGCTCTGACTGCGGCCCATGGGGTTTCCATGCCCTTCTCACCTTCACCTCTGTGTACCTGCGGGAGTTGGTCCTGGTGTGGTCACGCCTTCTGTGGGAGACTCAGGCCCTGCCAGCACTCCTGGGCAGCCAGGTGCCTGTTCCGGGGAGCGGCCCGGCCAGCCCCATAAAGGGCAGCACTGTTAGCAGCGTGGCTGGGTCCTTGAAGGAGGCTCCGCCTTCTGGTGGCCACGTGTGGGCAGCACTGAGGACAGCGCGCCGGTCCTCTGGGAGCAGGTGTGGAGCCCTCCCGCGCCCATGCGGACCTGGAGGGCCTGGGCTGTGCTGCCTTCTCTGCCCTGGGGAGGCAGTGGGAGAATCATTTCTGGTTCAGAGTGGTTTCCTTCTCTTTGTGTAATTGAAGCTCAGCCAGCAGCTGTGTCAGTCAAAGGTGACCTCAGGAGTCAGGTTACAGGTCTGAGGCTGGCATTCACAAGCTGGATTCTAGCAGCTGCAGGCCTGGACTTGTGTGCGTGTCTGTGGGGTGTGTGTGTGTGTGTGTGTGTGTGTGTGTGTGTGTGTGCATCCACAGGGTGGATGTCTTTGTGCTGTGTGTGCATGCGTGGGGTTTGTGTGCATGTCCATGTTGTGCTGTGTGTGGGTGTGTGGTGTGTGTGCATGCATAAGTGGTGTGGATGTATCTGTGCTTGTGTCGCATTGTGTGCATGCATGGGTGTGCACACCTGTCTGTGTTGTGTGTGCACGTTTGGTATGTGTGTGGTATGTGTGTTTGTAGTCTGTGCATGTTGGCCTTTGTTCAGTAAACTTTGCTTGAACTCAGAACCACAGGGCAGGCCCCTGAGCGAGCGACAGGGTCACCAGGACGAGGTGACGTTACAGCCAGCTCAGGAGCTTCCTGGCTGATTCTTCCTGAGGCGCTGCACCCACAGAGTGAGCGCCCGCCCAGACGAGGGGCTTCAAATGGTGAAGGAACTCACCCTACCCTTCGTGTTACTGGGCGTGAAGCAACTGCAGATTTCAGCAGAGCCCTGCTTCCCCCACCGGGGACTGGGCTGGGGGCTCCGTGAGGCAGGACACAGCCTCCAGTCCTCTGGATGGCTTTGCTCTCAGGCCGGGTCTCCTCTGGTGGCCCTGGTCCAGAGAGGTCTCTGCTCCTCCTACCCCTCCATGGCCCGAGGTCTAGGTGTTTGGTTTCGCAGTAACGATTTCCCGCTGGCAGAGTTTCCACCCCCAACGAACTTCAGAAACGAGGAGGGAGGGGCCTGCACACCCCGGGAAGCTCCCAGCTGTTCAGTGGTCTCTGGAAAAATCACCTATTCACACACGTGTGCGCCACATGCTTGCCTGGTCTTGCACATGCACATGTGTGCATGCACGTCCTAGACAAACATGCGTTCACACACAAGTTTGCCAGGCCCTGTGAAACACACACTCATGAGCACTTGCTCGCCCGATTCTGCATCCCTCCCTGCTGATCTCCCAGAAGCAGAGAGCAGGGACTCCAGCCGCCCCTTGGCCCAAGCCCAGGCACCTTCGGCCAAGAGAACCAAACTCCGCATTGTAGTTTTGGCAAAAGCCAGGCAAGAACCAGGAATAAAAACCAGACTGGTCTCACCTGGACACTTGGCTGCCCCAGCGAGGTGCTGCAGGTTCCTGAGCTGTGATGCTGGGGTGTCGGGGCAGTGGGAGGAGGAGCAGCAGGAACGTGTGAGGGGGAGGCTGGCCATGCTCAGCAGCAGCCCTGGCCCTGTCCTTGCTCCGGATGTTGGGGGGGCTTGAGGCCACGTTCCCTCAGGGAGAGGTGTGGAGTCCTGGCTGCCACCCCTAGTCTGATGGGGTTGGGGAGCAGACACATCCTAGGCTCTATTTAGTGAGAAGAACCTTAGTCTTGGACACAAACTGCTGAGGGCGCTTCTCCTGGGCCCCAGGGCACCCTGTGTGGAGTGGGGTTAGTTGTGTCCCTAAGATCCACCTCCACCTGCAACCTCACAGTGTGACCTTGTTTTGCATAATGTGGAGATGAGGATACCGGGGCTAGGAGGGCCTCAATCCAAGGATTGTGGCCTTATAAAAAGAGGGTGTGGTGGTGCACACCTGCGATCCCAGCACTCTAGGAAGCTGAGGCAGGAGGACCACAAGGTCCAGCCCAGCCTGGACAATTTAGCAACTTAGAAAGAGAGAGAGAGAGAGAGAGAGAGAGAGAGCACACCCACGGAGGCAGAGACTGGAGCACTGTGCCCACAGTTGGAGAAGCCAAGACTGGCACAGGTGAGGAGGCAGGAGGGTTCCCAGAGCTCATGGGGTGCCTCCTGCCTGCGCTTTGATTTTGGTTTCCAGCCCCAGATCTGAGAGACTCCTAGCCCAGCTGAG
This sequence comes from Heterocephalus glaber, assembly GCF_053883595.1. Classification (NCBI taxonomy): domain Eukaryota; kingdom Metazoa; phylum Chordata; class Mammalia; order Rodentia; family Bathyergidae; genus Heterocephalus; species Heterocephalus glaber. Next base: position 13,477,381 of record NW_028258381.1, read on the forward strand.
GAAGCAGACAGAGGGGGCCCCCCACAGGCCCCACCACCCGGCAGGTCCCCTGGCACTTTTGGACCCTCTGGGCCCACAGACTCACAGGAAGCTGTCCCAGCTGCTGCCCAGCGCAGGGTGGTGACCCAGCCCAAGAGAGGGCAGCACTGCCCTAGGTCAGAGAGGGAGGAGCTGGGACTCTTCTCAGAGCTGCAGGGGCTTTGGAAACCACTGCAGGAGGAGCCTTGGTTGTGGGTGCCCGGGTTTGGGAAGGGAGCCCAGGCTGCCCCGCTCTGTCCCCTCAGAAGGTCTCATGCGGTGCCTGTTTGGAAGACCTCAGCCCCGCTTCTGTGTCCAGATGATCTCCGTGGGCTGCAGAGGAACCTGGCCCACACGGGGCCAGAGCGCCTGGGCTGCCCTGGCTGCGCTCCAGGCTCCAGCCACAGGGGACACTTTGATCCCGCCGAGCTTTGATTTTGCCGGCTCCTCCCACCCCTAAAACAACACCTGCCTGTGGCTCTTTCCAGTGGGGAGGCGGGGGCTGGGTTCTGGGAAGAGGGCACGTGGGGAGGGGGTTCCCGTCACCCCGGTCACCCCGCCCAGAGCCTCTGGGTCCCAGGTCCCCGGGGTACCCAGAGCTGGAAGCCCCCGCTGAGCAGAGTGTGGCCCCACCTCAGCCCCTGGGCTGCCCAGCTCACCCCTCCTACCCTGTCCCTGCTGCAGGCGCAGGGACCTTGCTGGGAGCGGGAGCTCCCCCGAGGTGCCCACTTACTGCCACCAGCTCAGCCGGCTGGCTAATGATTACACCCCTGGCTGCTGGCCTGCGCACCTGCCTGGGTCCCAGCCCCGTCCTGAGGGAGAGGCTGGCGTCCCTGCCCTGCCCCGCACCTGCCCGCCTGGCCTCTCCCAGGCCGACCCGAAGGCTCAGGGGCCTGGAGCAGTGCTTTTAAAAAATCACTGTATCGGGCCGGGGATTTAGCTCAGTGGTTCTGCCGCCTGCCTCGAAAGGGCAAGGTCCCAGGTTTGAATTCCCGTACCAAAAACAAAATCACTGTATCATTTCATTTATTTTATGCTTCCTGGTAAATATGTTTGGACAGATCAAGCTTACTTTTTAACCACTGTTTTTCTTATTTGAGACAGTCTCGCTTTGCAGTGCAGGCTGGTCTTGAACTCACAATAGGTAACTCAGGCTGTCCTTGCAGTGATCCTCCTGCCTTAGCTTCCCCAGTGCTGGGATGACAGGTGTGGCCACCACGCCTGGCTCCATTTTTATTTTGTGTCAGTCCACGTCTGTTCTGTGGTTGCCTGCCGGGCGGGAGTGGGCGGGAGGGCATCTTCCTTCTTCTTGTGTCCCCTGCCCCCTCTCGCCTGCTGCACGACACCCATCTCTGTTTCCCGTCATCCTAACTCTGTTCTTTACCTTTTGGCATCTCCTAAAAGACAGACCCTGTGACCAGCACTGTTTGGTCCAGTGCTGTCCTCCAAGCTGACGGCCAGAAGTTGCAGTAGACAGGAAACCCTTCCGTCGCCACAGGATTCTGCAGCAGTCTGGAGTTTTAATGTGGGGGCTCTGGGAGGTGGTGGCCACATGACGGGGCGGGGGAGCAGTACCCACTGAAGGGAGGTCAAGTAAGTGGTCATTATTATTAGTAGTAGTAATGTCCTGAATTGGAGCCATGTCGGGGTAGAGTGGCAGAGCCGGCAGTAGGGAAGGCACTGGCTTGGCCCAGCATCCATCCATCCATCCATCCATCCATCCATCCATCCATCCCTTCATTCATTCATTGATTCACGTAGTCCAGGCTGCCCTTAAACTCAGTGTGTAGCCCAGAGAGCTGGGATTATAGGCCTCTCTGTTCACTGTTGTTACTTTGACTGGCGCTTATTAGGGATGTAGAGGGCGGGGCCAGGGCCAGGGCTGGGCAGAGCAGCTGGCAGCTTTGTTACTTCGGACTGGGATCTGGTTTTGATCTGTCCTGGGATCTTAACAAGTGGTGCTTAAGATAACAAAGCCACTGTGTCTGTGTTCCCTGCACCCTGGGAGGCTGAGGCGGGAGGATGGCCAGTAAGAGCCTGGCCTGGGCAACTGAGTGACTTAGCGAGACGCTGCCTCAAAATAAAAATAAAAGGGCTGGGGATGGGGCTCAGTGGGGAGGCCTTGGGTGTAAACCCCAAACACTCCTTCGATACTTGTGGGAATGCTAGGGAAGCAGCTCATTCTGAAACTTGGAGCGGGAACCTCCCTTTCCCCACTGGCCTAGTGCCTGCTGCCCCCAGCCAGCCCTCTCTTCTGGGAATGCACGGGGCTTCCAGATGGAGGAGCAGGGGCAGTAAGGATGGCGCTGCAGCAGCCCGCCCTCCACAGAGCTTGGCTGACTGCAGGCCCCGCACGGCCTCGCTGACCCAGAAGGAAGTGGGTCCAGGGCCACACCGCTCCTGAGGAGGCGTAGGATGCCCTGGCTGCACTTCCGAGGCAGAAGCCAGATCAGAATCAGCCCAAGCCGGGACCGGTCCACACCGACAGGAAGTTGGGGCCGGAGCAGTCTGTGAAGTAGGACCAGTAATTGGCAGGGTCTCAAGTGGAGCATTCTCCCGGACAAGATGACCAGGACTTTTTAACATGAGTTGCTCAAAGAGGAGGAAGAGCCGGGAGTGGTGGCCCATGCCTGTGATTCCAGCCCTCAAGAGGCTGAGGCAGGAGCATTACCATGAGTTCGAGCCCAGCCTGAGCTATGTACTGAGACCCTGTCTCAAAAAAGAAAAGAAAGAGGAGGAAGAGCCTATCTTGTTAAAGGAACAGAGACAGATGGAGTAAACACAAGGTTTATTGGGGTCCTTACTTAAGAACAGACTGTAGAAAAACAACACGTGTTCGAGAAGTTTGAACATTGAATAGATACTTTCCATTGTCAAGGAATTCCTGTTCACAGTACTGGTACTTTGTGGCTCTATTTTTTTTTTTTTTGGTACCGGGGATCGAACTTGGGACCTTGTGCTTGTGAGGCAGGTGGCAGGTGGCAGGTGGCAGAACCACTAAGCTAAATCCCCGGCCCTGTGGTTCTATTTTTTAAAAAAATTTTTTATCTTTTTTTCTGGTACCAGGGATGGAACTCAGGACCTTGCGCTTGCCAGGCAGGTGTGGTGCCACTGAGCTAAATCCTGGCCCCAAACATTTTTGCCTTTTAAGGGTGCCGACTGAGTCCCTCCCTCCCTCCCCCTCTCTTTTTCTCTCTCTGTTTCCTTTGGTAGTACTGAGGATTAAACCCACTTCACACTGAGCTTCACACTGAGCTACACCCCAGCGCTTTTCCTCAAAATGTGAGGCGAGGGCTCAGTAAGTTGCTAAGATGCCCAGGCTTGCCCCTCCTGCCTCAGCCTCCCAGTGTGCTGGGCTTACAGCTGTCTCCCCTGTGGCTCTGACAGGTCTTCTGGGACAAAGTGATGTGCTGGGGTTGGCAGCCAGCTGTCCCCGGGTGCAGATGTAACTCGTGGGGTGGAGTTGGCTCCTGGGGTGCGTGCCGGGTCCTGGGGTGTCCTGCAGGGCGGAGGTGGGGCCCACTGCGTCAGATGAGCACTCGGGCGGAGCTCTCAGCTTGGCTGTGACTGCCCTGCAAAGACATCCCCTGCCCCTCGCACCCAGCCCCCGGGCCTGCCACCTGTGACCCGAGTTCCAGGCTCAAGAAGGAAATGGGCCAAGGTGCAGAAGTCAGGAGGAGCAGGTTGTGACTCCACAGATGAAGCACTGTGGAAAATTAAGTGCAGTTAAAAACAAATTTGGACTTAATGTGGGACAAAGAGCTCCCTGACATGGGTGGCATTCAGGTCAAAGCTGGCAGTGGTCATTCCTGGGGCGACAACTGTGGGGACGCTGTGGGGCCAGTGTTGCTGGCAGGGACAGAGTCACTCATGTAAGCCACATGGAGGCACAGATGTTCCAGGCCGGGGCTCCCAGTGTGAGCCTGGAGTGGCCCGGTGCGCGTGGCAGCATCAGACAGGACCCTAACGGGGCGGCAGGGACAGCAGCTTCTGTGCTCCGCCAGCCCTGGTCCTGGACAGTCCCTGCCCCGGGCTTGTGGACGGTGCCCTCTGCCCCCACCCGGGTGTGGCTGTGTCCCCATCTCTCCCTGCGGACACTGGGCAGGTTAGATTAGCGCCCACCCCGGGTCCCGTTGGAATTCTGTTACCGCCTCAAAGGCCCTCAAAGATGCCCCCTCCGGGACCCGGGCTTGGGTCCCCCAGACGGGACTGTCTTGGGGCACAGTCAGCCTGTGGCCTCAGGGACAGGAAGTCCTGCTCCTGGGACCCGGTTCTCACCAGGAAGCCCCGCCCAGGAGACCAGGCCGGCTCCCCGGTCTGGGCCTACATGGAGCGGTCCTGGCCCCTTGCCCGGGTGCTGGTTTCATAGCCACCGAGCCTTGCAGCCCCTGTGCTGGAGGGACTCAGGTCCCTGTGGGAGGGGCATGAGCCCCGCACCACCCTGCGCTCGCTGTCTTCTGGGGTCCCCAGGGTCAGGTGGACAGCCGCAGGACATGGGGCGTTTCGAACCTCAGAAGGCAACCCTCACCTTAGCGCCACATATAAGAGTGGAAAATTGGAGACAAGATGGCATTTGGACCAGGCATGGTGGTGCATGCCTGTGATCCCGACTCCTGGGAGGCTGAGGCAGGAAGACTGCTGTGAGTTTGAGGCCAGCCTGGGCTACACAGTGAGACCCTGTCTCAAAAATGAAAACAAAGACAGCATTTGAGGATCCTCATTAGACCCTGTTCCCCAGTGCTCGGCTTCCTGCTCCGTGGTGGTCTGGGACACAGGCCTAGGGGGCCCCTGCTCCCTGGGTGCTGACGCCCCAGTGCCAGGTGAGGGTCCCTCCCGTCTTCCCCACGGTCCTCTTTCTGCACGAAGCAGTGTCTTCCTCATGCAGCAGCCGATGACAATACAGGAGCTTTGTGTCATGCCCGGCTGCAAAGCTGCAAAGTGAGCACGCGTCTGCTGTCCCTCTGCTGTCCCTCAGGGGACCCGCGAGCTCAGTCACGCGCAGGTGCTGCTCAGACAGCTGCTGGGGCAGGCGCCCTTCCTGTCACTCTGAGTGTGAAGTGACCAAGACGAGTCAGACCTGCCAGGCGGCCTTGGAGGCCCCGCTGTCCCCAGCCCTGCCCTGTGTCCGGCCTCCAGGAAACTCAGAACCGGTCGAGCACTGCCAGGCTGGCGGATCGGCCTTCTCTCTCTGGGCTCCTCACCTCGTCTTTCACCCTGTGTTTGTGTGTTTTGTCCTTTGCTTGTTTTTGTTTTTGCAGCTCTGGGGATCTAACCTAGAACCTTTGCACTGAGCTCCATCCCCAGCCCTTTTTATTTCTGCTTTTGAGATAAGGTCTTGCTCAGTTACTAAATTGTCGAGGCTGTGCTTCTGCCTTCTATCCTCCTGCCTCAGCCTCCCAGAGTGCTGGGATTACAGATGTGTGCACCACCACATCCAGCTGCGCGGTATGGTTTCATTTTAAAAATTTGACAAATTGTATCAGAGTCCTTGATGATCCTTTCAAATTCTGTTTGGAATGAGGTGAAGGAAAAACAAATGAGGGAAGGAGGGAGGAGAGGGTGGGGGCGGGGAGGCAGGTGTGTGCCGCCCGGACCTCAGCCCCGGGACCTCACGAGGCTTCTGCTGGGAAACTCCACCAGCTGCGCCTGCGTCCACGGTGCGGCCCCAGAGCCCAGGCCCCAGGAAGCACACAGCCAGGGTGCCCCGGTTGGGCTGTCTGGTTCTGGCGGCCGAGGCGGGCGGCTGTAGTTCCTGCTCAGCTGCCCTCCCGGCTGTCCTGGGTCCCTGCACACCCCGACCCCACCTGCCCTGTGGCCTCCTCCCGTTGCACGTGTTCCGCGGCTCGCCTTGCAGGTGGAGGTGGGAGGAGGAGGAGCTGCGGCCACCTGGAGCTTGGTGAGTCCCCTCCTGGCCTTCCTTACCTGCCCACCGCTCCTGTCCCGGAGCTCAGGCTCCCTGGCCGTGCGCTTGCTGTGCCCAGCTCCCCGCCCCTGGCCAGCACCCGCCTCCTGCAGCTTCGTCCCCCGGTCCCCTCCTTCCATATGGCGCGGAACAGCCTGCCCGGCGGCCAGGGAGGAGCCCACCCCAGCGTTCCAGATAATCCTGGCGCGAGCTCCTCAGAGCCAGGTGGCTTCAGCAGTTGGGTGTGGGGGTCCCACTGGCTGTTCCTGCGCTCGCCGCTCACATCCGGGGCTGTGAGGAAAGCAGATGGAACCGGCGCTCCTGCTAGCTAATTGGTTGGTTTCTTGTCTCTGGAGTGTGTGTGGGGGGAGTGGGGTCCCCTGGCTGTGTGACTGCTGAGCCCTCGCCTGGCCTCTCTGAGCTCATCCTGCCTCTGTCCTGTGGGTGCTGACCCCAGGGAGCCCCCGGGATCGGGGTTGGTGTCTCAGGGTCTGGCACCAGCACGTGAGTGCCCTGGCCACACGAGGAGCTCGTGTTTATGCGGCCTGGGGCCTGTCTCTGAGCTTCCTTCCAGGTCCCCCAGCCATGCTGGGGGCCAGTGTGCAGCTGGCTTTGCTGGCAGCTGCTGGGATTCCAGGGATGGCGCTTGTCCCCACGCCAGCGGTGAGGTGGGAATGAGCAAAGCCCCTGGGTTTGTCACCTGCACGTGGCTGGTGGCAGCCTTCATTTTTATTATTTTTCCAAGACTGGGGAATGGAACCCAGGGCCTTCACACTGAGCTGCATCCCCGGCTTTGTATGTCTTATTTTGAGACAGGGTCTCACTAAATCACTGAGTTGCCCAGGTTGACCTGGAACTTGTGGGGATCCTCCTGCCTCAGCCTCCCTGGTGCTGGGATTACAGACAGACCTGCTCCACCCACGCTTGGGTGGTCTTTGAAGTACATACACTTTTCCCAGTTGCCTACCAGACAGGAGGAGGCAACACTTGTGGACAGCTGCTGGAAACCAGGGTGTCCTCGGAGACTTGGGCCAGTGCCTCCTTCTCGGCCCAGGTGCTGGCCCTTAGGGTATTGGCAGCACACTGGCCCAGGGTGGTCTGGTTGTCCCGTGTGTCCCCAGGCCTCCAGACAGTGTGCACAGCTGCAGTGTGAAACCCCGCAATACTACGTTGTGCCTACCTGTACAGACCTCAGATGAAGTTTAACCCTTAAAGTGGACAGAGTGGGAGTTAACAGTAAGCTGGTGTGGCTGTGCACACTTGTCATCCCAGCACTGGAAGGCAGAGGCAGGAGGATCTCAAATTCCAGTCCAACCTGAGCGACTTAGTGAGACCCTGTCTCAAAAAAGGGCTCAGGATGCAGCTTCGTGGGAAGACCTTGAGATCAGACCGCAGTACTGAAAAAATATGACCACTGATAAGAGCCCCAGCAAGAACACATATCATGGCCATACACTGTCCCGTCCTCTGGGCTTGGCCTGCTGCTCCTGATCATGTGGGGAACCCTGGTTCCTGGGGTGCAGTCCGGAGCCGAGTGACAGGCCCTGTGACGTGGCCCTGGGGTTGTTTGTACCTGGAATTTTCCATGTGAGGCTTCCAGGCCGTGGCTGTCACAGGCCACTGAACTCTTAGGACCTGTATGTGGTGCTGGCCTGTGGCATCTTCCGCTTTGCTCAGTGAGGCCATTGCTAAGCACCGAGCAGCGACCCCGGGAAGAATGGCGAGGTGGGGGTTCACGGGACACTCACAGGGACACCCACAGAGGCAGGGCAGCAGCTGTGCGTCCCCACGTGAGGCCCTGGACACACTGTCTTCATGCGTCCACCGCCCAAGGGCACATCACGGTCCCCTCTTCTATGTGCCCACTGAGGCCTATGAATCTGGGGCCCTGGCTCTGCCCAGTCTGCCCTGGGGGCTCAGGAAGCTGATTGGTCAGCATAGCCTGGGGGAGAAGGAAACTGGGTCAGTGGCAGAGCTCAGTGCCTGGCCAGCTTGTCCTGGACCTCAGCTGCTGGGTGAGCTTCTCTCAGCTCAGACAGTGACGTCGTCCTCCCTCTCCGCCCGGTTGCCAGGACCCAGGCACCTGCTCTGCATCCTCTCCTGTCCCGAAGGCGCAGGGCCTGCAAGCCCAGGCCTTCCTGGCCCCTGGGTTTTCAGCCCCCTTGATGCAGAACTGCCACTGCTATGCCAGCTTCAAAAAAAAATTAGCAACTTTAGCAAAAAAAGCGCATGTCCTTAACTTCAGCCATTGCTGCACCAGTCCCTGAGGGGAGAGCCGCTGGGCAGCTGGGTCATCTGCCCTTTCGTGGCCACCTCCTGTTTGCTGGCGGCCTCCTGGCCTGGCCCACAGATGTGGTTTCATCAGGAGAGGGAGCTGGGCCCATCCCTGGGCCGCAGGATCGCTGGGTTGGGGCCAGAGGAGCTCCCAGTGGGGAGACTAGGGGGCCAGCGCTGCTGGACCCTGCGGGCTTGGCCTTCACCTGGGTCGGCCCCTCCCGGGCCCTCTGCTCGCTCCACCCCTGTGGATGGAGGTGTGATGAAGGCCCCACCATCCCTGACTCAGGCAGGAGCCAGTGCTGCGGGCAGGGGCAGTGGACAGGCTGCTGGACCCCTCAGGTGCGCAGGAAGTCAGTCCCCAGAGCCCAGCAGGCAGGCTGGGCACCATTGCCAGTGCAGGCCATGTCCCCAGGCCCTCAGGAGGAGTGGGTGGACTATAGCAGGCCGGGAGGCCACCGAGCCCAGGACCCCAGCCGGCGGGAGTGAGTGCTGACTCCCGTGGAGGCCCAGGTGCCCCTCTGGGGTTAGGAGCTGGCACATGGTTCACCTCGGTGACTTGGGGACGCTGTCCTGTTGGTCCCATGCTGCCCCCGGGGTTCATTTTCCACCCTGTCCTTCACCCTCAGTGGGGGCACCAGGTGTGTGTTAGGGGTGCACGAAGCTCCGGAGCTGTCCGCAGGCCGCGGTCAGCAGATGGAGCCTGAAGTGGGAGGCTGGTGTCCGGGGCTGTGTCCCCAGGGTCCCCAGGCATGGGCGGCTCACTTTGGAGGCAGGGTTCCCTGTCACTTGCAGAGTTGCTGGCCCCTGGGGCAGTGCGTGTGGCCTGGGTGTGTGATGCAGCGCCGTCTGGGCTCCTGTGGGCTGTGACTGGGTTGCGGCGAGGCTTGCTCTGCGCTGCTGGCACTGGGGAGTGGGAGCTGAGGCGGGCGTCCGGGATGTCAGGCAGTGATCGGCCAGAGCAGCCAGGAGCGGAGCTGGCCTGCGTGGTGGCGGGTGTCCCCTGCCTGCCCTGGGCCAGCCCTGCCCTGCTAGGCCATGGAGCTCAGTCCCTGGGCAGAGAGGAGTCGGCGGAGGCCGTGGCCATGCTGGGTTTGCCGTGAAGACCCTGCCTGTGGCCCCTCTGTCTGTGGTCCCCTCCCACAGTGACAGGCCCTTGAGGACTGGCACAGCAGCCAGCTCCAGACTGTCTTGTCCCTCACAGGCTCCAGCCCGTTCTGTGCCGCCTGCTCCTGTGTGCTGTGACCAGCCTGCTCGGTGAGTGTCCCCTGGTTGCCCGGCTGTGGGTCGATCTCCAGAGCCGAGACTGGGCGGGTGCTCTCTCGCTGTTCCCATTGGAACCGGCCCAGCCCAGTGCCCTTGTCCTGCACCTGAGTGCGGGTGCGTGAGAGGCCCGTGATGCTCCTGGGTGTCTCCTGGGTGATGGCTCTCGCGGGCTGAGGGCACAGGGAGAACTCGCGTGAGGCTCTGGTGCCCATGGGGGTCATGGGGGTTCGGAAGAGGCCTGCCGGGGCCATGGCGTGGGAAGACCCTGGTTTATGCAGTAGTGCTTTCAAAAGCAGCTATGACTTTAGAAATAACCAGGACCTTTTCATGTTCACATCAGCGAATAAGGTGGAGAAAGCAAGAGCTTAGGGAAAAGTGTAGACCCTCACTGGGACGCGGGTGGAAACCTTTCAGCCTCGGGTGCCTGATTCACGATGCCTTCCTTAGACATGGCCTCGTCCTGTCCCCAGACAAGGGCCCGCAGCTTTTAGAAGCTGTCATATGGGCTTTTCAGTGAAAGAATATCTGAGATTAAAGTGAGCGAGGAAGCTCAGTGGCGCACACCTATGATCCCAACACTCAGGAGGCTGAGGCAGGAGGATCGCCGAGAGTTCAGGGCCAGCCTGGGGTCCATAGTGAGACCCTGCCTCAAAAACAAAAACAAAACCCAATAAATAAATAAATAAATAAATAAATAAATAAGTAAAGTCAGCCAAAGTGTTTTGGTGGTGACGGGTTTGACCCCAGCTGCTCATGGCCAGCAGCCGTTTGGACCTGTTGATCCCCGTGAGAGTTCGGATCTTTGACCCCTGGGAGTGGACAGGGTAGCAGATGTGCTGTGGTCAGTGACCTGGGTGCTCTCTCTCAGGTCCTCACATGGTGGTGGATGACAGTCTTCTTTCCCTTTTCCCCTTGGCTGCTGGGCCCCTCCTCTCCCGCAGGCCCTCGGCCCTGAGCCCCACCATGGCAGACGGCCACCAGCTGGACCTCACCTACATCACAGAGCGCATCATCGCCATGTCCTTCCCCGCCGGCTGCTCCGAGGAGTCCTACCTGCACAGCCTGCAGGCCGTCACACGCATGCTCAAGTCCAAGCACGGGGACAACTACCTGGTGAGTGGTGGGCGGCACTGCGGCTCCCTCACCTGGGTGCCAGGTCAGCTGGGGATACCCCACATGGCCTCCTGGCCTGGCTGGGGACGAGGGAGGGCGGTCCAGGGACACACAGCCTCCCGGGCAGGAAGGTGGCTCCCTCCCCACACCAGGACTGCAGGACAGGCTTCCTGTGCCCACAGAGCCTCACTTCAGCTTCCTGCTGTTGGGTCCTGTGGCTCCCTCCAGCCCTCTCGCCCTTCCCTTGCCCTGGCAGCAACAGGGAGGCTGTTGTCACCTTCTCCTGCCTGAAGTGCCGCGTGTACAGGGTTAGGGTGCCTGTGTCCAGCTGCAGGGCCCTGGCCTGGGTCCCGCATGGACTCCAGCCTCCGGCTCTGCCCCTTCTGCCCTGCAGCCCCTGTGGCCCTGACCTGCGTGGACAGGAAGGGGTGGCCCGGCCTCCTGCACTGCAGGACCTGTCACAGAGGGACTGTGACAGTCACTTGCCCTCCCCTGGCATACAGTGCCCAACACTGAACGGAAGGGAGGAGAGGTTCATTTTGGCTCACAGTTTTGTGGAATTCAGTCCATGGTCGGCTGGTCCCAAGGCAGAGGGGCCTGGCAGAGGGAAAGACGCTTAACCAGTGGCAGCCGGGAAGCAGAGCAGGGAGGAGCCGGGGAGGAGAAGGCAGCCTTGAGGTCTCTCCCCAGTGACCGTGTCCCACCAGGCCCCGCCTCCTAACTGCACTCAGCCATGACCTCGCCCGTGGATGGGTCCACTGGTGAGCACCTTCCACACAGACACTTCGGGGACACTGGATCTAAACCCGCCATTGGCCGCTCCATGGGAAGCCGCCCCCCACCGGCCGCCCTCTCTCTGCCCTCTCTTCAGGCCTGTTATCCCAGTACTGGGGAGGCTGAGGCAGGAGGAATGCTTTGAGTTTGAGTCCAGCCTGGGCTATGTAGCAAGACCCTGTCTCAAAAAATCTGTTACAGTAAAACACACATTGCCACGAACCTCCTCAAAATGCTCAGCCTTGCTTCAGACACACTTGTCCCATCATTCTGGCCACTTTCTGAAGCAGCTCTGGACTCCTCTTTCCTGAGGGTCTTATGATGTGTGATGAAAGTCACTGAGCGCCATGCAGCAGAAAGGCAGCTCCAAAGAACATGACACTGTCCTCATCTACCTTATGCACCAGAGCTGGCGCTGTGTGGCTTTGTCCAAATGACCACTGAAAGGAGATGTTTTGAATTAGGACATCGAGACAATCAGAACAGCACAACTAAAGACCCTCAGGAAAGAGGACTCCAGAGCTGCTGCAAAAGGTGGTGAGGAAGAGGGGATGAGTGTGTTGAAATGAGGGAGATTTTGAGATGTGTTCACAGTGATGTGTCTTTTACTGTATGAATTTTTTTGCTTTGTTTTGTCTTTTGAGATCTATGTAGTTCAGGTTGGGCTTGAACTCACAGTGATCCTCCCGCCTCAGCCTCCTGAGTGCTAGGATTACAAACGTGTACCAACAAGCTGATATTTTCAGAGAGGCTGCCCTCCGGGAATTTGCCTCCTACTTCCTGAGCAGGACCTGGAGAACCCGGCTCTGTACTTGTAGATCTACAGAGCTGCTGTGTTGCGGAATACTTTGTAGCCAGTAGAGTGAGAGACACAGTAACATAGTAAATTGCCTGCTTTAGGCTTAGCTAACAAAAGTAGAATTAGCAGTAGGCGGGGTTTATGAGGGTCTGGGTGGGTCCTCCTGGCCTTGCTTCTCAGTCTTCGAGGAGGTGCACATCTGTACACTCCAGTTCAATGCAGCTCTGGTTTTTTCATCTTGAGTTGATATTTATCTGATCTCTTCTTCACAGGTATTAAACCTTTCGGAGAAGAGATTTGACCTCGCAAAGCTTAACCCAAAGGTATGGGCTTCATTCCTGTGGACTCTGAGATGTGTGAAGTGTAACCAGTGCTTGTTCTGCCATGCACAGGAATTTGTTACAGGTTTTGGGGGACTGTTACTTGATATGGGGCATCGGGAACTTGATAGTGGGGTATTATGTGTGTGTTTGTGTGTGTGTGTGGTGCTGGGGATTGAACCCCTGCCTTCTTTATTTTCTTGAGGCAGGTTTTCTCTAGGATGCCCAGGCTGGGCTCAAGCGACCATTCTCCTGCCTCAGCCTCCCAGAGTGCTGGAATGACAGGCGTGCACCACCACACCCAGCTGGGAGTTTAAAAATTAATACAATTTTTAGTTTGAAAGAATTATAGCTCTGTAAGAAGGTGCAGTGATAGTAGAGAGAGGTCTCGTGGACTCCCAGCCTGGTCTCCTCCAGAGGTGGAGACTTGAATATGAATATAGGCTGAACAGCCTTCATCAGAAAATCTGAAATTCAGAATGCTTCAAATGTGCTTGCTTCGGCAGTGCATATACAAAGTGCTTCAAACGCTGAACTTTGAGTCCCGGCACAGTGTCACGGCGGAAAGTTCCACACCGTGACACTTTGTTTCATGCGCAAGATTATTAAGTCTTGTCAGGAGTTAACCGTGAGGTCATCTGGATGCCGAGTGTGACATGAGTGAGATTCACGTGTGTTCTCGAGTCACATCCCTAAGACACCTGCTGTGTGCGTATAAACACCCTGAAGTCCAAACCCTCGGGCTGCAGGTGTGTTACGTTACCCTGGTGCCCACAGCCCTGGCCGGCTCAGTGTCAGGTGCGCTTCTCCCTCTGTGTGTGTGTGCACACACACGCCCTCTCTGGCACTTTCTCTTGTGTACAGATTTGTGTAACCGCCACAACCAGATAGAGAATGTCTCTGTGCTGGGAAGGTGTCTCCTACACTGCACAACTCTCCTCCCACCATGGTGGGGCTTCCACCCGTAATATTTTCAGTAGAAAGATTTAGGGAAAATTTTCCAGATGGTGTAAGTATGACTTGTGGTACACACACACACACACACATACACACACACACACACACACACCCACCCACACACACACCATATTATATACGTGGAGACATAGGACATATTTTGGAAATATTTTGCAGCCATTGGAATAAAAAACCTACAGTTGGAGTGTCCACTGTTCTCTGAAATCTGAAATTTTGGAGCACTGCACTGATGTTCAAAAATTTTAGATTTTTCTTTTTTTTTTGAGACAGGCCTCAGCCTCCTGAGTGCTGGGATTACAGATGTGTGCCACCAAGCCCAGCTAGAAAGTTTTAGCTTTTGGAGTGTTTCCAATTTCAGATTTTTTTTTATGCTGTTTTGAGACAGGATCTTGTTATGTAGTTTGAGCTGATCTTGAACTCAAGGCAGCCCTCCCACTTCAGCCTGAGTGCTGGGAATAGAGGCATGCACCACCACACCTGTTTTGTTTTGTATTTAATTTCAGGGTTTGGATTAGGGATGCTGAGGGAGAAGAGTCTATGCCAGTCCTCCAAAATCCCCAAAACCCCGAGATCTGAAACAGTTTTGGTCCCCAGCGTTAGAATAGAAACCTCCCCCAGGCAGCGTGCTCAGTGGCCTGCATGCACACTCCTCGGCAGCAGAGGGAGTTGTGTCCAACGCCCTCTCCGCAGATCCCACGGAGGTGTGGAAATGGTCTCCTGGCTCTCAGTGGCAACCTTGGGTATGACTTCTCCAGCCTCCCGGCTTCAGTTTCTGGAAGCATCCAAGCTGCTTTGAGCCATTTCTGGTGCTTCTCACTGAGACAGCCCTGCCTCCTGCTTCTGAGAAACCAGGGATGCAACGGGGAAGGGGCCTGGAGTTGATGCAGGGGGTGTGATGGAGGGATGATACATAGACCCTGAAATACTCCCAACCTGCCGTTTGTCCGCTAATTCTAGAAACACCGGAGGTTCAGAGTAGGCAGAATTGATTGGGAGGAAGACAGCTTCTCAGAGAGACCAAAGGGGCCCTGGAAGGTGGGTTGTCCACAGACCCCGCTTCTCAAGGGAGTTTTTTTCTTTTGGTACTGGAGTTCAAACTCAGGACCTTGCGCTTGTGAGGCAGGAGTGGCGCCTCTGAGCTAAATCTCCAGCCCTCAAGGGAGATTTATAGAGCAAACCATGCAGTGAGGCAGGTATAAGGTGGGACAAAACTATGGTCAACCAATAAGATTACAAGTGTAGTCGCTTAGGTAATATTGATCAAATAGGGATCCAATGGGAAGCAGGTCACGCAGCAAGCACAGTGGACTGAACAATTCCTATTGAGAGTATCAGTCACTGCTGTGCATCCCTGGGGAAGTATGTGGGTGTGGTCCACATCTTTGTCTTGAGGCCTGGCCTTCGTGCGCCTCACCACAGCTGCCCTCTGGCCTGACTTCTTTGAGGCCCAGCCCTGTCCGCCTGCTTACAGGGTTTCTAGTTAACTTAGCTGTCTGTAATAGCGTCACGGCGTCATCCTGTGCTCCCAGACAGTTACATCGGTAAAGGAAAGAAGCCGTCCTGCAGGGGCTCCGCAGGCTTCAGGAGAGGGAAACTGAGGCAGCTCTTGTTTGTCCTTGCAGATCATGGATGTGGGCTGGCCGGAGCTGCACGCGCCGCCCCTGGACAAGATGTGCACGATATGCAAGGCGCAGGAGTCCTGGCTGAACAGCGACCCGCAGCACGTGGTGGTGATCCACTGCAGGGTGAGCCCGCCCTGTCCCCGGCCTGCAGGTTTGAGGGTGCCGTGGGCCCCAGGGCTGGTTTTCCTGCTGGTCCTAAAGAAACCAACAAGGTTGCAATGCTTTTTAACATTGTGTCCTCTGGAGGGAAGGATTTCCTCCTGCACTGATGCTGAGTAAAACTCCTTCCTGCTAGTTTTCCCTTTCTGCCCTTCAGGATGGCCCTGGGTGGATTTCACTCTGCTGTTAGGAATGGAGCTGCCATGACACGCGTGTGTGCCAGTTTCTTTAATGTGTGCCTAGCTGTCATGTTGCTGGATCTGGCTGCAGTTTTTTTACAAAAGCATAATTTTAATACGTAGTGGTCCCTTGTTTAAATGCTGGTTTCTGTGCATATGAAGTTTTTCTGTCTCCATTTTGTTTTATTAGCACAGATTTGCAGTACATGATGAACATATTCACCTTGGGGAAGCAGCACGTACAATATCGGATCTTCATCCTTTCTCCTTCTCCTTCCTCTCCTTTCCCTTTGTCTCCCGCTGTCCCATATCCCACTCTCATCTCCAAAGGTCCATTGCCCTGTTTTCTATCATTTATCTTGTATTTTGCTCTTTAAGTTATTTATGCTTTGGGCTTCTCATGTAAAATCAACCATGCAACAATTAACCTTCTGTCTGATTTATTTCACTTAGCATTATGGTCTCAAGGGGCATCCATTTTCCTGCATATGACTCAAATTTTTCTTCTTGATGGCTGAGTAGTACTCCATTGTGTATATTACCGTACATAGTAGTTCCGTTCATCTTGGGGAATTGTTACATGGACATATCATATCTTGGTCATTTTTCCTACTCTTTCTCCCCCTCAGTTTCTCCCTTTTCTAAGTGATGGATTTTAATTTTATTCAAAGCATGTGGGTCCCCGGGTATGAAATTGCCACCCAAAGATTTCGACAGTGTGTCCTTTTCTTAAGCAACTCTGTGCCCGTGGACTTCATTCCAACCACACTGAGACTGCAGGCCAGCGACAGCCCCAGGCTCCTGTGTGAACCGAGCCTCGAGCAGGGCCCTCTCACTGGAATTGCTAAGGTGGACGATCGTGGGCGGAATGCACCAGCTTTGCAGAATGCCGGCCCTCCCTCTGCATGCCAGGGACAGACCCACATAGCTGGGCTTGGACGGGCAGGGGCAGGGCAGGTCGGGTCGCCACGTCCCTCTCCTGTCTGACGGGGGTCTCGATCGGGGTGGGGTGTTCTGCCTCCCTCTTGGCACTGCTTTGGGAGATTTCATCCCTTCGACTGGGCATCGTGGTGGTGAATACTCAGGACCTGTGGGGTCAGCGATTCTGCGGCTTTGCTAAGATCAAACCAGAGCGTCCAGGCCTAAAGGTTGTTGCCTGCGGGAACAGACCGTAGACAAGAACTGATGCTGCCACCCATTGCCCTACAACCCAAGAGCTTGTTATGTGAAAAACGGTTTTTGGTTTTTTGAGGCAGGGTCTTGCTGTATAGTCCAAGCTGGCCTTGAACTCAGTGTGATAGTCCTACCTCAACCTCCAGAATGCTGGGATCACAGGCGTGCTACATCTGGCTACGTCAGAGTTTTATGAAGTTCAGATTTCATAGAGTCTGATGGGCATGCGGCCACCCGTTCTTCATGTACAGCCTCGCAGGTCTGAGGGCTTGCAGCAAGAGCCCCAGGGCTGCGAACCCTAAAATATTACCATCTGGCTCTCGAGGAAAAACATCAGAGGGGAAGGGGACGTAAAGGGAACCAAGATGTGTACATGTACCAGCTCCCCATAATGAGTGCTATCATGTCCCACAAACATGGACTGATAAAAAGAAAATTCAGAAAATAAAAAAGCAAAAGCACCCCTCAGGGTAATGCAGGCCTTGTAAAAAGAGCTTGGAAATTTTCCCTTCCGGATTTTTGGAAACGCCTGAGAAGGATCCATACCACTGTTTTAAGTGTTAGAATTTACCCTGGAGATGCCTGGCCCGGCTTTTCTTCCAGGGGGGACTTTATTACTCAGCTCATCTCCTTCCTTTCTCAGTGGCGTGGTTTCTTTCTCTTCTCCCTCGCGCCTTGCCAGCCTGTGAGTGTCCAGGAAGTGGCCCTCTCTGCTGGGCCACTCCACTTGCTGGGGTGCAGGTGTCTGCAGCCGTCTCTGGTGACCCTGCACGCTTCTGTCCACTCTGTTAGTCTCTGTTGAGCTGAGTTTTCCCTTAGCTGCTCTCACCAAAGCTTCATCAACTTTGTTTACCATGTTTAAAGAAACAACTGTCAGTTTCATTGATCTTTTCTGTTGCTTTCCGAGTCCCTGTTTTGTTCTGCTGTGAGCTTTGCTAGTTCTTTAATTCTACTCTCTTTTGTTGAGTTTGGTGTGTTTTTAGTTCCTCGAGGTATAAGGTCAGGCTGTTTATTTGCGATATCTCCTCTTTTTGGCTATGGATGCTATTGCTGTAAACTTCCCTCTTGGAAGTGCTTCTGCTCCCATAAATTTTAGTATATCGCATTACAGTTGTGTTTGTCTCCAGATATTTTTAAATTCTCATTTTAATTTCTTCTTTGACCCAGTTGTTGCTCATGAACTTGTTTAGCTTCCACATATTTGTGATATTTCCAAGATTCCTCCCGTTACTGATTTATGGTCTCCTACCAGGGCAGTTGGCAGAGAGCCTTGCTGGGATTTCAGTCTCCTCAGCTCTGTTGGGACTTGCTTCGCGGCCCAGCCCCGGGTCCAGGCTGCCGTCTTCCGTGATCCGTGAGAGGCGTGTGCGTCCTGAGCGTGTCGGAGGGGCCCGGGGTGCAGTTCGAGTTGGGTGGTTTTTCCTTGTAACTGATTTTGTGTCTAGACGTTTTGTCCACTGGTGAAAGTGAGGTATTGAAGGCCCCACTATTACTCTGTTGCTCTCCCTTCTCTAGACTCTCTTAACATTTTCTTTATCTATAACTAGATAAAGCTACAAAAATAATTGACTGAAGATACCAGCAGGGAATGCTACCCTGTATCTGTCTGTTTGGGGCTCTCTTCTCATTGGTGAACTTCTGTTCTTAAAAGAAGTATCATTTTACTCCAGAAACACGGAGAGCTCTACAATTAGCTGCAATCTGCATGTGCCAGGCTCAGTGCAAAGGACCTGAAATCCCCTGGGCACCCTTGGCTTTCCCAGGACAGAGGCCCCTCACAATGACATCCGCATGTGACTGTGGGTGGATCAGAATTTGCTTGTCCCTTCCTATTCAGCAGTAGCTGGGGAGCGCGTGTCATGTGGAAAGGACACATACAGCGGCCCACAGTTCCATGCCTGAGTGACGCAGGTTCTATCAGCACCCAGGGAGGAAGCATCTTAGGTGGCCGTCGCTGGGTCCCCTCTCTCCATAGCTCCCCCTGTGCTGGGCCGTGCGTGTCCCCGGCCATGTGTGGGCAATGCCTGTTCCTCTCTGCGAAGGAGGGAGGCTGCTGGCAGAGCCTGGATGCTTGGGGGCATTGAATGCCGGCCTGGGACGCCCCTTGCTCTCTGAGACTGTGGTCCCAGCTCTGCGCTGTGGCTGCCGCCTGCAGTGCCCCCTCTGGCCTCACCTGGACAATGCAGTCAGGCTCATTGCTGCAGCCCCGGCGTGGTGGCCGTGTGGACCTGTCCTCGGGGCCCTCCGACTCTCACTGTGGCCCCAGGTGAGGGGCAGGAGGTAGAGGGGCTCCCGCCAGCATCTCCAGAGCATGCCCTGCATTCTGACCCCGGCTGAGTGTCCTCCAGTTGCCTGGCGCCTCTGCTGTGGGGTCCTGGAGAACATCTGCTCTTCTCTTGTCCCTGCAGGGCGGGAAAGGACGCATTGGAGTGGTCATCTCGTCCTACATGCACTTCACCAACGTCTCGGCCAGGTAGGACGGGCCGGGCAGGGCCGGGCCGGTGCAGGTGGGCCCTGCTGGGCGTCCCTGAGCCCAGCTTCCGCAGGAGGTTCCGACTCCTGCAAAAGATGTTTCCTGTTTGGGGTGCTGAGTGCTGGATGGGTGGGCGGAAATGGCATCCCAGAGGCGTGCAGGGCAGTGAGCCCGTCTTTGTCCGGTAGCACAGGGCAGTGTCCTTGGCAGATGCAGGGTTGGTTCTTACCCTGTGGGGATCGATGGGGCGGCCTCCTGCTCACCTGCCTGGCTGCAGGAAGCACGCCAGAAGTTTCCTTTCCCCTGACTCCTCCCGATGAACCCCCAGGTGGCAGTTATCTTCCCATTGTCGAATGAGGAAGCTGAGGCCCGGAGTCGCTGGGCCACTCGCTCTCCATCTCACTCCCCAAGTGGGAAGCCAGGCCTGGGCCAGGTCTGGGGGGACAGAGACTGTGGGGAGTCCCGCGTGCTCGGCCTTGTCCAGGTGTGGTCCCTCCTGACAGTGCGTCCATGCCAGCCAAGTCCAGTTTAGGACGTACTCGTGGGCTGGGGCTCGCGTGGCTCAGCAGTGGACGCGCTCTTGCTCTACGTGGCCCCCTCAGCTTGACTCACGCGCTTGAGGCCCCCATTACGGGCTTGGAACAGCAGGAAACAGACTCAGGTCACAAGGGAGAGTGTTCTTGTGTCGGTGCTGTAAGAACAGCTCAAAGACAGGGCCAGGGCTGGCATTACTGGCACTAACAGTGCTGTTGTCGCTGGACATTAACATTGCCTCAGAGGTGTTCTCAGCATTTAATTAAGCAACTGAATTCCAGAACAGTGCATGTCTACCAGCCCTGCATGGTTTGTAGTTGCATGACTTTGGCCACGAAGCCTGGGAGTGTTCCAGGCGAACCTGGGGCTCCCAGTGACTGTACCGCAGCTGGCCTTGCATACGCAGACAGAAGCAGCCGCCTCGCAGTGTTAGGGAGTCAGTCCCACTGAACTCCCTTTGGGTATATTTTCTTTGTCCTGCTGCCCATCTGGCTGCTTTTTTTCCCCGAGTGTCTGCAAATCCTGGATCCAGCATTTTCTCTGCAGGGTCGCCTGCTCGTTTTTCTAAGCAGAGGCCCATGTTTCTGCCCGATTTTTCCGGGCAGCTCTTGGCTCACTCGCCTCCTGTAGTGACGTCTCACTGTGATCCACTCTAAGATTCTCACTGGGCTGAGGCCCGGAGTGCCCCTAGTGGGGGCTCGGGAAGTTCTGAGAACCCCGCGTGGGACCCTGGAGCTGGGGCTCAGGGCTGCTCTGCCGTCTCAAGTGGAGTTGTGCAGCCTGGGGCGCCTCACACTTCCTGTCCACCCAGGCTGCCCCTTCCCGAGCTGTCGTCCACCCCCGCCCTAGAAGTGGGGTCACTTGCGGAGCACCCCATACTCGTCTCTTGAGGCCTCATGAGTGCTTGCTGGGGACACGTCCCAAGTCTGCTCCAGGCCGGAGGCTGGGTTCGCTGTTGTCTCAGTCACAGCTGCATGTGGAGCCCCTCTCAGGGTCTCCGGTGGGTGAGGTGGGATTTCACATGTGAGTTCAGACCCTGGAGGTGTGGCGCCATTTTCTATTGATTGATTGATGCTGGGGACTGAACCCAGGACCATCCCACTGAGCTACATGCCCAGCCCTTTTTATTTTTTGAGACACGGTCTTGCTAAGTCATTAAATTCCCTGGGGCTGGGCTCCAACTTGGGATCCTCCTGCTTCAGCCTCCCAGAGTGCTGGGATGACTGGTGTGCACTCCCAGATCCCACTACCGCTTTGATCCGGCAGGGACAGGAAGTTGGATGAATGTGCACCGCTGCTGCAGAAGAATGGCGCTCCTGGTGGTGGGGAGGGGCAGCTGCAGGATGAAGGTCCTGGCCACCTCGCCGTGGGGCAGGAGCTCCGCAGTGCTGAGCCCCCCTTTCTCTCTCTGTTCCCCAGTGCTGACCAGGCCCTGGACAGGTTTGCCATGAAGAAGTTTTATGATGACAAAGTCTCAGCGTTGATGCAGCCTTCGCAGAAGCGGTAGGTCTTCACCCCAGCATGGAGGGAAGAGGCGAGTAGGATTTTACCTCTGAGCAGATGAGGGAAGCAAGGCACCGCCTCTGTCCCCTGTGACACCCTGAACAGCACCCTCGGGTCATGCCCTGGACTGTGAGGGCGGAACAGAGCATCCCTCGTGTCTGTGGGAGCCCACACTGCAGACCCAGCACCCCTTCTTGGCCCCCAGAGCTGGGACCACCCTGCAGGTCTGGGACTTGTTTCTGTCTGCTGGGCTGGGGCTTGGTGAACTGGACCTAAGGGCTGAGGACGTTGCTTCTGGCTTTGAAGCTCTGAGGTCCCCACTGTTCTTACTACAGTGCTGTAGGCTGCAGGAAGGGAGCAAAATGTAGCTGTGTCCTAATAAAACTTTATCGACACAGACAGGGCCACGGGTCACCCTAAGGCGACTCCTGTCTTACATCTGCAGTTTCCTGAAGCCGGAGAGAAGTTGGGGACCCTGAAGTGTTGTACTGCTAGAGGGAGCCTGACTTTCTCCACCTGCCCCACAGGCTGAGGTCTGGAGGGCCTTGAGCAGGGGGAGAGTGTTGAAGAGATGCAGCCATCTGTGTGCATCCTCTGCAGTTCCCGCATGGGGCCTGTCACCGAGCAGCTTTGCAGTTTTATCCTAAGCCAGGCCATGGAGATTTTTCCAGGAAGAGCCAGGGAGATTGCAGGATGGCCTTCTGTCTTGGAGAGAGGAAGCTGCCATCTGACCCTTTGGATTCGAGTCTGATCCCTCCTGGCTGCTGCCCAGCACTGTGGCAGACGAGGAGCAGCTGCTGGTGTCGCAGGGCTCCAGGGACCTGGGCCGGGACTGTGGGTCGGAGCCGGGCCCCACGGGAGTCCCTGGAGCCTGGGTCTCAGCCTCGGGACACCAGGTCTCTGGCTTTTGTGAAGCTCCTCCCCAATCTGCCACCAGGTGGATGGAGACCCAAACTGCGCCCCTCACTGAGCTGCTCCGACGACAAAGCCAGGGCTGTTTTTGAAGCTTTTCCCAGAGCATGGGCTCCAAGTAGGGTTTTATTTATATATTTTTTTAATGTGCCTGAGAAGTTTCCACTTGTTCAGTTTGCAAATTCAGCCACTTTGTGGGCGGGGCTGAATCTCAGTGTACCTGGTGATTTGTCTCACCTGAGTTTGGGCCTCCTGACTCCTTCTGGCGTGAGGTGGTTTTTGGTCCCCTTGGGGCTTTGAGGCAGATGTGAGGACCCTGTGCTGGAGACGTCACCTCCTGCCTCTCGAAGGTGGTCGGCTGGTGGGGCCCTAGGGGTGTGGTCTGCCCCCGACGTTGGTTGCAGGCTGCAGTGGAGGCAGAGGAGGAGGCAGGTGGATTCACAGAGAGGTGGTTTGGGCTGCAGGGGCCACCAAGGGGGAAGCAGGGCGGTGCCAGCTCCGGGCTCCAGGCAGGCACAGGGCTGGAGGCCTGAGCCTCAGGAGAGCAGGCGGTACCAGGGTCCGGTGCTCGTTCCGGGCCCTGCTGGGCATCGTGCCCCTGAGGACTCCGGCGAGCGTGCACTCCTGCCTTGGAGAGTCCCCTCCTGCACACGTGTGCCCCGCCTGTGGACAGCTGGGCCTCGCCTTGGGGCTGGGCAGGCCAGAAGGAGACTCGGGGGCAGAGCCGGCCAGGGGCTCCGAGGTCCCACTTCTGTGATGGGGCAGTGGCAAGGCGCAGGAGGGAGCGTGGCCAGCTGCTGGCCGTGTGCTGGTCCCGCCTCATGCGAGGCCCTGGGAGCAGGGTCGGGCACCTGTGCCCGGTGCTGGTGCCTGTGTCCCTAGCATCCCTACCCCTGGTCTGTGTGGAGGGCACGCCCGCAGGCCCTGGGGCATGGGCCCGTGTGGCAGGGCGGGTCTCCCCAGGGTCCCAGGAGGGGCAGCCCGCTGAGGCCAAGCAGGCTGGGCTCTGAGCCTCCTCCTCCTCCGCAGGTACGTGCAGTTCCTCAGCGGGCTGCTGTCGGGCTCCGTGAAGATGAACGGCACGCCCCTCTTCCTGCACTGTGTCGTGCTGCACGGCACCCCCAACTTCGACACTGGCGGAGGTGAGGCTCGGGCTGGTCCTGCTGTCCTGGGCGCGACACCCCTATCCCGTCCCCGTCCCTGTCCGCGCCTCTCTGCTGTCCTCTGACAATGCCCAGATCTGCACCTCGGCCCCAGGGTTGCAGTCACCGCCCCCATGCATACTCAGAGCCCCAGCTGTGTGGTTCAGGCCACACCACTGACCAGGGCAGGGACAGTGGCCAGTGGGGCGTCACAGATACCCCGTGTCCCCTTGGGCCTGCAGCCCTGTGTTCAGCTGTGCACTTGAACTCAGAGCCAGCATGGGAGCCTCCTCTGCTGGTCCCAGGGTCCCAGCTGCTCCTGCTCTTTGAGATGATCCTGCTGGCATAGTCATTGCAGCACTCTGAGAGGCTGAGGCAGGAGGATCACCAAGTTCAAGCCCAACTGAGGGAGTTTAGGGAGACCCTGTCTCAAAATAAAAGATAAAGGACTGGGGATGTAGCTGAGTGGGAGGGCCCTGGGCTCAAACCCTGGACCACTACGAGTGAATGCATAAATAAATTTAGAATAAAAAGCTACAGGGCCCCTTGCTGACCGCGCACTGGTGCTGGTCCCCCGGCCCCACTCAGAGCCTGGGCCCCTGGGCAAGGCCCGGCTGAGACTCCTGAAGCTCGCCGCAGCCCGTGTGCCCTAAGCCCGTCCTCACAAGGCCCTGTCTCTTGCAGCCTGCCGGCCCTTCCTGAAGGTCTACCAGGCCATGCAGCCCTTGTACACATCGGGGATCTAGTAAGTGGCCCAGCCGAGCCTCGGCTCCTGGCGGGGGGGGGCTTTGGTCTCTGGGCTACCGGACTTTCCTGTGTAATTTGAGTTTTCTATTTGTGTGTGTGTGTTTTAATATGTACTCTGTGACGGCATGACACCACATAACGATCTCCCTTTTGCTTATCCCAAAGCAACATTGGCCCTGAGAGCCCGAGCAGGATCTGCATTGCCATAGAGCCGGCCCAGCTGCTGAAGGGGGACGTCATGGTGAGTGCTGGCACCCTTGCAGCCACTGTGCCTGCTGTCCCAGTAAAAATGGTCCAAAGGGAAAAATGACTCCATCTTAAAACAACACCCCTGGCGGGGAAAAAAGAACTGTAGGAAAAATGAAAACTAGCTTTGTCTGTATAGCATTTGGTTAGTCATCTGACTGAAAAAGTTCAATCAAAGAACAACACTAAAGCCGGGCCTGGTGGTGCACTCTTGTAATCCCAGTACTCTGGGAGGCTGAGGCAGGAGGATCCCAAGTTCATGCTCAGCCTGGCAACTCAGTGACTCAAGGACCTGTTTCAAAAAATGAAAAGGGCCGGGGCTGGAGCTTAGGGGTCCTGGGTCCTGTTCCAGTGGCAAATGGTGCAGAAGAGAAGGCCCAGGGCTGGGAGGACAGTGAAGGCTGCTGCCTGAGGGCCCTGCTCTGCCAGGCTTCATGCCCCACACTCTCTTCTCCTGGCCGGGAAAGCCGGGCTGGTGGGCATCACATGGCAGTGAGGTGGGCGGAGAGTGGATGAGAGGGGACAGCCTGGCCCAGCTGCTCTGCTCTGCCTGAGGGTGGTGCAGGCTGGGTCTCCAGACCCCCGGGTCATGTGGCAAAGGGGCCGTGACTTTGAGCCACCAGTGCTGGGGGTGCCAGGGGGTGGCTCTCGGGCTCGGGGGAGGGGTCTGTGCTTTGGTGGCCGACAGAGGTCTGCAGTGTGGAGAGCGACACAGGCTGGGGTCGGCCCCTGGCCTGCCAGAGAGTGGCTGCTGGCACTGGGTCTCCACGTGGGCCCCTCTTCCAGCACCTGCAGCTTGGGGGGGCCTGGCCTGGGGTGTGAGGTCCTGGGGCTCTGTGTGCGGCTCCCTGCTGATGTGGAGGCGGTGGAGGGTGGGGACAGCAGCAGCCCGAGCAGTGCTAGGGGGCAGGAGCAGGAGACCTGGTCCTACCTGTCGCCGCTGGAGCACTGTGAGGCCCGTGGGTGGGCGTGGGGAGACCCGGCCTGGAGGGGTGGGTGTCTTCCGGAAGGGTGCGGTGTTGGCTGGCTTTGGCATCCCTGGGACTCAGTACCCAGTGCTCAGGACTGAAAGGAGAAAGTGATTGAGCTTGGCTCATGGTTTCAGGGCACTCGGTCCATGGTCGGCCGGTGGAGGCTGGCTTAGTGCGCGGAGGCCACTTCTCAGAACACTGGACCGGGCAGAGCTCATTTCTCGTGGACCTGGAGGCCAGAAGCCCAGGGTCCAGGCTGGGTACGGGTGAGGCCCAGCTCTCCCATTCCCAAGAGGCATGGCCCACAGCAGCTCTGGCTCCTGTCATGGGGCCCCAGGCCCCGCCCGAAGCCCAGCCCTGAGTCCCTCCCCTATCCTGACAGACGCCCTTCCGGCAGCTCCTCCTTCCCCTCGCTCTTCCTTATCCGTGTCTCAGGAAAGGGCAGCTTGCCCCGGTTCTGCCCCGCCTGCTCTTGGCTCAGTGGTGGCGCCCTTTCCCCGCCTCTCTGGTGGCCAGAGTGGCCTTGTCCTTGCCTGGCTGGGCTCCTCCTCTCGCTGGTCCCCTCCAGGCTGTTGTGCACCCCCCCCCCCCCGCCCCGGCTTCCCGGACCCCTTACTGGCTCTCAGCACGGCATATTTGCTTTGTTTCTGATTCAGACTTTATTTATTTATTCATTCATTTATGTATTTCTGGTGCTGAGGGTTAAACCTGGGACCTTCACACTGAGCTACCGATGAGGCAGGACAGGGGAGCAGCCAGACATGGTGGTGCACACCTGCAGTCCCAGCATTTGGAGAGGCTAAGGCTGGAAGATCCCAAGTTCAAGCAAATTAGCAACTCAGAAAGACACTATCAAAGTAAAGATGAAAATGGGCGGGGGTGGGGGGGTGGGGGGAGGGCTGTAGCCCTGGGTCCAATGCCCTGGATTGCAAAAGCAAAGAAAGAGGAAAGAACTGGAAGGCTGGGGATTTAGCTCAGTGGTGACATGCCTACCTGCAAGCACAACGTCCTGATTTCTATTCCCGGTACCAAAAAAAGAACTGGAGGCTGAGCAGTCTGGCATGGGTGTGGGGTTTAGCTGGGTCTCCAGGGAGCCTGCTTCCTGCCACGGGGCCCCTTGTCCCAGAGGATTTCTTCCTTCGAGTCCTGCCAGCAGAGAGCCTTGCCCTTCAAGGAGACACTTGCTGATAAGACCCTTCCTTCCCATTCCCTTCCTTGTCCCGAGCAGAGCAGTTCAGGAGCCTTCAGGAGCCTTCGCCTTGCCCGATGCTTCCTGTGTCTGCAGTGGTTTTCTGTGCGCTCCGCTCTGTGTTTATCTGCAGCATTATCAGATGGGAGGTGGGAGGTGATTCTCCATCCTGCCCTGGCCGCAGAGGTGATGAGCTAAGCAGTTTGCCTATTCGAAGCCCACAAGGGCGCCTGACCCCAGCGAGGCACCACAGACCAGTGCCGTGGGAAACAGGGTTCTTTTCTCTCGCAGTCCCGAAGACCAGAGGCCCAAGGTTCAGGTGTGAGTGGCGTTGCTTTCTCTGGGCCACTGCCCGCCTGGCTTGGTCACGAGTTTTCCTTCTCCGTCAGATCGAAGCTCTTCTTCGAAGGACCCAGTCTGGAGTGCATCTGATCGGCCTGCTCTTTTAAAGTCTGCCTTTTGTCCTGCTGGGAACTGAACCCAGAGCCAGGCTTTGGCTCTGTTTGCTCACCAGGGGAGCCGCTGCCGCACCGGTGTGGCCTGGAAGGGTGACGTGGAGCATGAACATAGGCTGTGCTTGGGTCTGGTTGCCTGTGAGGAGGCAGTGAATGTCACACTCGCAGTCCAGCCGGGTGGGAGTCGGCCTGTGTGGCAGGCAGTGGCAGCAGCCTCCTGGCAGAGCTGTGGCAGTGGTGGCCGGGGCGGAAGCCCAGTGTCCCGGCTCACAGGCCTATCTCAGCCCAGGAGTCCTCGTTGTGCGAAAGCTGAGTCCTCCAGTGCTGCTGCTTTGCCCTGAACTCGACCTCGGGTTGGTGCGGGCAGACGTGGAACCCAGCATGTCCCTGGTTGCAGGGCTCCCCGAGGGACGAGGCCGCCATGCCCCTCCCGGGGCCGTGATGGGGTCCTGAGGTTTGAAAATGCAGAGTGTCACAGGTTTCTCCTCCTCCAGCTGAACCCGGACAGCCACCGGGGTGCCCTATGCCCCCGCCTGCCCCACCCTTTGGTCCAGGCCTGCTCCACCTGCACCTGCAGGTCTCGGCCCCAGGCTGCTGGGGAAGGAGGGTCTCAGGCCCCTGGGCAGAGTTGAGGGCGCCAGCGGCTTCACTTCCCAGGAAGGCTTTGGCCATAGCCGTGGCTTGGGAAGGCTATGTAGTCCGGACCCACCCCGAGGCCCAGGCTGCCGTGAGCTGGAAATTCCCCTCCTTGCTTCTTCCTCAAGGTGCCCTGTCCTCCTCTATCCATCCATCCTCGCTGATGCTGGCGATGTCTGCTCTGCGTAGAGATTTGCAGGTCTTTTCATGGGGTTGGAGGCGGTGGGGGTCCAGCGCACAGCAGGAAGGGCCAGTGTCCCCAGGACTGGTTGGGGTGACCCCCGAGGGCAGGCTCTGCTCTCCTCTGACCTGGTACTGTTACTGGCACCCACCTGTCTGCAGCCTGCGTTTCCTGGAAGCTCAGAGTTCTTAGTCCTCTGCTCCCAGGGCAGGACCCTGGGTCCCAGGAGCCGTGTTGTCATCCTGACCCAGCTCAGCCCTGGGTTGCAGTGCGGGCCGGGGTCATGAGCTCCGTGCCCCCTGTTTTGCTGTCCCTGCCTGGGCAGATGCAGGACCACGTGGGTTTTGTCTTCACACTGGCGGGCTCCGGGAGCTGTAAGCACAGGCCAGGCCTCGGGATCTGTGAGCTCTGGGCAGATGGCGCCGTGCTGTTTCTCAAAGTGGGTGCTTGTGTTAGACCAGGGGACGTGGCCCTGTGCCCCCTGGCGATGACCTGGACCAGGCCCCCTTCTGGTTCTGCAGGCCGGGTGAGACCCGGCTCCCTGTCCACGAGTCACAGCATCACCGTGTGACGCCAGTCAGCCCGATGGAGAGCGTGTGTGAGCTGGTCCTGCGGTGCAGGGCCTGGGGCTGACATGGCTCAGCTGTCCTTGACCTCCAGCCCTGTGGTTCCACTCGTTCCCAGGCCAGATCCCCGGACGCTGAGACCATCCTGCTCGTGTTGGAAGAGAGCCTGGTTTCCGTTGCTGTGAGGGGCGCCTGGCTTAGGACATTGCAGGGAGGTCGGGCAGGGCCTGGACAGTGGCCTGCTTGGCGAGGAGTGCGGAGCTGGCTGCACTGGGCTGAGTGCTGGAAGAGGGGTGAGGGTTCTTGGGGTGAACCTGGGTCTAAGATGGTCGACTCCCTGCTGATGGGGTTCGCAGTATAGGACACCCATGTGGCCTGAGAACTTGGCACACCTGAGGTTGAGCACGGCCAGAGCAGGGCCTGGCGCCTGGTCCTCGTGGTCACAGAGTCCCGAGGGGCATCGGCTTAGCTTCAGGCCACCGCTAGAAAATAAGGCCAGGCTGGGTTCCCAGTTTCTCATCAACAGGAAGGGAGCATGGTACGCCAGACCTTCTCCTGGGTGTATGTGTTCCTGCCGTGCTTTTTAGCCCCAAGGACGTTTTCCGTAGCAGCACCCCCTTAGTGACAGACACAGCTGCCTCTCCAGGTCCACAGAACACGGTTCCAGCAGCCGTGCAGGGGTCTTGAGTCGTGTATAAAATGATCTTGCATTGGCACAGAGCCTGTGTGCGTGCACCCTCCCCAGACTTTCCAACCTCCCTAGGTTATGTGTAATACCCAGTGTGGTGCAAATAGTTATTATCCAGTACTCTGGGAGGCTGAGGCAGGAGGACCGCAAATGTGAGGCCAGTCTGGGTAACTTAGTGAGCCAGCAAGACCCTGTCTCAAAATAAAAAACTAAAAAAAGCAGGGGATGTGGCTCAGTGCAAAGGCCCTGGGATGGATCCCCAGAACTGCTAAAAACAAGAACTAAAAAAAACCTATGTGTTGTACCCTATGTTTAGAGAAGAACAGAAAGGAAAAAAGTCCTTAATGTTTCACACAGATGCTGCATCATCTTGAATACTTTTTATCTTGGCTGATCAGGATATGGCTTGGGCAGGTGCAGCGCTCGAGCTGCAGGTGGAGACAACTCACTGCAGGTAGCTACAGCTGGCTCTGTGCTGGGTTAATCTGTAGCACTCGTTATATCTGTTCAACAAAACAGTGACATACCGTTCCGTTCCTCCCTGTGTTGCACTCAGGTGTGAAATCCTAAACATCCAAGCCCCCGGGGAGCGGGGTTCATCCTGGCCACCCTCGTGGTCACGCTGTGGAAGGTGTCGGGCGTGGACAGACTCCATGGGGAGAGGGGTCGGAGGGGCCTCCTTCCTGCCTGCCTTGGAGCTGCCAGGCCGAGGACTCCTGGTTCTAGGACATCGGAGGGAGGCCAGGTAGACGGAGCCATGCCCGGTGCTGACAGGGAGCCCCAGAGCTCTTGTGAGACCCTGCATGTCTTGGAGGTGCTGCCCTGCCCTGCAGCCCAGTGTTACCAGGGCAGTGCTGGTCTCCATCCCTCGGGCACCAGAGGTTGCCAGGCCAGCGTCCTGCTTGGGACTGGTTTCCCCTCAGGGTCTGCCCAGCCAGGAGGCCCAGGCTGGGGAAAATCCTGCGGCTTCTGTCTTTCCGGGGAGCATGAGGTCTGCTGGGCAGTGGGGAGCGTGACCTACCTGCGGATGCCGCCTGCAGCTGGATCACTGCTGCCTGCCTCCCTGCACGGTGGCCTGGGGCATCTCGGAGCAGGAGGCCTGGGGTACCTGTGGTCTGGGGGATTAGTGAGCCTGGTAGGAGGGCGTGGGCTTCCCCGCCTCATGGGTCCTGCAAAGCCCTGGACTGTGTGCATCCCGGGCTGTGTCTGTGCTCCAGGAGCCCATGGCCCTCAGAGGGTGTGAAGTGCTCAGCCATCCTGGCATCCAGCGGCTCCTGTGGAAGGTTCTGGGTGTGGATTTCTCTTTCTCTGGTGTCTGCAGCAAGGATTCTGTGCTGCATGGGAGACGGAGGCATCAGCTCACCCCGCCCTGTGTCGCCCGTCAGCGTCGCACCTGCCCTGCTACTGCTCCTCATAGATTAGGAAGCGTGTGATTTTTGAGGTTCTGGGGATCGAACCCAGGGCCTTTGCACTGAGCTCCTTCCCCAGCCCCCTTTTGTTTTGTTTTAAAATTTTTCTTTTGGAGACAGGGTCTTGCTAAGTTGCTCAGGCTGGGCTTGAACTCGTGACCCTTGTGCCTCAGCTGCCCTGAGTGCTGGGTTTGTAGGTGTGCACCACTGCACCCGGCTGTGCGAGGTAGTTAAGGCCGTCTGGCGTCTCGAGAAGCCTCCCTTCGGAGAGTGGCCGTCCTGCCTGCCTTGGTCCCAGGGCACCTGTGACCAGAGGGCCTAGCAAGGCCTCGGCCCCCTCTGTCTGGTACCCGAGATGGTCCCTTCACCAGGCAACTGGTGCTGTACCCCGCAAACCCCAGGACCCCAGCTCCTTACAGCCTGAGTCTGAATCCCAGTGGCCCTGCTGGGAAGGCTTCCCTTACAACCGCTGCCTCGTGGGCATCTGACGGCGGGTGCTGGGCCTCGTGCCTCTGTCTGTCCAAGCCTTTCTCGGCCTGGCCTCTGGCCCTGTCCCCTGCCTCCCTCCCTCTGTCCCTCTGTGTCACAATTGGCCACTTCCTTTTTGTGCAAACTGAATGACTGAGTTGAAACACGAGAGTTTAGACCCCAAAGACCCTCTTTATCACAGTCAGGTTTTGAGTCTAGGCGAGAGGCCCCGGGATTTCTTTCTTCAGCTGTCTTTCTTCCCAAAGGGCCCAGCCGGGGTCTGGAAGGGTTCGGGGCAACCATCCGGGGCCCACGGTGCTCGGAAACTGTCATCCCCCACAGGGTGCCTGCACCCACTGTGTCCAAGGTCGCCGCCCCTGTTAGCGCCGCCTGCCCCTGGCCGGCCCCTGCGCCCCTCTCAGCTGTCCCTCCCCCCCTGCCCGCAGGTGAAGTGCTACCACAAGAAGCACCACTCTGCCACGCGCGACGTGGTCTTCCGGCTGCAGTTCCACACGGGTGCGGTGCGGGGCCACTCGCTGGTGCTGGGGAAGGAGGAGCTGGACGGCGCCTGTGGCGGTGAGGGGCGATGTCGCTCACATCCCTGCCCTGACCCCAGACGCAGCCAGGGGCTCTGGCCGCCGGCCGGGAGGAAGCCTGAACCTGGGACCTTTGGGTGCTGTGCAGATCCCTGCAGAGGCCGAGCCCGTTGCAGCCTGCTTTCTCTTTCAGATGACCGCTTCCCTGACTACGGGAAGGTGGAGTTGCTGTTCTCGGCCACGCCGGAGAAGATCCAAGGTGGGTGCCGGTGGCTGCACGGACCATGGTGCTGGCTGAAGATGGTGCTGGGGGCCTGGACTTGTGGTGCAGTCTCCCACCCCCAAGCACCCTGGGGACTCCCGTGATTAGAGGACTTGGGGCAGCAGGGAGCAGGTGGCTCGGAGATGTGACCTGTGCTGGGTGGTGCATTCCTAGAGGTAGCCAGGCGTGGCGGTGCACTCCGGGAGGCTGAGGCAGGAGGCTCCCAAGTTTGAGCTGTACCTCAAACAAAATGAAACAAAAACCAGCCGCAGGGGTGGCTCGGCTGGCCCAGGCCAGTGTCAGTGTCCTTTTAGCGTCCTCGAGCCTCAGCCTCTGTCTCCTGGGCATTTGTGCTACTTGTTTATTTCTCTCATCGACAAATAACACTGTGCAGTGTCGGAGGGGACTCCAAGCCCAGGGTACTGCAGATAGCTGTGTGCGAAGCACTTTCTCCTTCCTTGTAAAACATGGCCTCAGCTTAGCCCTGAGGATGGGCACAGGGCTCTGCCGGGACTGACGCCCACTGTGTCCCCAGGCTCTGAGCACCTGTACAACGACCACCGCATCCTTGTGGACTTCAACACGGCAGACCCCCTCATCTGCTGGGATTCCTATGAGAACCTGAGTGCCGACGGTGAAGGTGCGTGTTCCCGGCAGGATCTGGCCAAGTCACCAAGCTGCCCAGGCTGGGTTCAAACCTTCGATCCTCCTGCCTCAGCCTCCCAGAGTGCTGGGTTACAGGTGTGCATCGCCGTGCCCAGCCTGGCTTGGTAGATTTAAATCAGCGCTTTTTCAAAGCTGTAGTGGATAGCAGGCTGGTTGGCGAGGTCACACCCCCAGGAGCCCGGAGCTGCCTGTGTGTTGCCATCTCCTGTGCCTTTGGGTGCCACATGGTGGTCACGGCATCGGCCGATGGTGTCCCTGCATGGGCGAGGGACTGGTGGCCTTGTTTCCACTGCCTTGCTCAGGAAGTCCAGGATCAGGCTGTGTCCTGGTGAGGCCCCTTGTGCTTGTCCCTTCCCTTTGCTGGACAGAATGCCCAACACCCACAGCTTCAGGGAGGAGGGGTCCACTTGGACAGCTTTGTCCAGGGTCGTCTGCTCCACGGCACAGAGGATTGGAGAAGCTGTTGGACCGGGAAGCAGGGGGAGAAGGGAGGAGCCGGGGACAGGAGCACAGCCTCCCAAGTCACCCCAGGGACCCCTCCAGCCAGGCCCCGCCCCTGATGGCTCACTTAGCCCTGAACTCATCCACAGTGAACCCAGTGAGGGGGCAGCGCCCGGGATCCATCACCTCCACACCAGGAGGCGTGCGGCCACTTCAGGTCTAAACTGTCAGAGCCCTTTCCTGGGTGCGGTGCCCTTCTTTCCTTTCTTGCTGTGTCCTGCAGGGCAGAAGGAGGGTGGAGAGCCCGGCCTCTTTTATAGGCCCCCACTAATCCTGACGGATTGTCCCCTCCAGGCTCTGCCTCCTATTCTGCACCCCCCCCCGGCTCAGGTTACAGCACAAGTGTGGGAGGGAAGGGTATTCACGCCAGAGCAGACGTTCAGTGCGTCAGTGCGCGTTTGCATTTGCCGAATGAATGATCAGAGAAACAAGTTAAACTTCGCGTTTCCAGCCTGCGGACGTGACAAGTGGCACTCCCTGTGGAGTGTTTCCACAAGGTGCCTCCTGAGCCTGGAAAGCGGGTGATCTCTGAGCTGGAAGCAGCACCTTAGCTGTAGCTGGTACAGGGCCAAAGCCCCATGCTGCCCTGGTCCTGGCAGCCCCAGAACCTGGGCTCTGGCCATTTCTACCCCGCCCACCTCCTGGTTAAAGAAAACCCCAATGTGTGATGCAGCTGCCTTTCTTCAGATGCCTGGACTGGCCCAGGCCTTTGTTAGGAAGCTGCCTTCTCTGTGGAGGCCCCGCTCTGCTTTCTGCATGGGAAAGCAGTGGTGTGGTCAAGGTCTAGGCCCCTGGCTCAGCCAGGAGACGCACGCCACGTCCTGGCTCCTCCTGTCCCGTGGCCCTGTGCTCCCGGCCGGGTCAAATCCACGGGGCTGTGTGCATGTGTGCAGGGCTCTTCAGGACCGGGACCAGGCTGGGCACGCAGTGTGGCAGCCTGCAGGGAGCCCAGGGCAAGTCCCAGTTGAGAATGAAAGGGAGCTGGGTCAGGAGAGACCAGAGCTCGGAGCCGGAGGCTCCCAGAGCCTCCCAGTCCTGTCCTGCTGTCTTATTTTCACGTCACACCAGACAGAGCTCTGATGCTGTCCCTGCTGCCTGGTGTCACCAGTGTCTTGTGGTCTTGTCACAGCAGAAGGGGCTGGCAGATTTCTCCCTGGGGCAGATGGAGCAGCTGGGCCAGGTGGGAGTCGCTGTCACCCCCAT
This sequence comes from Heterocephalus glaber, assembly GCF_053883595.1. Taxonomy (NCBI): domain Eukaryota; kingdom Metazoa; phylum Chordata; class Mammalia; order Rodentia; family Bathyergidae; genus Heterocephalus; species Heterocephalus glaber. The sequence goes on from NW_028258381.1 coordinate 13,511,246, forward strand.
GGAGCCCTGAGCGGGCAGCTGCTCACCTCCTGGCAGACAGGAAGCAGAGAGAAGGCAGGAGCTGGGGGGAGGCAAGCTCTTCCGGGTCAAACCCACAGTGACCCCCTCTTCCCAAGAGCAAGTCAGCTGAAAGTTCCCTGATTCAGTCACCTTGCCTGAACCCCGTCTCTGAGTGCGCAAGGGTGTTGCTTTTTAAAGGACGGGCAGGTCAGAGTCCTGGGCCTCTCGCTGTGATCCCAGCTGTTGTCTCACCGAGGCTCCCTTAGGCCTCTGGCAGAGTGCTGTTGGGGAAGTTGCGTTACGTGAGGCTCAGCCTGTTATGAGCCTGCTCCGGTGGCCCCGCCACGGCCCTGGCGCTCAGCAGCGACCCAGGCAGGATTTGAACCGTGTGTGTAATGGCTGGACAATAGCTGGAGCGTGTCCTGTAGCTCCTTTCCCTGCTTCTCTGCATTTGTGATCTCTTTAGTGGCCATGCCCACTTCACCACCATGAGGACAGTGACTCAGTGCCGCCCGGCATCCTGATCTTTGGACCCTGGTGCACACTGTGGAGCCAGCGGCTCAGCTTAGCCACAGCCCGGCGGGAGCTCAGTCCCACGGGACCACATTGCACAGTGTCCCTCTCTGGGTGGCACAGGGCGGGTGTGGTCGCCTCAGGGCCCGAGGGGGCCCCTCACCTGGCCGCAGCAGCTCCCCTCTGTCCCCCCCTGGGTGTGGGCAGGCACAAGCTTCAGCGTGATGATGCCTGGCCGGGTCACACCTGCCCGGTTTCCGCTGTGCTCCGTGTCCCCTCTGCGGGGCCTGTGGTTGCCACTCTGGCTTCTGATTTAAAGATCAGATAAACGGAACCCGAAGCATGAGCAAGATGGGGCTGGGGTTAAAGAAAAGCTGGCACCCTTTTGTTCACACACTGAGCTGGGGTGTCCCCACCTCCTGGGAGGATCCTGGCTGGCCTTCTCCGCCTCTCCCACTCCATGTCTGTCTTTCAGGCTTGGAGAAGTGCCCGGGGAGGCCTTTCAGGTCCTGCATTACACACTTCTTTCTTTGGTCCCTTTTTTTTTTTCTGGTACCGAGGATCAAACTCAGGACCTTGTGCTTGCGAGGCAGGTATGGTGCTGCTGAGCTAAATCCCCAGCCCTTACACTTCTTTTTTTGGAAAGTGCTGCTAAACACAAGCCAGGAGCACCAGTGCTAACCTGTCATCCCAGCACTCTGGGAGGCTGAGACGGGAGGATTACAAGTTCTAGCCAAGCCTGGGCAACCTAGTGACTTAATGAAATCCTGTCTCAAATCAAAAGGGATGGGAATGTAGCTCAGTGTGAAGGCTGTAGGTTCAATTCCCAGTACCACCAAAAGGAAAAAACAAAACAAGGAGAAGCTGGGATCCTATGAGGAAGGGAAGGTTGCCGATCTGTTATGAGGAAAAGGAAGGATTTGTAAGCAGGCACAGCCGGGGGGATCCCTTTGACTTAGGTCCTTCCATTTCCATGGTAACAGGCATCCCATACCCAGGGATGCTCACTCCTGCCTGACTCTGGCCGCATGCAGGCCTCTGCTGGGAGGCGCTGCCCCTTTAAGGAGATGTTCTGCCATTTATAACTGGGTGCTGTCCTGGGGTCCTGCTATTTCCAGGGTCGCAGCTTCCAAGCTCTCCTTCTGCAGCTGTAGGATTCCAGGTTAAGGTAGGGGGTGACCCGCTCGGTCCCCTCCCCTCCTTTCCCTGCTGCTGTTCTGTTTTGGGGTCTAGCGTAAAAAGCTTTTGGGGGAACACCTGGCAGTCGTGGGAAGTTGGAAACCACGGTGTGTGTGGTTGTTCCTGGGACTCTGCATAAATCGTGCTCTCACTGTGTGCAATGGAGTCTCTGATGCTGACGTGCAGGGTTGCATGGATCCCCTTTTCTCCCAGTGCAAGGACAGAGGGAAGGAAGCATGGTAGTTTCACATTGTTGCAGTTCTCTGTGAGAGCAGGAGGCCCGTCTGCGAGTGTTCCTTCTCTGTGTTACTCAGGATGGCAGAGGGTGTGCTGTAAGCGACCATCTGGACTTTGGCAGTCAGAGCCACTTAAATGGCAGTGTAAGTCAAGTGAGCTTCAAGCAATCTTAAGGCTCAGTTTACCACGCGACGCCTTCGAGGGCGGAAGCTGGGTCTGCCAACCCTGCTCCTTCTCCGAGTCAGTGCGGTGCTAGGGGAGACAAAGCCGAGAGACCCTGGTGTCCCCTGAAGTCTCGTGCTTCCCAGTGGCCTGGCAAGGAGGTGGTGGAGCAGCCTGGAGGGGCCGGGTGTGAATGGAGTGGTCAGGAGGAGACGCTGAGCTGGGGACAGAATGGCCGGAGGTGCTGGGAGCTGTGTGTGGGCAGCAGATGCGCGTCCTTGCCACGGCCTGGCTGTCCTTGGGCCCAGTGGGCTCCGTCTGCTTGCCAGCTCCGGACGGGGTGGACACTGGTCCTCAGGAAGTTCCTTCCACATCCCGAGCCAGAGACGAGGGACGTGGGGACAGGTTTCCCTGCGGCTGTGACCTTTGGGCCTTAATCCAGAAAAACCAGGATAATTCAGGATTCGAGGAGGGTCAGGGGCCGGGCATCCTGCAGGTCCCAACTGCTACCAGCAGACTCGCTAGTCGAGATGCTGCTGGGATTTGGCGCCTTCACCCCTGAGGCCAGGGCTCCCTGCCCCCCCCCCCCAGGCCATGGTGTCCGGAAGCCACACCCTGCTCCTGCCTGAGGGCTGATCTCTTCTCGCTCTGCCACCCGAGTCACTGCCCAGTGCTCAGACAGGGTGCTTCTCCCCCTCAGATGCTGGGTGCCCAGGTCAGAGCCCTCGTGCCTGTCCCCTCCCCACACCACAACGCTTGCCATGAAACACTTGAGACTCTTGTCCTCATTTTTCTAAAAATACCCTCGTTACCATGTGGCTCTCAGCCTGAGGATCTGCGTCCTTTTATTTATTTTTTATTATTTATTTAGTTAGTTTTGAGTTTTTGAGACGGGGTGTTGCTACGTCGTTCAGGCTGGCCTCAAACTCACAGTGATCCTCCTGCCTCAGCCTCCCGAGTGCTGGGATGACAGAGATGTGGCACCATACCTGGCTATTTATTTATTTATTTTTATTGAGATCAAACCCACGTAACAGGAACTTGTCCTTCTTGCTCTTTAAGCCCCTCCCAAGTGGGCAGGGTGCTTGTTTCCAGCCCATTCCCAGATGGAGCAGCAGTTCCTGTTACCTGCGAGGAGGTTTCCGCCAGCAGCTGTTCCTCGGCTTCCTGCTCTCTGTGTTCCCGTCTGGATGTTACACAGAAGTGTGGCCAGGCTGTTTGCTCTTCGTGATCCACTTGCTGTAGATTTTCAAGTTGCACCGAGCAGCACCCTCTGCCCTTCCGATGGCTCTGTAGCGTCTGTGTGTGGGGGACTGCATTGTGCTTATCTGTGACCAGTGATGTGCGTCTGTTACAGCCCCTGCTGGCTCACCTGAAGAATGCTGCTAAGAAACATTTTTCTGTACATTTTACCCTTAGGTATAAATACCTCTCATCTTTTCCACATTTTTTTTTTGAGACAGGGTCTCCCTTTGTAGTTCCGGCTGGCCCTGAACTCACTGTGTAGCCCAGGCTGGCCTCCAACTCTTGGTAGTCCTCCTGTCTCAGCCTCCTGAGTTCTGGGATGACAGGCATGCGCCACCACGTCCACCTGGCTCTTTTCCACTAGTTTTTTGTTTTTTTTTTTGGTTCCGGGGATTGAACTTGGGTCCTTGTGCTTGCACAGCAGGCAGCGAAACCACTGAGCTAGATCCCCAGCCCTCCACTAGTTTTTGAAATTCCACTTTAAAAAAAAAAACCCGGGCATTGAATCCAGGGGCTTAACACCGAGTTACATTCCCAGCCTCTTTTATACTTGCTAAATCATCCAGGCTGGGCTTGAGCTCGCAGTCCTCCTGCCTCAGTCTCTCAAAAGTATTAGGATTCCAAGTGTGTACCACCACACCTGGCTCCTGCATGTTTTTACCATTTTTTTCCCCATTGGTTTCACTTTGTGCATTTCTTTTTGTCTTGAAGGAGTCCTAACATGACTCACGCTAGACATTCTCATCCCGTCCCCCTTGGGGGACTTCAGAGATACTTGGGAGACCCATTCTGGTCTTTCTGCACTGGATACAGAATCCCATGTACACAGAATAGCAACTTTTTTTTTTTTTTTTGGTACTGGGGATCGAATTCGGGACCTTGCACTTGCAAGGCAGGTGGCCAAATCACTGAGCTAAATCCCCAGCCCTGCAACTTTTTTTTTTTTTGGTGTTCTGAGACACAGTCTTGCTATTGTTGCTCAGGCTGGCCTTGAACTCACTGTGTAGCCCAGACTGGCCTCTGGCCTCGAACCTGCAGCAGTCTTCCTGCCTCAGCCTCCCGAGTGCTGGGATTACAGGTGTGCACCACCACTCTCAGCTTATACAATTGCAAAGTTTCAGGGTTAAAAGGTTTGCACCTTTCTTAACCCACTGAGCTGTGAAGCTGCCTTTCGCCGTATTTAGTGAGGCCTCAAATCTTGCATCGCTTGTGAGAGGTTAATGCTCGCAACCTGAGCCAGGTGCTGCTCACCAAAGCCCAGGAGGAGAAGGCTACATTCTGCCGGGCCTGTTGCAGGGCCTCCGGCAGCATAAACAGCAGACCCGAGGCCTGGAGGTGCTGGTTGCCCTGTGACTGGTGAAGACTGTCCGTAGCTCACATCCAAAGCTCTGCTCAATAGGAAGAAAAGGCACTGCCAGCCGCTGGAGGAGGAAAATGGGGACAAACCCAGACCCTCACAGAAAGCAGGTGCAGAGCACCCCCAGAGCAGGCGCTTCTTTAAACAGTCTTCCCAGCACTTCATCTGCTTCCGCCAGAAATGGGGAGAGGGGACCCGCTGTCCGGCAAGGAGACGTCTGCCCACTTACCGTTGGCAGCACCTTAGCTTAGCTGCCTGGGTCTGCCCTCGAGCTCCGTGGATGCGCGCTTCAGCCCTCAGCTAGTCCAGTCCCTAGTCCCCGGCTTGCTCCTGCTCCTTTCGTGCAAGTTCTTTGAAGTGAAAATTGGATCTGCTAAGTCGGTCCCTTCCGTGGTGACAGGGACCCGGCTGTCTGCAGATCTGGAACCCGGACGCTGTTTTCTTTTCGAGAGCAGTGGGTGGGCTGGAGCCCGGGTTTGGTAGAAGCAGTCCTGCGAGCCCTGCGCTGTGTCCTGTGACAGCAGCGCTCCTCTCTCAGGTGCACCGAGTCTGTCTCCGTATCCTGTGAGGCAGGACGGGTGTCTCTGCAGAGGTTGCTGTGGCTTATTGCCCTTGCGTCACCGTCTACCTGGCTCACAGCCCGGGGCCCCGTGTCCCTCCCTGGCCGAGTGCCGTGTGCGTGCGTGTGTCAGGGCCGGGATGGACGAAGCCCACCTCAGCAGAAGGCAATGAGGTGGAGAGCGGACGGACCTGAGAGGCTGCAGAAAATGCACTGTGTGCAGTTAGCAGGGCAGTGGCCTGGGGGCTCCTGGGAGCAGGACGCGGGTGGCAGAGACTTTCTGGCTGGAACCTCGGAGCAAGAGAAGGGAGGCAGAGGTGTTGGTTTTCCAGGGACGGGGCTCCCCGGGTCCCTGGAAGGCTCCTCCGGGAGTCCTTGCCCCGCCCCTGGCTTCCAGAGTTCAGATTTCACTAATCCTGATTGCACCTCGCCCCACCCTCCTGTTGACAAGGCCCTGGGCTTTTGGCAAAACCCAAGTCCGTGCACAGCCTTGGGGGATCTTCCACCTTCTTCCCCAGCTGGAGGGGAGCTGGGTCCCTGGGAGGGAAGCTGATGCTGCCTGAGATCAGAGACTGCGGAACTTCGGGAGGAAGGTAAAGGCCACCGCGCGTGTGTGCGCGTGCAGCTCCAGATGCCTGGGACTGGGTCACGCACTCAGACTTCCAGAGGGAAGGTGATGGTGTGGCCAGGGGTCTGAAGTGGGGGACAGGGCTCGCCCTGCAGGATGGTGCCCCGTGCCTTTGCTGCCCACAGGCTGGAGGGGTCCTCAGTTCTGCTTCTTCCTGGGAGAGCCGGTCTGGGGGTCTGGTGGGGAGCTCCGTGTCCACAGGGAGCTGGCTGCAGGGGCTTGGACTTGTGGGGTCTCCCCCATGTGTCCCTGGGGTACCTGGCTGCATTTGGGGCCTACCTGTCCCAGCCCCACTGCGCACCCAGCCCTTCCTTATTGCCACATTCCGGGCCCTGCCCCGGGTCGGGTCAGAGCGCCTGGAATCCGAGGCTCCTGGCTGAAGCCTGCATGGGGCGCGGACGGGTGTGTCCCTGTGGCTCCATCCTTGCCTTCAGTCATTTCCCCTGCTCTCTGGGTTTCCAAGAATCCTCGGCCTGCCCCAATTTTGGTGCTGAGCCCAGCCTCGATGCCTGGCGGGATTTCCCAGCCTCCCCTGGACAGTTTGCCAGGAGTCCCCTCACCCACCTGCAGGCGCCCCCTGCACAGCGTCCTTCTGTGTTTGCGGACCGTGGCTTAGCGTGGAGTTATTTCTGGAGCTCTGCCTGGTGTGAGAAATAGAGGCTGCCTTCTCCAGAGGAAAAGTTTATTACTATCCTGGTGCTAAAAGAGAAAATAGAGGAAAAGGGCACACTTCATTCCTCCCGGAGTATGTCAGAGCCCCTGGTTTTGTAGGTTGAAGGCCATATGGAGGAGTCTCAGGTCTTAATTTTCTCTGGAATGGAAACTGGTTCAGTATGAACTCAGGAAATCTTTAGCACAGAGCCAAAGTTCTATTGCAATAAAATAAAAGCCGGCCTTGTTCTAGTGCAGGGTTATAAATGCCTCATTGTACATGTCCACGTGCAGACACAGAGATGTCTGCGTTCGTGAGCAGCGAGGTAAGGCCGCTCCTGCAGGAGGGACGTTCCACCCAGGCCCCCCACAGGAAGGACAGGACAGGACCGCGGCTCCTGCCGGCCCGAGGGAGCAGGGACCCCAGGGTGTGAGCAGAGCCACCTGCTTCCCCCTGCTTGGCTGTGGGTCCGGAAGCTCCTTGCTCGCTGCCTGGTGCTCTGGCCCAGTTTGCAGCCCACCCGGCTTGCTGCCCAGTGGACCCTTGCAGCTCGCTCCATTGGTGCACATCTGACCAGGGCTAAGGCTGCCTCTGGCTTCTCCCAGTCCTGTGCTTCCAGGACCCTTGGTTGTATGGTCCTGAGGAAACACAGGGCCCGTTGCAGGGCTGTGGCTCGGCTGTCAGCTGGAGCGGCAAGTCCAGGAGGGACAGAGTGACTCAGCTGCCAGCACTGGCGGTGCACAGGGGAGCCCGGGCGTCTACCCCAATGCCACTAGGTCACCTGGGCGGCTCCAGCCTGTCGGAGTCCATGTCCTTGCAGGGACAGCAAAGGTCAGGGCTGCTCGTGAGCCCTGCTGAGGCCCCAGTGGCTTGGAGTGCCGGGCGCACGGAGCCATGCTGCCCCAGTCATGCTGAGAGCTGGGCCTGATCTGAGTGGTTCCAGCCGCGAAGGGCTTGGGTGTGAAACTGTGCGTGTAGATGGAAAGGTGGCCACCAGGGACAGCGGGTGTCATGTTGTGAGGACTCTTGGGGCTTGTGAATATGTGGAGGACATAAGTCCGTCTTCCAGTAGAGCTGGGTTGGAGAGCAATTCACCATGTGACCCCGAGCCTGGGGCCTGCAGACCCGAGCGTCCGGCCTCATCTTTAGGCAGGCATGGAGTGCTGCTTCCCACCCCGGCCCGGCTGCAGAGGGAGTGGGTGCACACTCACCGCCCACCCTGGTGTTCCCGAGTCCGCACGACCCCGGGAGCCCCCATCCAAGGCGCCCTTCTCTGGGCGGCCTCTCTGTGGACCAGGAACAGGGCCACTGAGGCCACACCGCCAGGCCGAGCCAGGGCTCCAAGAGAGCCAGAAGCGGGTGAGGTGGGGCACGGGCCACGCCAGTGACAGCACGGGATGGGGCTCCGCATCACCAGCAGGGCTTTCGGGAGCCGAGCCGCCGGCTGTGTCTCCTGAGAAGAGCACTTTCAGCCCAGGGACATGGGAAGCGGGAAGGGAGGCGGAGGAGGAGGAAGGGAGGAGGAAGCTCATTCTGTGCTTGGCCTCGTGATCTTTTCCGAACTGAGGTGCACTGGACACGCAGTGCAGTCTGGGGGCTGTGGTCCGCATCAGCGTCCACTTTCCGCTCTGCAAGGCCAAGGTGAGTTGACTCCGCTGGTCGGCTCTGAGTGAGTCACTAGGATGGTGGATAGCCACTTAGGAGAAGCAGGCTGTCCCCTGGGGCCCGGTCGGAGGCCTCGGTGCACCCTGAGCACCCTGAGCACCCTAGGCCCCAGGGGTGAGGGGCCTGCTGGGCCCACTGACTGGGAACAGAGAGCTCTGCCACAAGCACAGCCACATCTAAGATGCTGGGTTCCTCTGGGATTGAGAACCACTTCCGGGCAGGGAGGAAGTGCTTGTGGTCTTTAAGACTGCGTGTGAGTGTGTGTGTGTGTGTGTGCACACGCACACGCACTCCTGCACATGCAGGTGTGCAACTTGCCTTAGGTTTTTTTTCCTTGCTTTTAATGGTACTGGGTATTGAACTCAGGGCAACTGCACTAAGCTACAACCCCAGCCCTTTTAGTTTTTAATTGGAGACAGGGACTTGGTAAGTCCCTCTGTTGCCCAGGCTGGGCTTGAAGTTGGAATTCTCCTGCCTCAGCCTCCCTGAGTGCTGGGATTACGAATGTGCGGTTCTGTGCCCGGCTGCTTTAGATTTCCTCTCTGTGGGAGTTACAGAGAGAACATCCTGTTCCAAAGTTAAGCAGCTGGTTTTACCTCTGCATGTCTGGCTGGGTTTCGAATGCACTGAAGAATGGGCCTTGGAGCTGGGCGTGGTGGGTGTGGCTTCCCAGTGCCCCCTCAGTAGTCTTCAGACTCGAGTGTCAGCCCAGCTCCCTGGGCCTCAGTTTCCTTGTCTGTAAATGGGCTTTCCACCTGCCACTCTGCAGGTTGCTTGGGGTTTGGGTGAGACTCAGGGGCACCGCACACGTGCCGCACACAGCACAGCTCCTGCAGCTGCTCTTTGAATGCCTGTGAGTGCAGGAGAGAGGGTGCCTGGGTGTCCTGTCTCTGCTCTGCCCATGGAGGTGCCATCCCCAGGCCCGGCTCTTGCTGTGCTTCACCTGTGTGCCCGGCCCCTTCTGTCCCAACTCCCTGGGGCCGGGTGCTGCCTGGCTCACCAGGCAGGGCTGGGTCAAGTGCTCAGCCCCCCTGGAGGCTCACGGAGGGGAAGGGTCTGACCTCTGCAGACAGTGTGCGGATTCTGTTTGGCTTTTGAGATGAAAAATTGCTTTTGAAGCAAACTGTAAGGTGGGATCCACTTGCTCAGCTCAGGGCAGAGACAGCGCTCTGGGGAAACTCCTTCAACCTGCGGCTTACCCTGGCTTCCAGGGTCTCTGGGGTGCAGACGGCTGGTAAAGTGAGGCCCCTGTGTGGCTTCTCCCTCCGGTTTTGTTCCAAACCCTCAGCCTCACCGGTGTGTCTGGTGCCGGAAGCCCTCAGCCCCGCCGTATTGAGGTTTGTTTAATTTTTAGTCAGGCGCTGGCTCAGGAAGCCATTCCTGGCAGTGCACAAGCTGCCTGCCTTAGCCAGCGAGGCCCCTTCCCTGGGTGACTGGGTGGTGGCAGCGCATAGGACAGGGGTCACAGGAGGGAGCAGTGCCCCTGGGAAAGTTCTGGTCCTGGGAAAAGCTGTGGTTCCCTGGGCAGTGGGCCTCCACCTTCAGAATGGGGTGGATGCAGATGGTGCTGAGCTCACTTTGAGCTGGGACAAGGGTTGGAAACATGTCCTTCGAGTACAGTCAGACCGTGCTCCAGGTCCTGCATCTGAGGACCCAGCCACCAGAGGACTGAAAATATCCCCCAAAACTAGATCTGTACCAACATATGCAGACCTTTTCTCATTCCCTGAACAGTATAGCAAGACAACTATTTTCACAGTGTTTACATTGCATCAGGTATTCTAAGTCATCTAAAAATAATTAAAGTATAGCATAGGATGTGCGCAGGTTGTACAAAAATATTATACCACTTTACGAGGTGTGAACAAAGTACACAGTGAGTGTTTAAATTAAAAAAAAATTTATTACAGTAAAAGGCATTGCTTCCAACACACTGATCCAGTTGTTTTTGACGCTTTCTGAACCAGCTCTGGAGTCCTCTCTCATGCGTGTCTTTAGGAGGTGGGATCAAAAATACAGTGAATGTTGCTGCTGAGTGCCATCCTGCCGAGGGCAGGTTCGTAAAACCTTCCGCTGTGTCCCGTCTATTATCTGAGCTGGCGCCATGTGACTCCTCCTCCCCAAAGTCAAATGAGCCTGAAATGAGCCTGAAACATCAGTATTTTGAGTCAGTTCAGGACATCAAGGCAGCCAGAATAGTGCCCCTAAAGACAGAGAGCCACTTCAGAAACTGGCAAAGATGTGAATTCCAGGTATTTTGGGGGAGGGGACCCATGGCAATGTGTCACTTACTGTAATCAGTGCTTTTAAATTTAAATATTTACTAAGGCCGGGGATTTAGCTCAGTGGTGCCGGCACCTGCTTTTGCAAGCGCAAGGTCCCGAGTTTGATCCCCGGTACCAAAAAAAAAAAGAAAAGAAAACTGCCCCTAAAATTTAAATATTTACTGTAGTTTATAAAGTGACAAAAATAATGGGAGAGGTGTTTAAAGTGAAGAAGATTTTCAGGGGGGTTTGTGGCATGTGTCTTTGACTTTAATAAATCATAAAAACTTAAGCATTCACCCTACTTTTCATGTGAATGAGGGACTGGAGTGTCCACACATTTGGCACCCATGGGTGGTCTCAGAATCCACTCCCATGGATCCCATGGCGCAACTGATACAGAAAGATGATGCCAGGCTAGGACTACCCAGGACTGGACCGCCCGGGACCTCTGCCTGGCCCGCAGGCCTGCAGCTGCACTCCGCATTGGGGTCAGAGACAGACAGGACTCGTGCTCTGCAGCCTCCCTAGGCTTGGAACAGCTGGGACCTCAGGCACAGCTGTTCCCAGGGACACATGGGCCTTCGACTGAGCCTGATGCAGAAAACAACTGCACCATTTTCAAAGCAGAATGGTGTCATACGGAGCCACCTACTGGCAGGGAGGGAAAGCGTCCTTTGGTGGTCAGCTGGGGCCTAAGAGCCTCCAGCGACCAGGTCCTGGGCTCTGGTTTCCTTTCCAGTGGAGAGGTCACCATCAGCTGTGGTGACCATCTGCCCCACACCCCACTTGCCTTCCACTTCCGGTCACCAGGCCCTGTGCATTGCCGTCTTTTCCAGAAGCCTTTGCATCAGGCCTTATCAAAATAGCAGGAATGTTTCCCCAAGGCGGGCCCATGCTTCCCTCACAGTGCGCGTGACTCAGGCCTGCAGGTGACAAGACATGTGTGGCCCCAGGGCTGGTTCCGGCAGATGACAGGAAGATGCGGGAGACGGGTGCTGTCAGGATTGCTATGTGGCACTGTGTGCTCTGTGTGCCATGCCCTGGCCTGGTGCGCACTGGGTCCCGGTCGGGTTCACACAGCTGGCCTCTGCGCCCTGCTTCCTGTTTCACGGCCACAGTACCTCCGCCTTGGGGTCATGACTTACGTTCCCTGCAATCTTGCAATCCTGGACCCGGTGACTGCAGGTACTTTTCCACTTGGGTTTGTGTTCTGGAGTCCAGCCAGGTGACTGAGGAGTGACAGCCACTCCCGCTCTGGCCGGCGTGGACAGCATGCCCAGTGCTGCCAGGAAGAGGGTGTTTGGCCGCCTGGAGTGCGGGACCCAGGCACCCCTGCCTTCCCGCCATCCCTTTGGGTGGTTTGTTTTGGGTCAAGGTTGTTTGCTAGATTTCTTATTTGTTTGCTGAGGCCCTGAGCTCCTTTTGGAAACAGTGCCTGGGGTTTTGTCGTGTGAGAACAAGCCGGGACACTTTGTCTCTTAGTGACTCAGTCAATGGCCACTGGGTGCCAGGACCACATTCCCGTGCTGGGCTATGAGAGGCGCCAAAGCAGAGCACAGCCCCTGCCCTGGGGGGGCTGCTGTTCCGGTGGGGCAGACGGCCGCACAAAACACACAGGGAGTGTGCAACCCCCGGTCTGGTAGGTGTGTGCATTGTGGGTAAAAACAGAGCAAGGAGGGGCAGTGGGGCAGGGTCTGGGGGCTGAGGGCGGCCAGAGCAAAGGCCCTGGGACAGCGCAGGGTGGGCGGGGAGGGGACCGTGCTCGTCCACCGCTGAGAGAGCCTGGGACAGGGCTCAGGGCGCCCTGCTGAGGGCCTGTGAGCCGAGTGCCTTACATTCCTCCATCCTCCCCTGAGCCTGAGTGGTGTGGAGACCCAGGAAGCCTCCAGCTCTCCCTTGTGCAGGGCCTCTGCCCCTGCACAGCTACTTGGGGCTTCCCACAGTACGTTTCAGCCTTTCCTGCAGATTTGGGTTCACTGGCCTGTGCTGAGGTTGGGGCCGGCAGGGTGCAGCGGAAAAGCTTGCCAGGTCTCCGGCCCTGGATGGGGCAAGATTTCTCCTCTGTCCTGTGGCTGAACTCGAGGTAGGGACACAGCTACATGGCCAGCTGGGCTGCCGAGGTCCGCGAGACTGAGGCTCAGGTCCAGCCTGGGACTGAGCTGCACGCAGTCCTTGCAGGGAAAGGCAGGTGTTTGTGATGCATCCGTCGCATTTCAACATTTCTGTTACTAATGAAGAGCAGTAGGTGCCGAGTGTGGGGGCATCTGCCTGTGATCCCAGCACAGTGGGAGGCTGAGGTGGGCATTCCCAAGTTCGAGCCTCAGCTGGGCAACTTAGTGAGACCCTGTCTCAAGATAAGAAATAAAGCCTGGCTGGAGGTGAAGGTCAGTGCAAAGGCCCTGGGTTCAGTCCTCAGTACCCAGAAGCAAGCAGCAGCAAGATGACCCACGTTCTCCCGGCCATGCGAACCTCCTGCCATTTACCCGTCTACACTGCCTCCCCCTCCATGTGCTGTTCTTAGTTTGGGACGACCAAGGGTCCACTTCGCCTCACCATGACTGGCAGCTGCCTTTTGGCTGTATTCCAGTTTAAATTAGCAGAATATATTTACAGCTCATTCCTGGGTTCCTTTTCAAAAGGTCATTGTGCCAGCTAACTTTTCTAGCTTTTTACTTTTTGTGGTTGTGGATCCCATCAACAATCTTTATGAACTCATTTGGAACTGTGGAAAAAAAAGCTATTTACAGAATTCAGTTTTAAATACGTTTCACAACTTCTAAAGTTCTATGTTACAAGAATTCCAAGCTCATAGCTGAAGCCCAGTGATCAGTCCGTAGTCTCCTCTGACCCTGCGTGTGCCAGCTAATTTAGGGGACATCACATGTATGATGTGGTGAAAGGCGTGAATGTCCAGCCTTGGCAGGCAACCTGCAGCTCTTCCTGTTACCAGCCGTCTGGGTGGCCCAGCGGCTGCCTCTCTGCGCAGGGGACCGGTGTCCTATTTGGCGAGGGTCCGCTATGCTTACCAAGCAGAAAGATGTGCCCCAGTGACCCACGACCTTCCACAGTCCCAGCTCTGATGGCTTCTGGTACCTCTCAGTAGCACTGTCCTGGGGGCCAAACCATGCGGCCTGTTGGTGGCACTTAAGAGACAAATGCTGGACTCAGTACCACCACGACCACCACCGCCATCACCGTCTTCATTATCACCACGTTCCCGCCACTGTCGGAGTCATCACCATGGCAAGTCCATAGCACCGAGTCAGGCATCACCGTCACCTGTCCATCACCAGCACCATCCCTTGGCGGTCACTGTCACCCCCGCCTCCCTGTCGGAAACCGTGTATCAGGCCCCTCCTCTCTGCTTCTCACGCTGTGCAGGATGCAAGGCGGCGTGCCGGGCCGTACACTTCAGGGCTGGCAGAGGTGACATTCGCAGGGACTTGTAACCGAGGGTCATCTCTGCAGGAGTCCCTGCATGACTCGCACAGAGCTGGCCCAGCGGGTGTTTTGGGTGCTGGGGGTTCTGCAGCCCAGCCCTGGGCCTGGCTGATTGCTGGGCACAGCCGCCTGGAGATTGGCCTTGAGGGTAGGCGATGTGGACAGCTGAAGCTGGGCTCCCTTCTGCCTCCTGGTAGCCGCCTAACCTTAGGCAGCTTGTCTGTCTCCTGGAGCCTGTTCTTTCTGGGTAGACAGGAAGTGGCACATCAAGTTCCCTGGTTAGGTCAGGTGAGGAATGAGAGGGAATGTGCCTGTGCTGGCCCTGGGACAGCTGCAGTGCATGGCAGTGACGTTGGTCCTCTTGTCCCGATGAGTCCCGTGGCCGATCAGCTCTGCTCCGGTCCCTGGGCACCCTGTCCCAAGGTCTTGGATCCCGTGCAGCGCTGGGTGCCCAGTTCCCTCCCTCAGCCCTCTCCTGAGCTCTGCATCTGGACGTGGACTGGGGCTTCCCTGCCCCTTGCCCCTGGGTATGGGGAAGAGAAGGAACCCTGGGCTGGGTGTGTTCTCAGGGGCAGGGCGAGCTCCTGCACAGCACGGGGCCCCCAGTGGGAGCCCGTCCTTGATTGTTCATGCTCCCTGGCTGTGCGCCCAGGCTGCCACCCTGTGGGGGAGGGGAGCTTCTGGTCCTCTGTTCTTACAGGAGGTGTGGCTCACACCTGTCAAATCTGGGTGTCCTGGGTGCTCGAGTTTCTGCGTGTGAAGCTCCAGCTCGCAGGGTGGCACATGCAGCCACACACGCAGCTTTCTTAGGAGGCTCTTGCGGATGCCCCACGTGTGGCCCGGGTGACTCATGGCTGCCAGTGAGCAGATGGGGAGGCTCAGGACTCTGAGTGCCGCCCCCAGGGTCTGATTAATAATAGCAGCAATGCAGGCATGGTGGCACACGCCTCTAATCCCAACACTCAGTAGGCTGAGACAGGAGAATCGCCAGGAGTTCAAGGCCAGCCTGGGCTATATGGGTTCAAGGCCAGCCTGAACTACATAGCTGAGACTCTGTCTCAAAAAAACCAAAACAGGGCGGGGGATTTAGCTTAGTGGTTCCACCACCTGCCTTGCAAGCACAAGGTCCCAAATTCGATCCCTGGTACCAGAAAGAAAAAAAACAAAACAAAACAAATAAATATACAATAGCATTGCAGGAATCCACTCCTCCTGCCCACACCACAGGCCTGATTTCCCTCTTCCTGACATCGCAGCTGCTCGAGGGCTGGGCAGTCTTGGTGCTGAACAGGTGCCTCAGTGGCCCAGAGATGTGGGACTGCCCGGGAAGCCCAGGGTCCCTTCTCGCCAAGTTGCATACTGAGGTTTGAGCAGAGAAGACACTGGGTTTGTGGGGAGTCACACCTCAACACTTGCCAGCTTTGCGACTTGGCACGTTTAGTACTCGCTGCAGAAACTCTCCTGCCCTCGACCCGCAGCCAGGACCTGTGCCGTTGGTGGCCTAGAGATGACGCTACGCCTCTGTCCAGGCCGTCTGTGGGATACTCGTTGTCTTTGTGCTCCTCGAGCCTGTTGGAATCATGGAGGCACTGCTTAGTCAGTTTACTAACACTTGGCTTCAGCCACCGAGGACTGCTGGGGATCTGTGAGCCAAGTTGGCTCCACCAGACAGGAACCCCACTGACCAGGAGCCCCCGGCGAGACGGGGCCAATGGAGAGGAGCCGGGTTTGCATAGGAAACTAGAAATGATTCCAGCACCTGCTGAGGTGTGCATCTTTGAACGCCTTTGCACTGGAACTCTGGGATGCTGTCTGCTCTTTGTCCCCGCTTGGGTTTTTTTTTTTTTTTTGGTACTGGGATCAAACTCAGGACCTTGGCTTGTGAGGTAGGCAGTGGCACCACTGAGCTACATCCCTGGTCTCCTGCTTGGTTTTTTGAGCCAAGGTCTCACTTTGTAGTTCAGACTGGCCTTCAACTCACTCTGGAGCCCAGGGTGGCCTCGAACTCACCACCATGCTCCTGCCTCAGCCTCCCCAGTGCTGGGATCACAGGCATGCACTGCCATGCCCAGCTGTGGCTGTTTACTGTAAACTGTGTCTCGAGTGCCCGTGTGTGTGTGTGTGTGTGTGTGTGTGTGTGTGTGTGTGTGTGTGTGGCGCGTTCGGGCACCCATGTGAGGGGTGGCCCTCCCTTTCCTCGCCTGCTCACCATATCTGTCTCCTCTCCCTGCAGTGCTGCACACACAAGGCCCGGTAGACGGCAGCCTCTATGCCAAGGTGCGGAAGAAGAGCTCCCCTGACCCCTGCAGCCCCCAGGCCCTGCCGGCCACTGGCAGCCCGGACCACAGCGACCACACCTTGTCGGTCAGCAGCGACTCGGGCCACTCTACCGCCTCCGCCAGGACAGATAAGACTGAGGAGCGGCTGGCCCCGGGGCCGCCCAGGGGCTTGAGCCCGCAGGAGAAGGCCGAGTTGGACCAGCTGCTCAGTGGCTTTGGCCTGGAGGACGCAGGGGGTGGCTTCAAGGACATGACGGACGTGCACAGCAAGTTTGGGGGGACGCGCCACGTGGTGCCTGCGCAAGTGCATGTGAACGGCGACGCTGCCCCGAAGGACCGGGAGACGGACATCCTGGACGACGAGATGCCACACCTGGACCCACACAGCACGGACAGCCTGGGCACCCTGTCCTCGTTGGAGGGGCAGCCGTCCGCCCACCTGGGCCCCTTCGCCTGCCACCAGAGCAGCCAGCACTCTCTGTTGTCCGACGCCTTCAGCTGCCCGGTTGGGGAGGATGGGCCCCCCAGCCTGGGCCTTGGTGTGGACGCCCTCTATGAGCGGGAGCGGACGTTTGCGGGTGGCCGGGAGCACAAGCAGCTGCAGCCGGTGCTGAGGAAGCCATCGGCGCCCATGCCCATGCCAGCCTACGGGCAGAGCGGCTACCCAACCCAGAGCTGGGTGCAGCAGCAGCAGATGGTGGCTGCCCAGCAGTACAGCTTTGTGCCTGACAGGGACGCCAGGCTGGGTAGCCATGACCTGGCCGACGGATCTGGCCTGGTGCAGGCCCCGCCTCGGCTCCCGGTCACCCCCGCCCGAGGGGCCAGCAGCAGAGTGGCCGTGCAGCGGGGCATTGGCCATGGGGCAGACGCACCTGATGCCCAACAGCCCTGCCCCGGCAGAGCCTTCCAGCCCAGGCTTTCAGACCAGAAGGTGCTGAATGGAGCCGGCGAGGAGCCCAGTTCAGGCCCTGCCCCCGGCTCCCCCACGCTGGACATCGACCAGTCTATCGAGCAGCTCAACAGGCTGATCCTGGAGCTGGACCCCACCTTCGAGCCCCTCCCCACCCACATGAACTGCCTGGGAGGCCCGGCCAATGTCTCCTCGTGTCCTGACAGCACGGGAGGTGGCCTTCGGGCCAGCAGCAGGCTGCCCGGCCCCATGGAGAGCCCCAGCAGGAGCCCCTCCAGGAATCCAGGTGAGCGGTGTTCAGGGGGTGCTCATCTGTGATGAGAGGGTGGTGAATGAGAGGGTGGTGAGCATTTGTAATCCTAGCTGTTTGGGAGGCTGAGGCAGCAGGATCTCAAGTTTGAGAACCAAGGCTGCCAACCAGGCACTGCAGGGGTGATCGGCCAGGTGTGGGGCTGCCTGTGTCCACCCCTGGAGCAGGAGGGGCCGGTTGGCTGCAGGGAGACAGGGCTGGAGCAGGACCTTCTCATCCCACGCTGGGATCAGGTCACTCATATGCTTAAGGGGCCAGCAGCCACAAAGGCCGGAGGTCCTGGACAGCTGGGTCACCTGGGCCTAGGAGGGGAGTCAGCAGTCGGAGGGTCTCAGGGACCAAGCTGGGCCAAAGGACTGAGTTTCTGTGAATTTCTGCTAGTGCCATCTGTGAAAAGGAAGCCCTGTATCAGGTACTAATGATGGAGAGCGTGGAGCTGACTGGCCAAGTCACCTTCAAGTACTGGAGTCATCAGTGGGTGAACAGCAGGTCATTTCAGCTTCCCTGATGTGTCAGGCAGCATTCGCATTGTTGGACACAACAACCAACACCCACAGCTTGAATGGGTTTAATGTGGCTCACGGTATCAGGGGATTCAGTCCATGATCGGCTGGCTCTGAGGAAGGAACATAATGGCGGAAGGGTGTAAAGGATCAAAGATGCTTAGTTCATGGCAGGCAGATAGCAGAGCAGGGAACAGGCCCAGACAGGAAGGGGAGAGGGACTAGATATAGACCCCAAGGCTACAGCTCCATAACCCACCCAGACACAACCAGCAGTGTGCTCCACGATAACCCATGTGGATCTTAAAGTCAGTCAAGCCAACCTGCCTCCCAAGTGCCATGCCCCACCACTGCAGGCTGTGTATATCAAACACCTGAGAGAGAGAGAGAGAGAGAGAGACAGAGGCAGCTGGTGGCGTCTCCCTGGAGTAGGTTCTCAGACTGCAATTCAGCCGTGTACCAAGCACGCCCACCAGCAGAGTGGCAGTCAGCAAGCGCTCAGTCCAGGTTAAAACATTTATTCACTCATTTAATCCATTATATTCAGGAAATTCTGGGTTTAAGAAAAGGCTTCACATGGGAAGAAAACTATGTGCATTATTGGACCTGGCTTACCTCAGCACAACTTCTTAAAAGAAATTGCTTGGAAAAATTAAAGTCAGCAGTGTCTTCTCTGGGATTGGAGTCTCTCCTGAGATTAGAGGGGTTTGCAAGCATCTGAGTGTCCTGGGGAAAAGAAGGGACTTCGGGACCAGATCTCCCTGGTGCCATGGCCCTGGATGGTTACTGTGTTCTCTGGTGGACTGAATTCAGTCGACAAGGATTCCTTATTCCTGCTATAAGCATCTTTCTTTTTTTTTGTACCAGGGATTGAACTCAGGGCCTTGTGCTTGTGAGGCAGGAGCGGGCACCACTGAGCTACATCCCTGGCCCGTTCCTGCTATGAAGTCTGGGATGTCAGGACATCACCTCATATTTTCCACCCTCACGTTCCCATTTTAAAATTACTTGATAAACTCATCACTTTGATAACTAAGATTTTAACCTTAGACCCCTTTAGTTTTATTATGAAATAATTATGATTTTGCAAGTAAAGAGCTTTCATATTTCAACAACAGCTAGCAAAATCCAGTGCACATTTGGTCAGAGGTTGTAGAAATTGTAAGTGTTTATTAGTCTGTTTATGTTCGACAGGTGCTTTGGGACATTTGTCAATTCTTTTCCTACCTTTAGACTTGCAGGGATAGCAGATAAGTAAGGTATAAGCAAGCTAGATGTCAGTCTTCTGTGATCTTGAAGTTTGACAGTGACCTTCTTGTAGGAAGCCTGTTGCAGAGCAGCAATAGCAGAGGAACATTGGTGTTGGGGACGGGGCAGAGCCATGTCCTTCTCCAGCTGGTGCCATCTTCTGGGATGGGCCTCTTGTTTTAGGTACACACCCAGCAGGACGATGGGGTGAGCCCTGAGGCTGGGACTACGTTAGTGTAAGAAGGCCAGGTTGTGAAGACGCTGTGCTCAGCCAGCCATTAGCTCTCCCTCCGGGACACCTTGTATCGCCAGAAATCATCAGAAGCTTTACATCCGTAACCCCCTGCAGCTGGGCTGGGAGTGTTCTACTCTGGCAGGTAGAGAGAATGCTAGAACCCTCTTGATTTTAAAATTGACATTTCAGTACCTGTGTTTATGTCTCAATTAGAAAAGGCTAGGTTGATGAGCAACTGCAAACAAAAATCCCTAGACACTAGCAGGAAAGCCCTTAAAAGTGTGGTGGCGAACCAACTGGTTTCCAGACCCTGGTACATCTTCAGAGGGTGGGGCGTAAAAACCCTGTACTCTTCAGGTTCCCAGCTCCATGTCCGTTCTGTCTGTCTCTGTGGAGGTGAGGGCTGCAGAGCTGGGGTCCTGCACATGTGGCTGTCAGCTCCAGGACCTGGGACATCAGTACATCACCATTGCATGAGCCCCACCAGGTCCCAGTCCCCTTGACAGCACAGCAGGGCCCAGCCACGCCCACCTGAGTCTTGTGCAGTTCCCAGAGCGGTGTGTTCTCTGCGAGCCCCTGGCCTGCCTTCTCTGTCGGCCCTGGAAGCTGACTGCTGCTCAGCTGTCTTGATTCTGGCTGTAGATGAAGGCATGGCCTCAGCACTCTGAAGTTAGTCAAATCTGTCTCTGCAAATAGTGTCCCGAATACAACAGAGGCCCCACTGTGGTAGCGACTCGGGAATTGTGCTGCCCAGTCTTCCCCTGAGGACTGCTGAGGGTGTTGATGTCTCTCCAGCTCTGCGGGCATCGGCATTTCACCATGGGCCTGAGATGGAAGTTAAAGGCTGAGCCTTTCCCGAGGATGTTTCATGCCGCAAAGTGATAAGACTGGTGCTGCAGGGGCTGCTGGTGCTGATGGCAGTGGTGGTGGCGATGGAGCTGGATGATGGGGTCTGGGCGATTTCATGAGGATGTGATCGTGGTGCAGATGGCGATGATCCTGGCTATGGTGGTGTTGGGGATGGCTCTCATGACTCCAATGATGGTGGTGGTGAGGGTGAGGGACATGGTGATGCTGATGCTCTGATGGTGGTTATGATGGTGGTGATGTGACAATCAGGAAGGTGATGCATACTTGAGATGATGGTGGTGAAGATTCCAGTAGTTTCCATCCAAGTGTCCCCTTGCCAAAAGTCCATGTGGCTTGCTTGCCAGGAAGGTGCTATTGGAAGGTAGTAGAACCTTTAAGAGGTGGGGACTAGGAGGAAATCAGTCAGTCAGTGTAGGTGTGTCATTTAGGTCATTTAATGGGTGTACCCATGTTGGGATCCCTGTCCATTCTTCCTCCTCTCTCTTTTGCCCCGTGGCCATGGTGGGCATGTTTTGCTCTGCTACACCCTGCCACCAAGATGAGCGCTTGGTTGCTGGACCAGAGGAATAGGATGATCAGGGCCTGAAACCTCTGAAACCGTGAGCCTAAAGAAATGTCTTTTCTTTGTAAGTTGGCTGTCTTAGGTATTTGCTGCAGTGACGGGAAACTGATCAATACAATATGGTGATGGTGGTGGTGATGGTCATGGCGATGCCATAGGAGTTGCTGGTCTGAGCACTTGCGCTGCCCCAGCCACCTTCCATCCCTCCAGGACTTGTGACTGAGCCCCACCCGTCTGACCCTGCACCCCGTATCAGTACCCTCAACGCAATACACTCCCTTCTTCCACCAACCAGCAAACCTCTCTGGGGCAGCACCATGACTCTCGCCTGTCTCCTGGCGTGTGGTGCATGCTGGATACTGAGGAAGGAGGGGCAGGCACAGGAGACAGTGCAGCCCCCATCCCCCCGCAGGAAGATCCGGGTAGCTCTGCTGGGTGCGCCTGAGGAGAGTTCAGCCCAGGACAGCAGGGCGCCCTCTCCGCCCCAGGACCAGGTGCGCAGTGTTATACCCTTGCAAAGTGACGAGAGGTTCGGGGGTTGGCTGGGCGACATCAGTTCCCACCAAGTGCCATTCCCTGAGGGGCCACTGCTCACCTCTCCCCGGGACTCCTTGGCCTTCTCCAGCCTGCACATGGGTGGGTTCCACAGCCTCTGGGTGGGGAGATGGGACCCCCGACACCCAGGTGACAGCCTGTGACTGGCTGCATGGATGGCAGAGCTGCCTCTGCTTCTCTGCACCCCAAGGGCTTCATGCTGTCAGAATATTTTATTCCACTCCATCGGCCGCATCTGCATGCTGACAGGGCCTGGGCTGGCACTGGCTGCCCTGCCTGGTCAGTATTCGTCATGCAGGCATGGCCACAGGCCCCGTTTACACACAGTGCTGTTCCGGGCATGTTGGCCTAAGTATCTAACCATGAACTTGCAGGGTGTGGTCAGTAAACACAGTGAGACACATGGGAGGCGCATTATCATTCACCCCTCTGAGCATGCCCCTCCCCTCTTGCCACTTTCCACAGCAGCTCTGGAGTCCTCTTTCCTCAGTGCCGTTAGTTGTGCTGTCCTGGCTGCCTCATGTTCTGAATCGATGTAGAATATTCACCTATCATGGTCATTTTGACTTTGTGGAGGAGCCAGGAGCCTCACAGTGCAGACCTGGTGAATAAGGTCATGAGGACACAGCGTCATGTTTTTACAAGCCTGCTTTCCACTGGATGGCAGGTGGCGGCAGCGTTCACCATACTTTTGATCAAGTCTCGTAAAGATTCTCAGAAAAGAGGACTCCAGAGCTGCTTCAGAGGGTGGCAGAGGGAATTAGTGTGGCGGGGCCTGGGAGTCAGAAGCGCTGGGGACTTATGCCACGCTGACCCTACGTGAGGCTCCTGCCCTAGGTCTGGACTTCTGGGGAAGCGGCGGGGCGGGGCGAGACCCAGCTGCTGGAACCACTGGAGATCCCAGTGGACAGCTCCTTCCAGAGCCACGGGTGTGATTCTGTGGCTGTGTCCCAGTCACCTAGGGGCCAGCCCACGGCTCGGGGAGGCTGGAAGGTTTCCCTGGGCAGTTCGGATGGACCAGAACTTGGGTCTGCCCAGGATGTAGGGGCAGTCAATGGTCTGTCCTTCCCTGTGATGCAGACTTTAGTTCACAGTGCGAGTGGGCCGTGTTAACTGCAGTGGAAAGGATCTGGTGACAGTGTCGCCATGGGCTGCTCAGTGCTTGTTCCTACCTCACTTCCTTCCTCTTCCTGCCTCCCCAGACCTCAGGGCCTGGGAGCCGGCGTCCACCTGTGCTCAAAACATCCAAATGGCCCGATCAGCTCCCAGAACAGGACTTCAGTGTGTTAGGAGCCCGACAGTTTCTGGCTCAGGGAGCGTGTCCCCGAACAAGTCCCTCTCACACTTCCCCTCGCAATGCCGACCTCGGTCCTGCCCGTGAGCTCTTAGCTCTGTCTGGGCCTGGGTACTGGTTCTCCAGGTCTCCATGGGCCTAGTGTCCCCTCCCAGGGTCCCCAGACAAGGAGCCCGAGGATGTCCTGCCCTGCCCTCCCCACTGTGGCACTGGTGGCATTGCTGAGGGTGCCCGCAGCCCAGTGGCCTCATCCTGTGCACAGCCGGCATAGGGTCGTCCCCATTGGCATCCCTGGAAGGGACTGCAGGTGGCAGTCACCGAAGAGGCTGCGCTTCCTGCACATTGTCACCACCGGGGCAGGGGGGTCTCCGGTGTCTTTTCCTGTCTGGGAAGTGAGCTGGATGCAGGTGTGCAGCAGGCACAGGGGAGGGGTACTCCTCAGGAACAGGAGCCATTTCTGGAGGCTGCGGCTTGGATCCCCTGGGTGTCCCTGTGACCCCTGCGGCAGAGTTGTGGGATGTCCTGGTCGGTCGGGGACTGCGCTTTGTGTCCCAGCTGTTTCCGGGTCCGGGAGCCAGTGCCTTGGAGCCATGGACCTGCCCGGATCCCCACTGCACACTTCCGGGAGAGGTGCGGTGCCTGCGCAGCGAACTCCAAACTCAGTTGTCACACGCAGGGTCTGTGAGTGTGAACAGCAGTGCACGCTGGTACACAATCAGGGAAGCATTGGGAGTTGGAAGCAGAGCACTCCATACAGTAGACGCTTTGCTGTGCCCACGTGTAGCCTTTCTCGAGGTCTTCTAGCGTTGGAGAATGAAAATGGGATTATTAGTGGAAATGTGGAAGGATGGAGCCAAGCGTCGAGTGTGGGGATGGAGCACCGTCCAGGCTCACACGGGAGTTTCTGATGTTCTGTGTCCAGGTGAAATCGCACACCTGCACGTTGGCCCAGGGCTCCCTGCCCCTGTAGTTTGACGTCTTCCCCAGACAGAGGAGACCCGTAGACCTGTAACCTCTCACCCTTGGTGGCCGAAGCTGCTCCTCTTTGGGTGTTGCTGGGTTTCGAACTTGACGTCTGCCTGGAGTCCCCCAAACCTGGCTGTGATGCGTCAGCCTTGCTGCAGCCGAGACAGCATGCTCAGTGAGCGGCGGCAGAACCTTCTGCGGGTGGCCCCAGGCTCAGGTGGCCACATGCTGGCCTTGTGCTGAACCCTGACCCCTGCCCTGGGATGGGAGGGAGCTGGACGGATGTCACTCAGCCTAGTGGCACCAAGCAGCCATCCCAGAACAGGAAGCCCGGCCTCGGCGCCGGCCTGGATCCCAGGAGGGCCTGGCTGTGCAGACTGAGACTGGAGCCCCCCAAGACCCAGCTCCTCCCGGGGCGCAGGAATCCTTTGGCAGAGCGGCTTGGGTCTGGGTGGGGAGGAGAGAAGCAGGTTGGGGCTGCAGCCCCGTGCGGGCCCTCGGTGAAGGACGCCACGGCCAGGCTGTGTCCCTGCAGGCGGCCTGGCCTCAGCAGTAAGCACCGTCCCTCAGAGTGAGCCGCACACTGCCGGGTCAGTGGTCAGACCTTGCCGCCCTGGGACGTCGCGCTGTGTCACTGTAGACCTGGCCCCGCAGCAACGGCCCTGTGACCCTCACTTAGAGCTCGCTGCAGGGGAGGTGGGAGTTGGGCTCGAGTCTCCAGACTACAGCGTCCTTTTGTCCTTTTATTTTGTGGTCCTGGGATTGAACCCAGGCTCTTCGAACTGGACTGCACCCCAGTCCTCTTCTGTTTTTTATTTTGAGTCAGGGTCTTGCTAAGTCGCTGAGCTGCCCTGGCTGGGCTGGAACTCAAGATCCTCCTGCTTCAGCCTCTAGGGTGCATCCCAATTTGAAGCATTTAATAGCTCGCTACAGGCCTCCCCAGCTCCCCAGTTAAAAGAGCTTTTTAAGAAGTAATGGACTCCAGCCAGGATCCCCAACATGAGCAGGGACCGTGGTGCCGGATTCAGGAATAAGCACTTGCACTGTTCAGGACACTGAGTGTTCATCGCCTCCGCTTGGACTTGTGTTCTGACCCCCGGTCCTCCTGGGTAGGGTTTAAGCTGTCCACGTGGGCCACCTTCTGCCCAGGCTCTGGGCACAGCCCACTAGTGATGAGGTGCAGCCTGCCTTGGAGGAATTTCACACTAGGGGTGTGTATATGTAACTAGGCTTTGAACCCAGCACTTTTAAAATCTTTTATTTAGAGATGAGGTCTCACTTACTTGCCCAAGCTGGGCTCTAACTTGAGATCTGCCCACCTCAGCCTCCCGGAGTTGCGGAATTGCCGGCATTCACCACCACATCCTCTTCACAGCGGGGGTTTTAATCCAGGGTCTCCTCACCCTGCAGCCCACACCTGTCTCTCACACAGGCCCCTCTGGCGACGAGCCCCTGGGTGGAAGGCTCCGGAAGATGAGCCTGGGACAGTATGACAACGACTCCGGGGCTCAGCTGCCCTTCTCCAAGTGTGCCTGGGCGAAGGCCAGCGTGGATTCAGCCCCAAGCCGGGAACCTTTCCCCTCTCCCGGGGACACCAAGGAGGTGGGTGCAGCGTGGAGCCCCCGGGGCTGCGAGAGGCAGGGGTCAAGCAGGCCCGGAAGTGGGAGGGACCGGGAGGACACGCAGCATCCTCCAGCCAGGTCACATGGGACCTGGGGGTGAGGAGGCCACAGACGGGGCTCCTGTGTACTGGGCTCCCGGCTTCCCGCAGCGGAGTGGGGTTAGCAGGCTCCGTGCCTCGAGAGGTCAACTTAGGATTTTTGTTTCCTCTTTGCTTATTGGTACGCAGTCCTCACGGGTGCGCGTGTGTACACCCGCATCCCATCTTGGTCCCTTTTACTTCCCCTCCCCTCCCCTCTCCACAAATGGGAGAAGTTGGAGCCTAGACGGGAAGGTCGGGTCCCTTGGGGCTGTAGCTCACAGACAAAGCTGCTGCTGGTGTTTGGGGTGCTGTGCATGCGACTCGTGTGATGTTCCGTATTTGTGAGCAAACCACAGGTTTCACACTCCTGAGCCCCACCCTGTTAGCCTGGTGCTGACAGCCGGCCCAGCGGCCTCTCCCTTCCTTGGCTGTTGACGGTAAAGCTCTTTGCAGTTCCTGGCTGGAAGAGCAGGGGCTGGTGGTCCCCACTTCCAGATGGGCTCCCAGCTCCCTGGAGCATCCTGGGGTGCAGCTGAGTGGGGGAGTCCCTGACTCCTTCCATCCACCCGTGCTTTTCAGAGGGTGATCCCCGCGTACCCCTCAGACCTCCACGGGATCGATGGCAGGGTGCTCAATAACAAGGAGCCAGTGTGTTCGACGCCAGCCTTTCCTGTCTCTCCAGAGACTCCGTACGGTAAGAAAGAAGTCTAACTTCGCGGGGGCATGCTGAGCCAGGCGTGGGGGTGCACACCTGTCATCCCAGCACTCCGGGAGGCTGAGACAGGAGGATCCCAAGCTGGGGCCCCTCCTAGGGAACTTAGTGACTTAGCAAGACCCTAGCTGAAACTAAAAAATGAAAAAGGGCTGGGCATGTAGCTCCGTGGGGGGCCCAGGGTTCATCCCATTTGGGGGCTAGGTGGACACACACAACTAGCCGTGTGAGCTTGCCACTGCCAGGAGGAAAGTGACAGCCGTGCTGTGCTCTTTTCCAGTGAAGACCCCGCCCTACTACCCTGCGTTCAGCCCGCCTGAGGCCCCGATGAGCAGCCCAGCTGGTGCACCCAGAGGTGGACACGGTAAGAAAGGCCCTGCGTGGCTCGGAGGAGGCAGTGCGGTCTCCACTTGCTGTCTGCCAGTCCCATGGAGCCGCGCTCTTCTGCAGACAGATTTCCCTTCGGGCTGCATCTCGAGTCCCCGGGTAGGATGGGTCTACGGCAAGACGCTGGATGGAGGCTGTGAATGCAGTGGAGGGGTGGGGTCCTGGGACCTTGAGTTGCTTCAGGCATCCTGCGCCCCTGGAGCCTCATCACAGGTGCTTTGTCCCCGGGGCGTCAGTGCCAGGCGGGCAGGGCGGAGCAACTCCTGGCAGAGAGTGAGTTCTCCGCCCCATGCACTAGCTGCCCCTACCCGCAGGGCTTGGTTCTTGTCCATGTGACACCGTGGTGAGGCCCAGACACCTACCCATGCCGCGTGGTCGAGGCCAAGCCCAGGCAGGCGGGAGAGAAGATGTCGCCTAGAGCCCTGCATGTGTTTTCAAAATCGCCCTTCTCTCTGCTTTTAGTCCTCCACGGCTGCTTGTCTGTCCCAGTGAGGGGACCTGCCTGAGGGACCCGGTTCATGGCTGTTAGGTGCATTTCCTGGGATTTCCAGAGATTTCCTCTGAGTTGTACCTCCATCCAGCCCCTGCCAGGAGCGGTTGGCCCAGGACACTGGCTCCGTGTCCTGCTTGGGCCTGAGCTGCCCACTTGCTCTTGAACTTTCCTTTGTTGTTTGAGGGGGGGCCAGTGCCTCTCCTTTTATCCAGTGTTTAGCAATGCAGCTGCGGGTGGGGCTGAAATTTAAGATAAGAAAAAATGCACGGAATGTTGCCGCTCTTCTCTGTGAGGTTGTTGAGCTTTCCTTGTGGAGTAGTGTGGATTCCTGCCGTGTCCTGGTGCCTCACACCCGCATGGCCACCCGTGTGCCCTTCAGTGTGTTTGCTATCCAGGGGCTCGCACACCCACACGTGCGTGACGTAGCCGTCTGACGTCGGCTGGTGACAGGATCTCGTGTGAGGAGTGTGTCTTAGGTGTTGTGCTGTACAAGCCTCGTCGCGTGCATGCCCAGTGACTGAGGTCAGCATAAGCTTGTGGGGCCACCGTCACGGACGCAGGTAGTCGTGTCCCTGATTGAAATGCCACCGTGTAGCCCCTCATGCAGCAGTGTGGCTCACAGGGAGACCTGGCCTAGCATGCCCCACAGGGGCGCCATCCCAGCACTGCCAAGAGCCAGGAGATGAACCCCCTGGCATGCGGCACTCTGGAGAGGGGTCTGGCTTCCTGGAGGGCAGAGTAGCCTTTCTTTTCCATATTTCTTTGGCTTACTCTTCCCCGTCTCTTCCAGAAAGTACAGCTAAAAAGTCCTGGATGTGTGTGAAGCAAGTGTGAGAATGCTCGGGGTCAGGGAATGGAGGTGCCCGGGGCTTTGGGTCTGGGGACCCTGTGTCACGATTAACGAGTTTCCCGGATCTCCAGGCCCAGCTGGTTCCCCTGGAAAATTCCACCAGACATTTAAAGAACTCACATTAATGTGACACAATCCCTTCCAGAAATGGAAAGGAGCACGTCTTAATTCATGTTAGGAGGTTAGCATCACCCTGATACCAAAAACAGACACAGATGCCCGGAAACAGAGAACTCGGGGCCTAACAGCACACTGCAAGCACGCGTTGGCCTCTGGGCTCTGTCCTCGCACCCAAGAAAGAAGAAAATAACAGACCGGTATCCCTCGGGGACAGACAAGGAGCTCATTCTCAGATATAAGCAATGGGATCCACAGTATGAAGAGAGATCCTGCAGCAGGGCCCAGCGGAGTTTATTCTAGGGCACAAGGCTGGGTCAACATTTGAAAATCTGTCTGTTGAATCTGTCATACTAACAGGAAGGAAACAGAAGGAAAATTGACCAGAAACAGAAGGAAAATTGACCGGTACAGCACTGGGGCCTTTAGTGTCATGGGGGTTGGGGGTTTGGAGTGAGGCCGCCGGGTCCTCTGCAAGCCTGCACAAGTTGCATGACCCCTTTGAGCATCTTTTAAACTTAAGTGCAGTGAGAATATGTACAGTGTGCCTAAAAATCCTGGGAGTGAGGATTAGCAAATGTCCCATGGAGAACAGGGAGGAGCAGGAAGCCGCCTTTCTACAGGTATAAAGCAGACAACAGCACGGGTCCCTGTGGGTCTGCGTCTCCAGGAGCTCATGAGATGGAAACATGGGTTTGCTTGTGTGGAAAGAAGCTCCAAAAAGACCAGGTGACTGCTCACGCCAGAGCAGCCACGCTGAGACGCGGGGACTTCCTGAGCTGGCTGCATGGGGCTCTGCGGAGTCTTTGTTCTGAGCTCTCCCACCCAGAATGTGGCCTGGAAGTTGTCCGAGGAGCTGCCCTGGTCCTGGAGTGGGGCCGGGCCGATGACGGCTCAGATATGTGCCCACCATCCCTGTGTCTGCTGTGTGCAGAGGCGCCGTGTGGCCAGCACAGCAGTGTGGACTGGAGTGGTTTCCACAGAGACAGAAGAAGTGGGAGTTGGGTTGGGGCTGAGGTCCGGCAGGGAGACAGTTCCAAGGACGTTGGCTGATGTGGGGTTGGGTGCCTGGGTCCCGCACAGGTGACCCTGAGAGCAGCCAACACCTTGAGGCTTCTGCGCCCCTGGGTCCTCCAGCTGAGGACCACAGAGCTCTAGGGCCCAGGGTCCCCTTCACAGGCACCTGGCACCCTGCAGTCCCGGAAACATGCGGCCTTCAAATAAACAGACAGAGCAAACAAAGCAAACTGAAGCGTCCTCCCGATTTATTAATAGCTCAGTGGATGAGAGAAGCAGTTTTGAATCCTAGACACTCAGGGGGAAGGGGACAGATGCCAGCCCTGCAGTACCTGGGCCACCTACCGGGCGGGAGGGACTCTGTGAGCTAGGCGAAGTCACCGGGGAGCTGGAGCTCTTCCAGGGTGACAGTTTTCACAGCACAGTGCTGACAGATGTGGCCTCTGTCCCCTCCTCTGGACCCAAGCCTCCCTGTCGCCCAGAACAGTAGAATCTTGTTTTTCTCACTGCGTAGTTCAGGCTGGCCTTGAGCTCCTGGTGGCCCTCCTGCCTCAGCCTCCCAAGGCCTAATCAGGCATGAGGAGCAGCAGTGGTTGCACACCTGTGCCCCTGTCTGGGCCTGGCTACCTGCTGGGGGTGAGTGTGGGTGCCACTCAGGCCTCCCCACTGCAGCTGGGCGTGCTCCACCGCTTGGCTCTGGGGTGGACCGTGGGGCCTGGCTCGGGCCCGCTGGGCTCGGGAAGCCTCACCAGGGACAGCGACGATGGGCGACGTCCCCTCAGAGCGCGTGTGGCCATCTCGATGCTGTGTCCTGACCACTTTACTCTCCAGATGGGGTGCTGTGTGGCTCCTGGCTCTTCCGTGAAGTTAAAATGACACGAAAGGAAACATTTGAATCGACTCAGGACATCGAGGCAGCCAGGACAGCGCAACTGGACACCCTCAGGCGCAAGGGCCCCGGAGCTGCCGCAGGGAGTGGCGAGGATGAGGAGATGCGTGTGCTGGAAGCGGGAGGGGATCCCTGGTGATGCGTCTCTTACTGTAATAATTCAAAGAATACTTTAAACTTCACCGCACCCGGGATGTGCGTGCTCGGACAGAGCCCTTCACAGCCCCAGTCCCCCTGCCAGCCCCAAGGGGAATGCTTTTCTCAGAAGTGAAAGCATTTTAAGGACTTCAGTCAAGGAGTCATTTCATCTCAATTTTTATAATTTTCTCTCCTTTGCCTTCACGTAAGCAAGATCGAGGAAATCACAAAGTTTAAGAAATACGTAATTCTTTTGTTTCACATCTAAAGTTTTCAAAATAAGTAAAAAAAAAAAAAAAAACAGGTGAGAAAATGTTTCATGACAAAAGGCTAACATTTCTGCTGCTTCAGCTTCCAAATTGTTCCAAAATAGCTGCTTTTTTTTTTTTTTTTGGAGTGGAGGTAAAGTTCACATCATATAAAATGAAGCAGTTTAGAGTGAGGTGTTCCCGGGCATCTTGGCCAGGTCGGTGTGACAGCTTCGCTCCTGGCGGTGAGGAAATGCCGGACGGCTCCGCTTCACCAGAGGGACCG
Source organism: Heterocephalus glaber (assembly GCF_053883595.1). Classification (NCBI taxonomy): domain Eukaryota; kingdom Metazoa; phylum Chordata; class Mammalia; order Rodentia; family Bathyergidae; genus Heterocephalus; species Heterocephalus glaber. Next base: position 13,541,722 of record NW_028258381.1, read on the forward strand.
ACAGCGAGTGTTCCTACACTGCAGGAGAAGCCCTTTGTGTTCTGCGACTTCCGTTTTGCTCTGGGGAGGAGTGCAGGGTCTCGGCAGGGCAGGGCATGTTCCCATCACACTTGATGTCTCCTCTCTGGGTCTGGGGTCCCCAAGGCCCGGGAGGGCCCAGGTCAATTTCATGGGGCGTCATGGGATTGCGAACACTGAGGTCGCATCAGGGCCCCAGGTGGGGTCACGGTTTGTAGTGCTACTTTTGACTGGTTTTGTGGTTTGAGAAAAGCTCTCACTATGTAGTTCAGGCTGGCTTTGAACTCATTGTGTAGCCCAGGCTGGTCTGGAATGTGTGGTGATCCTCCTGCCTCAGCCTCCCAAGTGCTGGGATTTGTGCATGAGATGGAAGGAGAGAGGGAGACAGAGATGATTTCGAAGCAAGGCTTTATTTTTGTTTTCAAAAGTTGGCATCCTTCAGCACTTGTCAGATTATACAAGTGTTTCCCTTCCCTTCTGGTACCTGACTCCTTTTTCTTCTGAATTTTCATGGACTTAGAAAGGGAAGTGTGTGGTGGGATAAAACCGTGCGCTGCTGTGAACTTTGACATTAGTGGAGTCTGGATGCGCAGGAGCTCACTGATCCTGAGAAACATGCATAGCAGCTGCCTGGTGCACATGCATGTACATGTGCATAGGAACATACATGTGTGTGCACACCCCTGATGCACTTTGCCTTCTGGTTTGTGCCAAAGAATGTGGACCAGTCCTACCACTCTGGGAGGCTGAGGCAGGAGGATCGAAAGTTTAGGCCCAGCTTGGGCTTAGTGACTCAACCAGAGCCTGTCTCAAAATTTTAAAAATAGGTTGCAAAGGGCTGGAGGTCTCACCAGGTAGGCTCTGAGGTGGTCCTCACAGTGGGGCTGGGGAAATCCAACTCCCTCCCTTTGCAGGCCCTCACACCTGGTCTCTTTGAGTACACAGTTCTAAATTCTGCCTATGAAACCTCTGTGTGCCTCTTCCTTGCAAATCCTGGTCTGTGGTGGAAGTTGGCGAGCCTGTGGCTGCCCCAGGAGTTGGGGGCAACTAGCGTGTGTTGCAGGGTGCGTGGCCAGCGCTGGCTGAGGATGGGTCCCGCAGAAGGAGCACATTTGCAGCCTTGAGGTCTTCCAGGCCCTTGGGATTTGACCTGAGTTTGTGTCCTGAGGCCGCAGTTTGTCAAAAAAGTAGAATGTAAAAATTAGGATTTACCTCGGCTCCTGCCTGCCTGTTTTTTTTCCTTCCATCTGAGAGGCATAGCTCAGGGCAAAGGCCTGGGGTTTAATCCCCAGTAACAGTGGTCCCAAGTAAGGCACGAGGACCAGCAGATTCCCGGGTTGGAGAGTGGGGTGGAGGAAGGGCACTGTTGTGAGGGGTGGGAAGCAGATGTTGGGCCTGGGGCCCTGCAGGTCCAAGGGGGCTGCTGGCCTGCTGCAGTGTCCTGGGAGCCCACTGGGATCGAACTCGGATTTGCTGTGGGGAAGGAAGCTCAGAGACCAGGCCCTGGCTTGCTGTGGCGACCTCACCCTGAGTGGCCTCGCTGAGGCACCGGAGGTGTCCTGACCGGCCTGCTCTGGGCCTGTCGGAGTCTGTGTCCAGCTCCCTCCCAGCCCGTCAGTGAGCCCTGCCGGAATGTCAGCGGAAGTCAGCCAGAGGAGCCGCCAGCAGGCAGGAGCGGGCTCTTATCTCTGAGGTTCCCTGGGCGAGGCCCTGGGCTTGGAGGCACGGCCGTGCCCTCTGCTGTCCTGCCCGCGTCACGCAATGTCCTTAGACTTCAGCAGGAAGGCAGCGCGCAGGGTGCGTGGCTTGGGGGTGCAGGGTGAGACGTGTGGGTGGGTTTCGGCTGCCTCATTATCAACGCCGCAGGTCTGGCTCGGGATTTGGCCTTCAGTGCTGTTCCTGGTGGCAGCGCTTGGGGAGCCCGGGTCCTTTAGCATCTGAGGCTGCTCTTTCCCAGCCTGCGGCTATGGTGCTCCTGGCCTTGGGGTGTCACACAGTCTAGAGCCCCCCACACTGTGGCCTGGGGAGCCGGAAGCCATCACCACTGCCTGTGTGCGGACAGGCAGAGCCCAGGTAGGAGGGAGCCTCTGGGCGGAGTGGCCTTGGGGATGCGCGTGGAGCCCATGTGGACTCTGGTCAGGAGTCCCCATGGGAGGCTTCTCACTGCTGCCTGGGTGTCCCCAAGCCCGGCCCTCAAGGCCATCCCTGTCCCCCTGTGCCCCACGGCGCTGCCAGCCAGGCTTGGGCTGTCAGAAGCTCTGAACCATCTCTGGGGCACCGGCTGCTGCTGTGGCCCCTGAAGGTGGCAGTGCTGGCCCTGTGCCCGGAGGCGCAGGACACAGGCTTTGGGAGCAGGAGCTGTAAAGAAGGGCAGTGTGTCCTGGGCCAGCGAGAGACCCAGGGACCCAAACGTTCAGCTTGCCCCTCAGCGTGTCCCACTGGCTGGGACCTGCCAGGGCAGAGCCTTGGGGTGTCGCCCACGGAGCCCCCGGATAGGTGCCTCCTCCCGAGAGGGAGGCGCTGGCCTGAGCACTCTGACTGGGAAAAGAAGCACCCGTCTTTGTCTCAATCCTGTCACTTTTGGGGTACAGTCATCCCTCAGTGCTTGTGGGGGTCCACGATGCCCTGAGGCACCCTGTGCCTTGTGGAACCTGGCATCGTGTGTGTGAGGGACCCACAGCTCCTCCTGCGTGTGTGGTGCGTGCCCACACTCCAGGTTATGTTTGGGGATGGCTGCTCCTGTGTCCTGAGCAGTGCTGGGGACTGGACCCGACCCCCCCAAGCCACGTCCCCATCCCCTCTATTTGTATTTTGAGACAAGGTCTTGCTAAGTTCCTGAGGTGCCCATGCTGGGGTCATGGTCCTCCCTGCCTCAGCCCACCAGAGCGGTGGGATTTCAGGCACATGCCCAGTGTGAACACCTCTTCGAGCCATGGACTTGTAGGTCTGCGTATGTAGCCGAGGGGCAGGTGGGCAGCTCAGAGCAAAGCAAAGGCGGCGGAGTGAGAATCCCTGTGTTCAGAAGAAACAAGCATTTCTGGTGCTCTGGGACCCGCCCCGGCATCCGGGCACCTGAGTCTGGTGCCCCTGGATCTCACGTGGCTCTGGGGAGAAGTTGGTCTTTCCGGGGTGCATGACCCCGTGTGGCTGAGGCCCTAGGCAGCGGTGTTGGAGGACTGGGGGTTTTGTTAACCTTGGTTTTAATCCCCTGTCTCAGCATAAATGATCATTTTGCTTGGCTGGACGAGGGGGGTATTGGGCTGCCTGTGTGCAGCTCAGAGCCCCGGCCCTTTATTTCTTTACTTTGAGATGTCCTGCCAAGGCACCCTCCTCTTTCTCCTCCTTTCCTCCCCCTCCTTCTCCCTCTCCTTCCTGGGCTTTGCTCCACCCTGCCCGCCTGGCATCCGTGGGCCCAGCCGCCCTTCCTGGGCCTTGGGTCCCTGGCCCTCCACCCAACAAGGCTGCCCAACAAGGCTGGTCCCTCCAGCCCATCCGTCCCCTGGTCTGCTCCTTGTGGGGTCAGGCATTTCCGAGGCCTTCGCAGGACCCCTCCCCACAGTCATATAAACAAGCGGGAGGAAGCACAGCACCAGAGCAGGGCTGGGGTCTTCCTGGCCATGCCTTGGACACATGGCCCGGGCCTGGGAGAGTCTTTTCTGGGGAGGCTGCTGAGAGCCCCACAGGCTGGCTGGCTGGGCAGGTCGAGGCTCAGCGTGCACGTGCAGAGCTCCTGGTGACAACCTAGAGGCAGTGGCCCGCCAGTGTGGTCCTGCATCCTGATGTCCCAGCACTCTGGGAGGGTGAGACAGGAGGGTCTCCAAGTTTGATCTCAGCCTGGGCAATTTAGCGATTTAGTGACACCTTGTCTCAAAATAAAAAATTAAAAAGGGGCTGCAGATGTAGCTCCGTGGGAAGGCCCGTCCTCTGTATCATAGAAAATAAAATAAAATAAAGTGGGCAGAGACCACTGCTGGGCGGGGAAGGAGGTGTCCCAGGGAGAGTGTGGGACTGCTCTTCAGGGAGAGCAACCTGGAGCTGACGTAGTGTAGGATTTGAAGAATGAGTGGACTTTCGGGACCCATGAGACGCAGCGGGCTGGGTGCGCCCTCTGCCGCCTCAGGATGCACCGTGTACCCGAGGCCAGAGCTTGAGACCCCTGTGTCAGACCTCGGGCCTCAGGAACGGAGCACTTGGTTTCACTGGACTGGGAGAGAGGACCCCAAACCCTGTAAAAAAAAGTGAGGTCATTTGCAATGGGCTCTGCAGAATGTGTAGGAGCTCATCAGCTGGCTTGTGACCCAAGGTTGGCCTGACAGAGGAGGAAAAAAGGGACGCAGGGTGGGGCCCTGCCTGCAGCCCACAGGCTGAGGTCGTGAGGTCTTAGAGGTGGAGCTTTCAGGGACTGGGCATAGGTGCGCTGCGGGCCAGGGGCCGGAGGGCAGGAGAGGGGCGCGCGCCCCCTCGGCCTGGGGCCCGCAGAGGCCCGTCCCGGGCGCCTTCCTGCTGCTGTCGCCGTGACAAGGACCCGGGCCCTACCGAGGCCGAGGCTGCGGGCCGCGGGGCTTCGAGGGAAGGCGGAGCCGGGGAGGAGGGGTGAGGCTGGGCCGACTGGGCCGACTGGGCCGCCTGCCCGCCCGCAGCGACAATCCCGGGATTCTTCCCGCCGCCCTCTGAATGGGCCTCTCTGGAGGTGGCCGCCCCGCCTCCCGGCTCCCCGGGGACGCGGCCGCCGGAACCCAGAGCCCGCCGGGGAGGGTGGGGCGGGACTGAGCTCGTCGGAGGGGCCCTGGACAGAGCAGCCGGCGCCCTCCGTGAGCCGCCCGCGCCCAGGTAAGCGGGGCTCGGGGCTCCCCCGCCTCAGCCCCCATATGCTGCAACCCGATCCGGGTCGGGGAGGGGAGGGCTGGGGCCCAGGTCCGTCTGGACGGGACTGGCCCGGTCCGGCTCTGGGAGGCGATCGCAGCCCAGCCCGGAGGGCTTCTCCTGCCGGACGGCCACTTTGTCGGTTCGGAACCAAGCCTGGGCTACAGATGGGGGCTTTTCCGGAGCCGGCACACACTCTTCCTGCCATCGGCGTCCCTCCCCTCCCCTCCCACCCGCTGCCAGGGCCAGCTCCCAGGCCTGAGCCCTTCCTGGCTCCCAGGGAGGCTGAGTTCAGTCCGCCTGGGGGCGGACGCGGCTGTAAAGTGAGAGGACCATGGTCCCCCTGTGTGGGGCGCCTCCGAGGGGCGTGCTGCTGAGTGGCCAAGCAACCTGCGCGGGTCCTGTTAGCGGCTTCTCACCTGCCCTCCCGGCTGGCAGGGCTGCCTCGGAGCTGCGGCCGGAGTGTCAGGGCTCTGAGTGTTGCAGGGTGGGGACCCCGTGGCCTCCTCCCCTGCGTGTGGCCGCAGCCCCGTCTGTGCCAGACGGCAGGCAAGAGGAGCAGAAAACCCACAACTCCCGTGCTGGCAGGGACCGTCGCAGGGCACAGGGGCGGCCCTCTCCCCAGCCTGGACGTCCTGCGAGCGTCCCTCACAGGGGCAGACTCCCCGCAGGGGCAGGGACAGGGACGGCTCCTGTGATGCGATTTTCATACAGCTGCGCCGCTCTGCATGAGCTCCACGTGTGCAGCGATCCTTTAGGAGCCAGCTGCTTGGCAGGGAAATGAAAGACCCTGGCTCCCTCTGCCTCGACAGAAGTCGTGTTCCTGCCCAGCCTGCTGCGGTCACCCATGTGTGCCTTTCACTCTGCTCCCCCGAGGTCCAGAGAGGAGCAAGAATTCGCACTTGGAGATCGCTCAGTCGCTCGGCACCTGCAGGTGGCCGAACACATCCTGGCCCAGAGAAGCGGGTGCTTTCTCCTTGCAGCTCTTGTCTGCGAGGAGGGCCACAGATAGGGTTATTGCACCAGGGTTCCTCGGTTGTTCTGAGGAGGCTGTGACTGGAAAGCTGTTGGTGTTCGCTGAGGTTCATGAGTCTGGCAGTGCCGATCACTCCAAGTCCTGGGGAAGCCTGGACGCGGCGAGGACAGTTTGTTCACTGCTGTCCTCTTCTCTCCCTTCTTATCCCTCTCCCCCTCCATGTATTAAAAAACAACCTTTGGGAGGCTGAGGCAGGAGGACGACAACTTCGAGACCCACGTGGGCCAACTTCGTGACTTAGCAAGACCCTGTCTCAAAATTTTAAGAAATAATTTAAAAATAGAGCTGGGGGCCCAGGGATTTAGCTCAGTGGTTTCGCCCCCTGCTGTGCAAGCACAAGGACCCGAGTTCGATCCCCGGTACCAGAAACAAACGGAGCTGGGGATGTAGGTAGCTCAGTGCAGAGGCCCTGGGTGCATTGTCCAGTATTGTCAAATGTTAGTAACCATAACAGCAGTGGCACAGGGCCGGGGGTTGAGATGGGGCCAGGGGAACGGGTGCTCACATGTGGCTGCCGGCCCCACGGCCCTGGGTGTCACTTGGGCTGGGGGAGGTCCAGTCGGCAGCAATGTGGTGGCAGTAAGGGAGCCGGAAATGGTGCTGCTTTTTCTTAACAGGGAATTATTTCAAAGCTTACCCATGAGAGGCATTTAGACATGATAGATACCTGACCAGGAAGCCCAGGCCTGGGCATAGCAGGACCCTGTCTTTGAGGTACCAGACTTCCCTCATTTCATCCACCCATTTCTTTCAGTTCCAAGAAAAACAACATTTTCTTGTGTCTGGGTGGAGCTTGATAAATTGAGTCAGAATACATGTGGTAAAGGCCCTGAGCAGCCACTGCCACCGAGGACCAAGGGGGCTCAGGAGCTGCCGGTGAGCTCTCGGGATGTCGCAGGTGGCACTGAGCGGACCCCCAGAAGCTCCTCTGAGGTTGCTCTCGGCACCACCAGGCCCACGGTGCTCGAACGGAACTTACGCCATCCACAGGGGTCAGAATGAAGTGCAGACACCTTATTGCAATCCCTGCTCATGGAAGTGGTCCGTGTGTTTATACCGTGTTCCTGTGGCGGTGGTGGGCTTTTGCCTTAACCGTCAGAAGGGACTGAGGGACTCCTGGACAGAGGACAGAGGCACGCTTGCCGTCCTGGTGCCCTTGCTGTGTTCCCCTTTCCTGTTGCTGCGTTTCCTTCAGCCGTTCCTGTTGGTATGCCGGTGACTCGGCCCATTGCCCTCCTCTCTGACGGCCCTTATCCTCTCTTCCTCCGGAAGAGTATTTTCACGTGTATGGAAGTCACTGCCACTGGGTCTCTCTCTGGCCTCTTGGTTTTGAGTGTCGTTTGAACCGCGAGAGACACGTGTACCGACAGGCAAACCACACCTTAGCGACCTGTAAGGGAGGGACGGTACCAGGAGACCTGGTGGTGAGGCTGAGAATGTCAGCCCAGACCTCAGGACCCTGGCTGCAGGGGCCCGGTCCTCCTCCTCCAGCGGGCTGCCTGGACTCTGGGGCCCCCAGTACCTCTGGCTCGACCCTCGCCTGCCAGTAAACGCTCACTGACTACTTCGAATGCTGAGCCACGGCCTTGCCTTTGGTGCTGATCTCAGCTAGACTTTAGCAGACCCTTCCCCTACCCAGCTCCTCTCCCTCCGCCTTCTCCTTTCCATTCCTGGAGAGGGCCTTTGAATTTCCGTTTCACTGCTGATTGCTGCCCTCCTCCCCAGTGTAGCTGCGCGATGTCCCTGGTGCTGGGCTGGGACACCTGGGTTGTCTTTCAGCCGAAATCTCCCATCTGAGATGTATGGTGATCGTCAAAGAGGTGGATGGGCTGGAGGTGTCCCCAGGGGTTAGCTGCCCGGAACTGCTGGTCAGACTGCTGGGGGCTGTGGACCAGGAGGTGTTTATGCTGGCTTTCATCACCCGGGGCTGGGCTGCCTCAAAGCACCCAGGTATCTCTGGAGCTCAGCGCCTGTGGGATGGGTCACACGGAGCAGGAGCTGCTGGACGTCGGGGTCCTGCAGGCCTTGTCCCGGCCTCGCACCCCCTCCCGCCTTTAGAGGGGCCTGGGCGGAGCCGTAGGATGCTGAGTGAGGAACCTTATTCATGTGGCAGCTTAGCACGCTAGAGCCCCTCCGGGAGCCCAGCCAATGCCCACCACTTGGGCTGCTGCTGGTCCAGAGGTGCCGGTGGGCTCACAGTGGGGAGGTTTGGACCTGCTATCTCGGGTAGTGGGCAGCACCACAGAGCCCCAAGGCAGCAGCATCCTGGGGGTCGGGATACCTGTTCGGCCTTGGCCAGGCGCCATGTGCAAGGGAAATAACGCCGGGCCGAGGACAGGGAGGCACAGGAAGTCAAGGGCCGAAGTGGAGACGGTGGCAGTCAGCTCGGGGCTGGGCTGGAGACCCTGGGGCGGGAGACAGGACTGGGAAGGCCAAACACGTCAGCTGCCAGGCTGGGGGAGCTGATGCCCGGCTCTGGGCCTCCCCAGTGCCGCTAAGCCTGGGGCTGGAGTGGACGGGAGGGAGGGGCTGGGGAGCTGCTCCCCTCCTCCTGGGGCTCCGGCCCGGGTCACAGACTTCCTGGCATCGCTGGCCCCTGAAGTCTGCCCAGCCTGGTGAGAGTCACTGCTCTCCACATGTTGGGCAGGGGCCTGGGAAGCCGCTGTCCATCTTGGGCATAATGCCTGCCTTCTTTCTCGGTCCTTGTGCCCGGCTTTGGAGAATTTGCTGGGTGCTGGGTCCCCCGTGTAACTTGGATGAGACCCAGGGCCTCACACGTGCTCGGCGAGTCCTCTGCCCGGGGTCACAGTTACCCAGCCGCCCTGGTGTGGTCTGGTCATTGCTCTGCCACCCACTGGGCCACCTCTCCCCAGACCTGTGCCCCAACTGCGCCTCAGGAATGACCAAGTTCCAGGCTCCTCTGGGACTTCACAGAGGGGGTTGGGTTAGATGTGTCCCTATAAGAGGAGGAATTTGGACACCACACACATAGAAGGTGGCCACACGAGGACACGGGGATCGAGGCCTCGGGAGAAACCCAACCATGACGTCACCCCAGGACCCACAGAGGAGGAAGTACACCATGTCAGCACCCACCCTGTGGACTGGGTCGGAGCCCGCTTGGCTGAGACCCCAAGACTTGGGCACTAGGACTCAGTGGCAGGAGGAAGGCTTTGCTGAAGAGTGGGAGGAAAGCCAAGAACCGTGTTCAGATCCGGCCCTCGGACTGCGTGTGGGTGTCCCTCCAGGGGCAGCAAGTGATGCATGTGTCTTTTGAGTAGTTCTGGGGGCAGGTGATCTTTCCGGTACTAGGCAGGTAGTGATTATTAGTGAGGCACTGATCACTTAGGAACTTTCCCGAAGAAAGATGAGTGTGTCTGGGTCTGCTCAGCAAGGACCCTGCTGAAGCGGCCTTGGTTGCCCTGCAGTGGAGTGTGGTGGGGAGGAGCTAGCAGAGGTGCCACTGTGCTCTGGGGACCTGGCCAAGGGGCATCTGTGTTTTCTAGGAAGCTGCGTGCAGGCTTCTGGAGCTGCAGAGGACCTGTGAGCCCCAGGTCCAGGCACCCGAGGGCTGGGCGTGAGGAGGTGCAGACCCCAGGTGCCCGGGGTTTTGGGGCATGAAGCTGGTCTGAGATGCCTTCCTCGAGTACCTTCAGCCCTCCCGCAGCACAGCACCTATGGCTTCCCCATCACAGCCAGGGACTTCTGAGGAGCCAGGCGCTTCCTGCGCCCGCACGCTGAGGGCAGGAGATTCAAACCTCAGGGTGCCTCACTGCAGGAGCTAGGCTGGGCTACAAGGGCCTCTCCTTAGAGGGCGTGGCCAGGGTCAGCCTGTGTCGCCTGTCCTGCTTCTGGAGGAAAGCAGCTTCTCTGGAATTCAGCCCCAAGACAGAAGGCGCTGAGGCTTCTGGCCTGGGGACAGAGCTGCTCAGGGGACTGGGCTACATCGCCAGCGTCAGCCCCGTGGTCCCTGGAGTGACAGAGGTGGATGCTGGAGAACACTCCTTCTGGTTTGGGGGTCTGTGCTCAGCACAGGCAGGGTCCCCGAGGCATTTGTGCTGCTTTCTTTTCCCCAGGGTCCCTCTGCCCACCCTCATCGAAGCCCGGCTGCCAGGGCCAGTTCCACACCCAGGGGCAGTGTCTTCATCATGGAGGCCACTTCCTGTTCCACTCACACAGGCCAAAGGAAGAAGACTGGAAGGTGTAGCTGATCCCAGGTGTCCTCAGGGGAAGCCACCTGGTGTCCTCGGAGGTCCCTGTCATAGGAACAGGGTTCAATCTCAGGAGGGAGGAAGCTGCCACACACAGCTGTGTGGCCGGGCCTGGGGGCACCGTGCCAGGAGAAGGGCAGGATTTGCGGAGACCCAAAGCACAGTGTGAACTGCCAGGGGCTGGAAGGTCGTTTCCTGGGGGCAGGTTTTGGCTTTGCAGGGCGAGAAAGCTCTGCAGATGGGTGGTGGACAGCCCTGAATGAGTGTGGATGCTCTTTCGATTTGGCTTTGTGAGAATCTCTCCTTCCCCTCCCCTTTACCCTGTCTCTCAGCTCTGTGTTGTCCTCTGACTGTGGCCTTCGTGGCTCTGCCCCAGGGTCACTTTTAGGCCAGCAATCAACAAGCCTGTTCTCCCAAGGACTCAGACCCTAGCACAGATGTAGGCCGTTCCCGGAAGTTGCTCAGGGGCCTCGTTGGCTGCAGAGGCCCAGGGCGTCCCCAGTGTGAAAGCAGCCTTGGAAATGCAGGCACAGAAGCAAGCTGTTTTCTCTGTCGCCATTGGAATTCTCCGCACTGCACGGAGGAAGCAGGGCATGAGCTTTCCTCTTGGTTTGCTTGGATCCAAACCTCTAAATATAAATGGGTCGTAGCTCAATGGCTCCCCGCCTTCCTAGCAAGCACAAGGTACCGAGTTCGATCCCCGGTACCAAAAAAAAGAGAACAGAGAGGAGCAGAAAATGGGGCCGGGCTGCGGTGAGCCGTCTGAACCGCATTTTCTGGGTCCTGGGTCACCGCTTCACAGTGAGACTGGCGTGGTGTTTCTGGAAGGAGGTGAATCCACGTGGGGTGAGAGTGCCCCTGAAGGGTCCCCGGCCTGTGGAAGGTTGGTTAAATGGCCTGCTATTCATAGATAAGAATTATAAGATCAGGGTACTTTTCTTAAAAATTCCACTACTAGCTGGGGGTGGCAGCACATGCCTGTGATCCCAGCACTCGGAAGGCTGAGGCAGGAGGATCGCCATGAGCTTGAGGCCAGCCTGAGCTACATAGTGAGACCCTGTGTCAATAAACAAAACAAAAATCCTTACCATCAAAGCTCTCGTACAACATTTTGCTGTTTTTAAAGCCTTGAGTTTTGCAAAACCAGAAAGTACAAATTTCTGGGTTGAATGGAGCCTAAGTTTTCCCTCATCTCTGGTCAGGCGATGGGATTTCGTGGGTGAAGAACCAGAGGCCCAGGGGTGCCCGTGTGCCCGCATCAGGCCCCTGAGATGGCGCCCTCAGCCTCCCTAGCAGCCCCGGGTTCCACACCCAGAAACATCTCGGAAAAGGGGCGGGAGGTTCCTGTGTTCCATCTTTTAGGGCTCTCAAGAGTTCCTGTTAGCTGCAGGCCAGTCCTGGGTGTAGCCCCGGAGGCAGGGAGATGGCCGGGGAGATGAGCGGTAGGGGAGAGACAGTAGAGGACTGGTAGGTGGAAGACAGTGCGCAGGAAGACAGACAGCAGACAGATGTCCTTGTCCTTGTCCTGGGCAAGCCCTGCGGGAGAGCGAGCCGGTGTCGCTGGCTGGGAGCGAAGGGTCCTTTCTTCCTGTGAAGCCCTCGTCGTGTCGGGAGCAGCAAGTGAGGGGTGTGCAGCTTCCCACGGACCCTCCCACCGCAGCCCTGGAGAAAGTATAAAAATAGACACTTTGGAGAGGAGCCAGAGCCCCGCTCACCCGGCCCTGGGTGCGGGAGGTGGTGGAAGAGGAAGCAGAGGAGAGGCAAACATTCTTGAGCTCCCCGGGGATGGCCCAGCTGGGGACAGTGGTGGCCAGCGGCACCACACCCCCCAGGGGACTGGGGACTGGGTTCCTAAGCAGGAACGGCCCAGGTTGGGGAAGAGGCTGGGGGTGCTGAGAGAGGCCTCTATCCAGGGCCCACGGTCGGTCGGACTGGGACAGAGACTGGGACAGCGGGACGCTGCCTGCCTGTGGATGCCCTCAGTAGCTGGGTCTCACTGTGTTGCTAAGTTCCCCCGGCTGAGCTTGAACTTGCAGTCCTCCTGCCTCAGCCTCTCACAGTGCTACAGGTACAGGCGAGGGCTGCCTGGCCCCAGCAAGGGGCATAAGAAACCCTCGTCCTCACTGCGGCGGTGTTCAGGGGAACCCTTGCTGTCCTTCCCAGCCGGAGGTGGCAAGAGTTAACCTGCCCCGACCCCCACCACGTGGCAGAGGTCTCGTCCCCTCCACGTCCCCGTGGTCCCCGCCCCCAGTCTGGGGCTGCTGGGTGCAGAGTGAGGCCCAGGAGCTCGAGGCCCCAGGACAAGCTCAGTGTCACCCACCACGCCACTGTGACCTTCAGGGCTGGGGTGTGGCTCCCTGGGGGGCACTGGCCCAGGGGGCCCAAGGAGGCCTGGGTTCTGTCCAGCAGGAAGAAAACCTTGCTCTTTTGGTGTTTGAAACAGCATAGTCCAGGCTGGCCTTGAACTCACTGCGTAGCCCAGGCTGCCTCACATTTGCAGCAACCCTCCTGCCTCAGCCTCCCAAGTGCTAAGAGTACGAGCCTGCGCCACCATGCCCTGTTAACCTGGGTTGATTTCTAGGAACCAGCCTGGCTCTGGCTGAAGGGTTTGTGGTCTGTGTTTTGCTCATCTGTACCCGGGGTGAGATTTTCGGGGTGCTTCTGCTCCGTGCTGCAGATTCGCAAGGGGCCCTGGGGGTCCTGCAGCCCTCGGGGAGGGAGACCGCAGCAGGTTCCAGCGTCTTACACAGCTGAGGCCGAGTGTGCCAGCGCCCCATCCTGCCCCAGTCTTCGTCCCGGACTTGGTCGTACCACTGTCACCTTGGCTGACCTTCATCTCCGGGAACTGGGCTCCGTGCAGAAGGCCCCTGAAAGCTAGAGCCCCAAGAAAGGGTTAAATCCTGTCCCCTGCAGCGGCCAGGGCCCATGTGAGGGAGGGCGCTGCGCAGCCTCAGCAGCCGCCAGCAGCCCAGGAACAAAGCCACTTTCATGGGAAATGCTGTGCCCGCCTTTTCTGGGCCAGCCCCGGGGACAGCGGGTGGGTGTTTACTTTCCTCCTGCCTCTGGCGCCACCGGGTGGGTTTGGGGCTTCTGAATCTTGGCATGGGTCCCCAGATCCTTGTGGGGGCTGGCACTCAGAGCCAGGGACAGCGGGGCGCCCCTGTGCTGAGCGGTGACCTTGAAGGGCAGGGTCAGATGGGGGAGGAGGTGCTGAGCTCACGTAGGGTCCTGGAGCTGATTTAATCCTCGCCACTTTCCACCCTCTGCTCTGAGCCAGGCAGGGCTTCCTGTCAAGCTGGAACTTCTCTCCTCCCTATACCTTTGCGGATTCACTCACTCACTGGCTCGCTCTTTCGCTCATTCACTCATTTGTTCTTTGGTCATTCATTCACTTCTCGTTTACTAGTCATTCATTCACTCACTCATTCATCACGTAATGGCCTGAAGCCCCTAGAGCCCACCTCAGTGCTGGATCCAAGTACTGAAGGCCAGGGCTGACCTTGGGGCGCTCTTTGAGCCTGCAGAGCTCATTTGGGCCATCAGAACCCCACCTTCCCCACTTTTCTGTGGTGAAAGCTCTAACACTGAAATGAACACCAAAACCAGTGTCTGTCTTTGATCGCCAAATGGCAGGTCTCTGTGTTCAAGACTTTTTCCTTGATTGTTACGAGTTTTGTACTTCTAAGTATTTATGTGTAGATTTCTTTTAATTTTTCTGGCTTAGGGATCATGGATTTTTTAGACTTGTGGCTTGATTTCTTGCCTTTTTTTTAAAATTGCGCCACCACAGATTAACCCTAACCCTTCACACTAAGCTAATCCCCAGCCCTTTTTGCTGTTTATTTTGAGACAAGGCCTCACTGAGGTGCCCAGGCTGGCTTGAATTTGTGATCTTTGTATCTCAGCCTCCCAGTGCTGGGAGGACAGGCCTGTATCACCATGCCCAGCTCTGATTTCTTTAGTGTATTTGGGGAGATTTTGATACAGAGTTTCTGGGGAGGTGCAGTTTCTGGGCCTCCTCTGTAGCCCACCTGCTGCCCCGGGGTTCAGGCTGCTCCCCTCCTCTGCCGTCCTCAGCACCCCTCCTGTGTCTAATCTTGGGGTACAGTCCCTGCCTGCATGCTGCTTTCCTGTCTTCTCTTCTAGGTCCCCCATTTGATTATTCTTAAGACTTTTGGTCACAGATACAAATGGGAATCACTCTTTCTTCTCTTTTGTTTCTCAAATATTAGTTATTTTCCTGTCTGTCTCTTAACTCCGATTTTGTATCTCTAGTGAGTTTTTCTGGTTTTGGTTGGCCCCCTGGGGGTCGCACTTGCTGAGACTCCTGGCAGCTCACCAATTTTGTTTATTCCATATTTGATTTGTGTCAGAAAGGTACAGCGTGTGGGGCGGAGGCTGTAGACTGTTGTGTGGTGCTGGCCGGCAGGACTGGCCCCGGGGACCCATGTGTGTCTCTCCACACAGCAGTGCAAGGGCATGGGGCCTGAGCGAGCTCACAGGGACCCCCAACAGGGCTCCTGCACCTGGTGGCACCCAGCACCCTCCATCATCCTGAGGTGGGCACCAGAGGCCCAGGGCAGCAGGACGAGGGAGAAATCAGCCCGGCTCCTTGGCGAACCTGCAGAGGAGGGAGGCTGGGACTTGGGTGGTCAAGGCCCCACTTTCTCTCCACTGCAGATCCACACAGCTGCTCCGAGGTCCCCAGCCACGCCTCGGGGATGTCAGAGAGCCCTCTGGGACCCAAACCTGCGATGCTCCGGGCTGATGTGGCTGAGACGCCCACCTTCCCACAGGCGTTCACCGCTTCCTGCATGGTGTCCAGCCACTGCCCAGGCCAGCGCCGAGAGAGGTAGGAGGATGGGCAGAGACGAAGCTCCACTCGGGAAGCCCTGGTGCAGCACAGTGCTAAGTGGGAAGCCGGGGGGAGGCTGAGGGTCCGAGGGGCACCCAGCCCAGGCTGGCCTTGAACTCAGGATGATCCTCCCGCCTCAGCCTCCTGAGTGCTGGGATTACAGGATGGCTTTTTATTTACTCACTTCCTTTTCTGTTGTTTGTGAACAGCCTGCCCTCCACAGAGCGCCAGTGGCTGGAGAGCAGCCCCAAGTCCACTCTGACCCTGTGGGGCAGCAGCCGGCCCTCTGGAAGTCCCCTGGGTGCTAGCGAGTTCTCAGGCCTGGGCAAGGATGCCCCAGGGCCGCCCTGCTTTCCAGCCTCAGACCTGCAGGCCTCTTTCCATGGCCACGAGCTGACCCTGGCAGGGCCGCCGGGCTCTCTGTCCGCCCCGGGCAGCCAGGCCTTCCTGGGCTTCAGCACCGTGGCCCCAGTGGGAGGTGGCCTTGCGCCTGGTGAGGATCCGGGCTCCCTGCTGCCCACTGCCCACGGAGTGCCCCCGACCCCCGGCGGGGCCCTGACCGCACCAGCTGCCGCCAGCAATGGCTTCCTGTCCCACAACTTCCTCACTGTTGTGCCTGGACACAGCGGCTGCCACAGCCCCAGCCTGCAGGGCCAGGGGGCGAGCCTGCCCGGGCAGCCGCCACTGCCAGAGAAGAAGCGGGCCTCGGAGGGGGACCGGTCCCTGGGCTCCGTGTCCCCCTCATCCAGCGGCTTCTCCAGCCCGCACAGCGGCAGCACCATCAGCATCCCCTTCCCCAGCGTCCTGCCTGACTTCTCCCGGCCTGCGGAGGCCGCCTCGCCCCTGCCAGGTAGGTGCCCCGCTGCCGCACCTGGGGAGGGAGATCCGGGTTCATGCTGTCACACGGCCCGCTCAGGCCCGGATCCCACCCAGGCGTCCCCTGATGCTGCTCACCTTCTTCGTTTTTCCTCCGCTCCCTTCATCGGGGGTGGAAGGCGCAGGTGTTTGCTGTGGCTCCGTTTTCCCTTTTAGTCCTAGAACCTCCCTCCTGGAAAGTTAATCTTTTTCTAATTGAAATGAATTCACCCAAAATTTACTTTTTTTTTTGGTACCGGGGATCGAACTCAGGTCCTTGTGCTTGTGCAGCAGGTGTCGAAACCACTGAGCTAAATCCTCGGCCCTAGAATTTAATTATGAAAAATTTCAAGTGTATAAGAAAGAGTACAACACTGATCTTGCTGTTTGTTTCCTATTTATTGATTTATGTGTTTGTTCATTTATTGAGACAAAGTCTCCCTATGTAGCCCAGGTTGGCCTCGAACTCATTATGTAGCTCCTCCTGCCTCAGCTTCCCGAGTACTGGGATTACAGGAGTGTGACACCGTGCCCCATTTTTTTATGTGTTTCAAATACGCCCCGAAGAGTCCCCATCGGGGCTCCTGCTGTCTTGTGGGATGGAACAGGAGCTTTCTTCTCCCACTCGATCATTGCAGATGTGGCTCTCTTCCCCGTAGGGCAGTGCCTATGTCCTGGCCCCTCGTCCCTGGCATAGGATCTTGAGGTGCAGGGACATTGCACCAAGAGCCTGCAGTAAGAGTCACTGCCTCTCTGTTTGGCTTTGCAGATAGTCCAAACGACAAACTAGTGATCGTCAAATTTGTTCAGGACACTTCCAAGTTCTGGTACAAGCCGGATATCTCGAGAGACCAAGGTACGTGGGAGGATGAGGGCGTCCCGGGGCATCTGTCCCCTTCCGGGCCCGGGGCCTGGGCAGGAGGGGACCTGCGGTGGGGACATTACCGGGCCACGCCACTGTGCACCCCACGCCTGCCGTGGAGACACCAGGCCTCTAGTTCCTGTAGGAAAAGCCTGGAGTGGGGGGTGAGAAGTAGGGGTACCTGGTGAGCTTTCTGGGGTGCGAGTGGCTCCGCAGCCCCAGTGAGGCTGCCGTGGAGGATCAGGGGCCTGGGCCACCGAGGATGAGGGGGTGAGGGAGCAAGGCCGTGCTGGCTGCCAGGTTCGGTGCCAGGGCAGGCGCCCAGTGTCCGGCTGCGGTGTGGACAGAACCAGGGGCCTCCAGGCGGCTGGGGAGTGCAACCCACTGGGCCCCCTGCCAGGTGTTTAGGAGTTTTAAATCATTTGTTTTTACTATTTCTCTTTGTTGCTCTTTAAAAAATTACTACGTAATAATAGTTCATATGTACAGGGGCAACATGGCAACGTCATGCTTGTCTGCAGGTGTCATGGCCCAACTGGGGTGGTTTTTCCTTTTTACTAAACATCATGAAATCACCCATATGTTCAAGCAGCTTTTGTTGTGCCCCGTCCCATACTAGAGATGGACCCAGGGCCTTGCCACTGGGCTGGATCCCTGCCCTTTTTAGTCTTTACTCTGAGACTGAGTCTCACAGGGGCCATGCAGGGCTCACCAGCCTCCTGGCTCAGTCTCCCAGAGGGTCACAGGTATGCGCCCACTGCCTCACCCAGCAATGTGCCCTGTCACCGGTGCGTGGGTGGACGTCCTTCCCAGTGATGCCCTCAGGAGCCTGTGTCCGTCCCCTGCCCTGGAAGTCTCACTCTGGCAGTGTGGACCTGGAAGCCCCTTGGCGTTCCTGGGTGGGGTTGATGTGGGAGGGACAGGGAACGGGGTCAGGATCCCTAGGAAATGAAATGACCCCAGGCCACTGTGGGGAGAGCCGGAGCTGGTGGTGTAAAACGGGAGAGGGGCGAGTGTCCCAGGTCCCGGGAAGCTGGCTTAGTCGTGTGACCCTTGGGAGAGAGCCAGCCTCTGTCCTTGCCTCATGTCCCAAGAACACCCAGAGATGAATAGGGGGTGGCCGGGCAGTGCCCTTGCCCGTTCCCTCGTTGAAATTCTGCCATTTGGTTATGTGGAGAACAGAAATTGCAAGAATGTGCATTTCTTTCAGGGGCTCAATGACACCATTGTCATTTTAAATGGGAGAGAAGGGAAAGGAAATTAAAATCCCATGGCCTGGGAGGGCTCGCATCTCCCTGAATTGGGCTTTGTGGGAAGCTGCTTGCTGTGTCTGCAGGCACCAGGGGCCCAGGGGCCAGGGGCCCATTCCACCAGCCAGGGTGAGGAGACGGCAGGGCGCGCTTGCGGGGCGGCAGAGCCTGGAGCGGGGGCTGGGGGCAGTTGCCCTCTGTGCCTGTCCACTTTCCTCACTGTCATGAAATACTGGAGCCATTTACCTCAAAGAAGAAGGGTTTATTTTGGCTCGTGGTTCCAGAGATTCAAGTCCGAAAGGAGGTTGGCCCGGGCTTTAGGCCCCAGGTGGGGATGCACGGGCTGAGGGAGCTCAGTCTGGGACCCAGAGGCCCCTTCCTTCTGGCTCCACCCCAGTGACCTGCAGGCCTCCCATCAGCCCTGACCCCGAGGTTACCACCCCTCTGGGGGACCATGGCTACCTCAGCACCCCGTGCCCCTTGAAAAACAGTCGGCACCCGGGTGGCAGTGCCAGCGGCGCACAGTGAGCACCCGCAATCTCCTGTCCTCTTTCTGGCCATGCCTCCCCGCCTCACCCCTTTTGCAAAGGGGCCTGGAGAAGAGGGCGGCTCGCTCCGTGTTCTGCCTCGGTACCCTAATACTGAGGTGTGTGATATGTAAAGAACAGATGCTTATTTGATGCCAGGTCCTGGAGGGTCCAAGAGCATGAGGATAGGATGAGTTCCCCGCTGCTTGCAGTCCTGGTGGGAAGCAGAAGTTGAGCACAGGAAGGGGGACCTGGATTTAAAATAATTCCCGTGCAAAGTGCCTGATCCCATCTCGGATTTCAGCATGAGTTTGGGACGAACCGTAATTAACTCCTGGCAAGGTCATGAGTAATAGTAGCTCACGCCTTTCTCCTCCTGTCCTCCAGCCATCGCCATGCTGAAAGACAAAGAGCCCGGGTCCTTCATCGTGCGGGACAGTCACTCCTTCCGGGGTGCCTACGGCCTGGCCATGAAGGTTGCCACCCCTCCTCCTTCTGTCCTGCAGCTGAACAAGAAAGGTGAGGTCCCTGGAGTCCGTCCCTTCTGCTTGCCTGTGGAGGGCCTGCGGGTTTATGTTGATGCAAAGAAGATGGTAGGTGCTTATGGCAGTTCTCATGGGTTTTCTTCTTGGTATTTATTATCTCAGGAATATTTTTCTAAGTGCTCATCTTGTTCAAGAAAGAACATTAATTATTTATGAATTTTATTTTCTGAAATTTGAATAGTGCATCGGTCAGCTTTTGTGTTGCTGAGACATGGTCCCTGACACCTGTCCCTTAGAGGAGGGGAGGTTTAATGTGGCTCGCTTTTTTTGGAGATTCAGTCCATGGTCAGCTGGCTCCAAGGCAGGACCATAATGGCAGAAGAGCATGGCTGGGAAGGAGCGCAGGGAGACAGCACCAGAGAGGAAGCAGCCAGGGACAGATGTAGACCCCCATGGTCACACCTACGTGAGACACCCAGACACGCCCCAAGGCTGGCTCTGACTATTCTCTGGGCAGATGCCAAAGCCAATCAAGTTGGCAGAATCAAACTTCACTTTCACACATAGGCCATTATTCTACTGTGTAGAAGTAAAAAAGATGAAAGAAGGGATCCAGCAGGGATCCACCTTTCTTCTGTTTTCAGTCCCACCCACCTTGCTACCCACTCTCCTTTCAGTAACCATATACAACACACATTCATGTGTCTGCATTAACTGTGTGCCCGAGTGCAGACACATGTGCATTTTCCCTTTTTCTTACATCAGAAATGGCATTTTACATACACTATTCCTTTTTTGTTTTTGTTTTTTTTGGTACTGGAGATTGAACTCAAAGAGCAGAAATGATGAGCTTATGAAGAGAGAAGGTTTATTTTAACTCATGGTTTCTAAGAGTTCAGTCCATGGACCTTGGCTCCATTGCTTGGGGGCCAGTGGCAAGCCGCACAACGTGGTGGGTAGGTAGAGCAAAGGGTTCACCTTGTGGCTGCAAAGTGAAGCACAGAGGAAGAGAAAGGAGCTGGGGTTCCACTGTTCCCTTCAAGGGTGAACCTACCTTGACCAAAATGCTCTACTAGGCCTTACCTCCTGAAGTTTCATCACCTCCCAAGAGCGCCAAGCTAAGGACTTGACCATCACATAGGGTGCCTTTGGGGATGTTTTAGATCCAAACAGTAGCAGATGGGGAGAGATCAGAATAAGCGCAGATTTTGAAATCCCCGTATTTAAAGAAATACGAGACCCTTGCTTGCATCTCAATGCCCCATGTCTACCGGAGAGGATGAAACCTCTGCTTCAAGCTTCCTGGAGAAAGTAGACCTGGAGTCCTAAGGTTTGGTGGCAAGAGGGCCAGCCCCAGGCACGGCTGAGGTGTCCCCAGGCAATGCAATGGTCTTCTCTTGGCAAAGGAAGTGATGTGAGAGGAAGAGATGGAGCGGGCTGGGGAGGGCACCTGGGTCTCCATCAGCACAGCCTAGACCCATGGGCACAGAGAGTTCCTCAAGGGAGGGAGGCAGAGGTTTGTGCAACATGAGAGATTGGAAAGGGGGCTCCTAGAGCATCCCAAGTTCCAGATCGAAAGCTAGCTGTCTTAGCCCTTTCCTGTTGCTGGAACAAAATACCGACACCTGCAACTTAAGGGAGGAGAGGTGCGTTTGGCTCACGTTTCCAGTGGGTTCAGTCCATGGTTGGCTGGCTCCAAGGCAGAAACCTTGAGGCAGAAGGGCCAGATGGAGGAGAGCTGCTCACCCCGTGGCAACTGGGAAACAGAAAGAGCAGAGGAGCTGGGACAAAAAGACACCGTTCCAGGTTACATCCCAGGAGCCACCTCCACCCAGGCCTGTCTTAGTTACTTTTCTCGTTGCTGAGACAAAATACCCGACACCCAAAGTTAAAGTAGGAAAGGTTTATTCAGCTCACAGTTTGTAGAGGTTTCAGTCCATAATTGACTGGCTCCAAGGCAGTGTGGTGTGGCAGATGGCCCTTGAAGGGGAGAAATAGTCTGTGGTGGGCAGAAGATAGCAAAAGCAACAAGGGACCTGAGCAGCATCTTCCTGCCCCTTGCATTTTACCCAGACTTCTTAGGGTGGGCAGCACTCACACCCTCCATCCTAGTGCCCTTGAGCCTAGCATCACACTATGAATCAATCCCAGCGTCACACACTCTAGACCCAGCCACCTCTGAAACAGCCCCTCCTGTGACCACATGAGGCTTGGAGAGGACACCTAGACCCCGCCATAATGAGGCCTCACCTCCTAACAGCACATTCAGCCATGAACTCATCCGTGGATGAATCCACTGATTAGTACCGTGCCCCGGGACCCAGTCCCCTTCCCATAGCCCGGCAGTGAATGCAGAGTTGTGAGGACATCCAGCTTCCTCTGGAAACAGACTACAGCGGGAGGACGTCTCAGGACAAGAACATCTGGCAAGCGGCAGATAGGAGGGTGATGCGGCCGGGCTGGCATGGGTGCAGCTGCTCCGCGTTCTGCTCCCCGCTTGGGTGCGAGAGCAGCAGATGTCAGGAAGTCCCACACTGGGCGTGTCCCAGGGGCAAATAACATCCGGGCGCTCTGTCTTCACCCAGCCTCTGGGTTTCACGGTCCAAGGAAAAGTCTTGAGGGGAGAGTTGGCCAGAGTAGTGACTCACTCACAGTGAGCGAGTCACCGTACCAGCTCGGGGCCACCCTGAGACACCCACTGCCGTGACAGGCACTGCTCTCCAGAAAGCCCGGCCGGGTGGTCTCCCCTGGCCGCCGCCCATGGGTGGCACAGAACCTTCCTGGAAGGAAGGAAGTGTCCCCCACTTCCTCTGACTCAGCCTCATGGGATCTGACGGTTTCCTGTGCAGCGAGCCTTCCGCCTCGGCAGTAGCCAACGCTGCTATTTTATTCACGTTTGTCCCTGTTGACAAACATCATCTGGGAACCACTACAGACTGAGTGTCCTTCATTCAAGGTGCTCGGGACTGCAGATGTTTCAGATTTTGGATTTTTTCTTTCAAATTTTGGACTCTTTGTAGGTAAACAATGACATCTGTTGGGGGTGGGACCCGAGTCTAAACTCGGGGCTCATTCATGTTTCATGCACACTTTGTACACATGGCCCGAAGGCCATTTTATGCCTTCTGTTTGTTTTTGGGGACAGGGTCTCACTATGTAGTTCAGGCTGGCCTTGAACTCTATGAAGCTCGGGCTGGCCTTGAACTCGTGATGATCCTCCTGCCTCAGCCTCCCGAATGCTGGGATTACAGGCATATACCACCGTGCCTGGTGTTTGCTCCCATTTTTAAAAGCTGGTTTTTCTTCCTTTTTGTTACTCCTTACTTCACCAGGGGATCTGTCCAATGAGCTCGTCCGGCACTTCCTCATCGAGTGCACCCCAAAGGGCGTCCGGTTGAAAGGGTGCTCCAATGAACCGTATTTCGGTGAGTCCATGGCAGGCCCCTCCTGACCTGATTCTGGGCCCCCAGATTCCCTCTGCAGCAGTCCTGAGATCAGAGACCTTGCTGTCCCAGTGGTCGGCTCACATTTCAGGTCTAAGATTCCTTGCTGTGAGGTCTTGTCTCTAGGCCAGAGTAGTTGTGCGGTGATTCTTCAAAGCTGGGTACAGGCAACGCATGACAGGCACTGTGGCTGTCAGTGGGGCGCTGTCCTGCTCGTCAGGGGGAGTCTGCGAGGCTGCACCCCAGGGAGACCCTACCCTGCCCGGGGCTGCAGAGTAGGTGCAGGGTAACCGCCACCCTGGCCTGTCAGGTTCCTGCAGGTGGGTGGCGTGGGTGGGAAAACTGGGGTTGCCTTGATCTCAGCCCCCGGTTTTAGGTCCAGCAAATGTGCTCGGTTTCTTCTTTGCCCTTTGGTAGTGACGTGTTCGTGCTAGTAGTCCATTGCAGTTCCTACCACTTACCTACCCCTTAGTGGTCTTTTCTCCTTTTCTTTTGCATTACCGAGGATTGAGCCCAGAGCCTTCTCGCTGAGCTACAGCCCCAGTCTTTTTAATTTTGAGACAAGCTGTGGCTACGTCACTATGTTGTCCATGCTGAGCTCAAACTGACAATCCTCCTGCCTCAGCCTCCCAGAGTGCTGGGATGACAGGTGTGTGCCTCCCCACGCAGCCTGCTTAGCTGTCTTATAGAACCTGTCTCATCTTTGAGGTTCTGGGCCATGTCCCAGACCATGCAAGGGGCTGAGGGTGAAGGACTCAGCCCTGGCAGCGATTCGTTTCAGCGGCGCAGCGGGGCACAGGCCGTTGGTGCTCACTGGCTTCTGTCCCTGCAGGGAGCCTGACCGCCCTGGTGTGCCAGCACTCCATTACGCCCCTGGCCTTGCCCTGCAAGCTGCTCATTCCAGAGAAAGGTACAGGCTGGGCGGGGCCGGGTGCTCACACAGGGGCTCCTTCTCCAGGGTGCACTCTGGACAGAGACAGGGAGGCTGAAGAGCTCTGCTCGGTCGCAGAGGGGCCTAGGCCCGGCTGCAGCCAGAAGCTCCTTGGCATCTGCCTGCTGTGGCCCAGGGAAAGCAAAGACCTGCAGCTAAGAAATACACAGTGGTCAAGGCTGTTTCCCTATAGTTTTATGACTCTATAAAATGGGCAAAATATCGATACTGGTGAATTGAGATGATGGAGGAACCATTTCCCAAGTGTTATGTTTGTTTGAGTCTGTTTAAAAGGTGACAGCTGCAGAATATCAGAACAAACTGATCCTCAGTCCCGGCTTTCTTGCGCAGTCTCAATTATCCAGAGATGCTTTTCCTAGAAGGGTGTCTCAAAAAAATGCAACCAGCTGGGATGTACCGTTTCACTTTGAATTTTTCATATGAATGAACTCAGGGGTCAGAACGATATTCACTGGGCTGTGCCATCCCTGACATTGGGGTGTGGCAGTTCCAGTGGGCTGGTTGTTGTCCTCAAGAGAAGCTCTCAACTCTGCACGACAGCCGCGAGTCACCTCCTGAGAATTCTGTCCTCAAACTGCCTGCCTTGTCAGGAAAAGCATTCATCCCGTGCTTTCTCACCCCTTCCTGCAGATCCACTGGAGGAAATAGCAGAAACCTCTCCCCAGACGGCTGCCAACTCTGCCGCCGAGCTGCTGAAGCAGGGTGCAGGTTAGTCCCTCACTGCGGGCTTGGGACAGGGAGGTGCTTGGTGCCCCAAGTCCTCCTGCACTTCCGTTCCTCCAGCTTCCTTCTCTTGCTCGGTCTGGGAAGGAAGCTGCCTTTTATGAACGCATGCAGAGTTGGGTGGGGTGCAGCTGCCAGTGCCAGGACCGGGGCATCCATCACAGGCTGGAAATACTGGCCTGACTCGAACACGACCAAAGTCAGTGGAATAAATGCCAAGTCCTGCATTGCGTTTGGGGGCAAGTGAGTGAAACAGGATGTGGGTGACCCGCCTCGCCAGCTGCAGATGTGACTCAGTCACTGCCCGACATGAATCAGCATGTGGACCCACAGTGGCCCCCAAGCCCGTGGTCCTAAGACTAGGCCAAGGTGCGGAATGTTTTATTAAGACTCTGCTTTAGAGGTGACAGATGCACAGCAAGTCTGAGAGGGAGGTCAGGAGACTTCCATGTGGATGCATCGGGCCCCCAGTGAGGACATTTGTACAGCTCCTGAGCCACCTGACACGGGGCTAACCAGAGTGCATAGTGTGGGTTAGGGTCCAGGCATGGTTCCACCCTCTGTGGTTTGGGGGAAGCGTGTGTGGCAGTATCCCCATTACCACATCATGAAGAACATTTTCCCAGCCCTGTAGCTCCCCTGCTCCGCTCCGCCCTCCCCTGTTCAAGCCCCGGCAGTGACTGTGTGCCTTTTACTCTGTCTCTAGTTCTGTCTGCTGCAGAAGGTCTCACGGCAGTCACACGCTGTGCCCCACCTTCACATGGGCTTCTTTGGCTGAGTAATACGCACTGACATGTCCTCCACTCCTTTTCCAGTTTTGCTGGCTCGTTTCTTTTCAGCACAGGACAGCACTCGGTGGTCAGGATTGATTTATCCATGCACCAACAGAAGGACTTCGCAGCTGCTCCCAAGCCTGACTCCTGGGAGTTACGCTGCCATGAAGAGCCACACGCAGGCAGCAGGCAGGCTTTCTGCAGACAGAAGGTCCCAGGTCCTCTGGGTAGACATGGGGGAGCATGACGGCTGTGTTGGGAGGCAGGAGTAGGTTTAGTTGTGTAAGAAGCCACAAAACCGTCTTCTTTGCAAGTGGCTGCCCTATCAGGAGCGGCTGCCACCCCACCAGCTTGCAGCACCTGGTGCTGTCTCCCTTGAGGACTGGGGTCGCCCTAGCAGGGTGCCCTGCTCCCTCTGTGGTTTCCCTGGCGTTTCCAGGGCAACTTCGGCGCCGTCTGGTGTCTTCCTGGTGAGGTGTGATGGCTTGTGTCCCATCTTTTTATCCAGTAGTTTTCTTATCATTGATTTTTAAACTCTCATTGCATATTTGGGAAAACATTCTTTTAAATGATTTGTGTTTTGCAAAAATTCACTCCCGGTCTGCAGCTTATCTTTTCATTCTTTGATGGTGTCTCTGGGAAGAGCAGGAATTTTTAAATTTTAATAAAACCCAGCTTTATTTTCTCATCTAAAATGTCATCACCAGACCCAAGTTCATCCAGATTTTCCTTTTTGTTTTCTTCAAGGACTTTATAGTTTTACATTCTACATGTAATCCTCTGGTCCATTTTCAGTTAGTTTTTCTGAAGGATATTAGGTCTGGGTTTAGGTTCTTTTCTTCTCTTCTATTCTTTCTTTCTTTTTTCAAGTGGTGATCCAGTTGCCAGTTATTCTAGCAGTTTATTGAAAAAACTATACTTTCTGCAGTGGATTGTTTTTGTTCTTTATCAAGGAGTAGTTGACTCTGTTAATGTGAGTTGATTTTGGGGCGCTATACTTTGTTCCATTGATATTTGTTTTTTTCTTCATAAGTATCACACTGTCTTGTTACTGTAACTTCATGGTAAATCTTGAAGTTAGGTGGTTGTATCTCTTCTACAGCTGTTGTCAGTTTTGTGTTGGGTCTTTTGCTTTTCCATGTACAGTTTAGAATCAGTTTGTCAGCATCTGTCAAATAACTTGCTAAGATTTTAGCCATAGGTGGTGGTGCACACCTGTAATCCCAGCTTCCAAGAGGCTGAGGCAGGAGGATCGCTGAGTTGGAGGCCAGCCTGGGCTGCATAGTGAGTTCAAGGACACCCGGGACTGTACAGTGAAAACTTTGTCTCAAAACAAAACACAACTTGCTCAGATTTTGAGTAGGATTGCACTGAGCCTGCACAGGAGACTGGGAAAAGCAGACATCCAGACAATACTGCATCTTCTTCCTGTCCACACACTTCACTTACACCTCCCTTTGCTTAGCTCTTTGAGATCTTTCATCTGAGGTTTGTGGTTTTCCGCACATAGACACATGCCGTGTGTTATGCTTACACCTAAGTCATTTGGGGGATGCTAACGTAAGTGATACTGTGTTTTACTTTCAAGTCCTCCTTGTTAAAACAATTGCTTTCTGTGTATTAACATTGTATCCAGCAACCTTGCAAGTATCAGTTCTTCCAGGCCGGTGGCGATCCAGCGGCCCCAGTTTTAGAGAGTTGTGAACAAACTGGGTGACTGGGTCCAGGAGACACTGGGTCAGGACACGGCTGGAGCAGACATTGGGTCTTTCTGATTTTGAAACCCCAATTTATTTCCATTGAAGGTCTTTCATACAAGGCAGATTTCTACTGTCAGAAATGTCGGAGAGGGAATTTCTGGTTCTGGTGGAGTTTGGATGAGAAATACTCCCTTTTGGTTCTATAAAGTACTTCATAGCTATAATCTACCACGAAGGCGAATGAAATATGTAGAGGTTTTCTTTTTTCTTGATCTTTCTCCTATACAATTTGTATTGTTCTACGCAGTTTTTCCCTACATCATCCTGCTGCAGTAGAATCACTTTGGTTTCAGGTGGGTATTCGGGGGTTGGCTTGTCTTAGTCTCTGCTCCAAGGGTCGCCGTCTGTGGCTAAAGTGAGAGGACAGAGTGTGTGGTATGCATGCCCGTGCCGCTGCCCATTGCTGGGTTCCAGGCTGCTCCTCGGCTCAGGGAGGTGTCCAGGCTCCCGGGGAGCGGCTCACACACACACCTGGCCAAGGAGGTGGCCTGGGAGTCACAGCCAGCTTTGAAGCTGTGTGTGTGATTTTAAAAGCCTGTCATTGTTGGCTAGAAAGTGGGCCTCCTGTGTCAGCATCATTCAGGCGGAACACTACAGGGCAGGACTTGGGGACACTCCCAGAGTACCTGCCAGGGCCCGGGACTGCCTCCCTCCCAGGCACCCGAGGGGGGCCCTCTCCTCCCTAGCACCCTGCAAAGTGGCTGCTCTGCTCCTGAGAGGCAGAGCCAACCCAGGCCTTGCTGTTCTCTCCAGGTGCCTGAACCTGGGGACCCGGCTCTGCCACGAAGTTCCCCGGGCCAGCGCCAGAGCCACCTCCCTCTGCCGGCTGCTGTTTCGGTTTAATATCACTCATCACAGGCAGCGGCTTACATTTCTACTTAAGCTCCTTCTTGCCTAGCATTCATCCAATAAATGTGGAGTTACTAAGTGAGTAAGTGAAGTAGTCAATCGTAAGTACTGCGATGGCCTCGATTTTCAAGATTAAATCTTTCTCTCTTCTATTCTGCTGCTTCATTGTCAGGGACACTTTTCTGTCTTCTTAAATAGCGCGTGAGTATTAATTTTTTTTCAGTACTGGGGATTGAACCCAGGGCCTCTGCAGTGAGCTACATCCTGAGCCCTTTTCACTAAGTTGCCAAGTTGCCCAGGCTGGGCTCAAACTTGCAACCCTCCTGCCTTGTCTTCCAGAGGGCTGGGATTGTACCACCACATCCAGTTTAAAAGTTTTATTTATTTATTTTTTAAAGATGAGGCTTCTCAGAACTAAGACTTTGTTGAGAACCTACCCGTGTGTGGTCTTATGTAAGGACCTTTGCCCGTCACTCAGGTAGGAGGTGTACGTGGTAACTGCTTCGACCTGCAAGACCTCTGTCCACGCAGTGCCACCAGCCTCAGCAGGAACCCAGGACGGCGGTCCCAGCTGAGGACGTGGGCACCCCGTGCCTGTCCGGGCTGTGAGCTGTGGTTGTGTAAAATGGGAGCAAAACTGCGGGTGTCCGGGCGGCAGAGCTGTTCTGATCACCAACGACCGAAAGTGGGTCTTGGTTCCTAAACTGAGTTTCACTCAAATCCCAGACACCTGGACAGAGGTCCTTGGCGATCGTCGTGTGCAGTTTGGTCACTGATGCGGATTCTGAGACTCAAAGATAGCAGAGGTGGAAGCTCACAGTGGTGGGAATAAACTTCTAATTGTGTGCAGCTTCATCCCTTTTGTGTGATACAGAGGCCTTTGTGATTTTGTTCTAGTCTCTAAAACAATCTCTGCTTATGCTTAAGCCTCCCTTCTTAATCGTTCCTGGTCTTGGTGGAGGAATGTGGGGTAATCCCGGGAAAAACGGATTTCCCAGAGGTCTCTGTTTCTTATAAATAGCACGGTTGTGTTTTTAATCTTACCCTTCTTTAAGTACGATTTCTCCATAAAAGGTGCATATGTTATTTAAATTTAAAAAAGGGAAACACAGAAAAGAAAAATGAGTTTCTCATGGATGGATTACCCTATACCACTGCTGCCCGTTGGGAAGGGGAGATGGAGGTGGGGTGTCCCTGGCCAAAGGCAGCTCCTGACCCCAGCCAGATTGGGGCGTCACCTCCCCGAAGACTTGGGGTCCCGCCACACATGTGATTCTCTTGTGCTCCCTTTATACACTTTGCATAATGAGTTTGCCTGTGTTTTTACGAACACACCGCAGGCTGTGGTTTTCTGTGACTTCATAGAGGTCCTGGTGTGTTTCAAGACTTTACGGCTGTCTGTCTGGCCTGCCTCTGATTTTCCAATACCAAGCCCTGGTTGGAGGATTTGATTTCTTTTCCCTGAGTGCCGGGTGCTTTGTTGCCAGAGGAGGAGTTCCCGGAAGTGACACTGCAGGGCTAGTGTCTGTGGCCTGAGACGCTGTCCGAGTGTGAAGTTGGTCTCCTGGTGTGGCCCTGGGCTGGACGGGCCCCTCTCCCTCTTCAGCACCCACGGAGCAGCTGCGGGTGGCACCGGAAGGTTCTGGCCAGGCCCAGAGGGGCAGCCGCAGGTCCTGTGCTGGGAGATGGTCCCCACGCACCAGCTTCCTGCTGGGCCCGGGAGCTGGGCCTCGTCTTGGAGCCTTGTGGGCCCTGCAGAGGTGCGTGCTGGGTGCAGCAGCCTTCGGTGCCCTGGGACCCCACCCAGGTGGAGCCGGCCTTGGGATTCCCCTCCCATTCCCGCTTCGTGACGGCCCGAGGGAGCCAGAGGTGGGCCCGTCACCTCCTGTGAGTCTCGCTCTTGCCCAGCATCTCCTGCTCCTGGGCAGAGGCCCACATGCTTTTTATTACCCTTCTCATCGTAGCGCGGACGGCTCCCACTCTGCACACCAACTACCTGCTAACCGTTTCCCGTGTACTATGTAATTTTCCTGATTGCCGTTGGCCGGTTGCTTGGCTTTCGCCAAGGAGATGTAATTAACCCTTCCCTTGTCTCTGAACACTCTCTCCATCCAGCATCCCCCACTGTCACCTGCATGTGGCGCGACTTCGTCCGCTGTAGGTCGCTTCTCCGCGTGGTTCTGGGAGCTGCCCTTGAGTCTCCTCAGAAGTGGGGCCTCTAGGTTACTTGCAGCTTTTTCAGACTGTTCTGTTCTGTCTTCTGAAACAGGGTCTTGTTGTGTAGTTCAGGCTGGCCTTGAACTATGTGGCCCAGGCTGGCCCCAAACACAGAGTGATCCTCCTGCCTCAGCCTCCCCAGTGCTGGGATGGCAGGCGTGCGCCACCACGCCCAGCTCTATTTCAGTACTTATAGGATGAAATATCAAGCTCCTTTTCATGAGAGTAAAAGTCAAGTCAGCTGAAGTTTGTGGAAGGAAGTCCGAACACCAGGTGAAACCCTGTGTCCATTGCGAGTTCAGGATTTCATCCTGCCTCTCGCCGACCCAGATCAGGGGTTTTTCTGGTTAACTCAGGGATGCAGCCCTCCCTCGTCCCTGTCTTTCTTCCCCAGCCTGGTTACTCTCGAGCTCCCTGAAGAGTAGGTTTCCAGACCCCCAGAACATCTTAGACTTTACAAATAGCACTCGGGAGGCTGAGGCAGGATGATCACTGCAAGTTTGAGGCCAGCCTGGGCTACATAGCAAGATGCTGTCTCAGACAAGCAAGAAAACGAGCGCGCGGGCAGGCAGAGCTGCGTCCAACGGTGGCTGACTGCATCCTTGCTGCCCTCAGCCTGCAACGTGTGGTACCTCAACTCCGTGGAGATGGAGTCACTGACCGGCCACCAGGCGGTGCAGAAGGCGCTGAGCCTGACGCTGCTGCAGGAGCCCCCACCCCTGTCCACTGTGGTCCACTTCAAGGTGTCGGCCCACGGCATCACACTGACGGACAATCAGAGGAAGTGAGTGTGCGGCTCGCCTGGGGTCCCGTGATCCTCAGAATCCTCCAGCACCAGTGTGGTGGGCGGTGGGTCCCACGGCGCCTTCCTCAGGCCGGCGCGGGGACTGCAGCTTGTGGCATCAGAGGCCTCCACGCCACCCGCCAGGCCCTTGGGGAGCCTTCTGTTTTTCTTTTTCGGTACTGGGGATTGAGTACCAAGGCCTTTGCACTGAGCTAGCTACATCCCCAGCCCTTTTCATTTTGAGACAAAAATCTTCTCTTAAGTTTCCCAGGCCGGGGGCCAAACTTGCGATCCTCCTGCCTCAGCCTCCCAGAGTGCTGGGCTTACTGGCCTGCATCACCGTGCCTGGCCCCTTAGGGCTCCTAGAGCCCATCCCACCTTCCCGGGGCTGAGAGCTCATTTCCTAGGACAGTCCTGTCCGCTTGGTATCTGCTTTCTGAAGGACGGGGTCAGCAGCTTTTTATTCTATGAGGCTTCACGGGGGGACGGGTCCAGCCCAGGGCACCCAGCCTCCAGCTCTGGTAACCCCTGCTCTCCCCGTGTCCACAGGCTCTTCTTCCGGAGGCATTACCCCGTGAGCAGTGTGATTTTCTGTGCCTTGGACCCTCAGGACAGGAAGTAAGAAATCTGCACTTTCCTTGAGCATTTGCACTGGACTGTAATTTACAAAATTAACTCTTTTCTCTTTAATTCCCAAGGTGGATCAAAGAAGGCCCCTCCTGCAGGTGAGTCGCCAGCTCTGTGCATAATCTTAGGCCAAAGTGGGATCCCGGCAGAATCCACACTGGCGACTTGGCCTGCCAGGGAACTGCTCACTTGTTTTTGAGAAGCATCCGAGTCCTGGTCTCCGGAGAGCTCACAGCCCCTCCCGGGAGCTGGGCAGGGCTTTCGGGTTCCCAGGCCCCGTCTGGACTGGGCTCTGTGCAAGTGCTGCCCCCTGACCGCTTACATGCGCATCTCTGTCGGGTTACTTGGTGTCACTGGCTGGTGCCTTCTCCTTGGTGTGGAAGCAGCTGAGCTGGAACAAAAGGGCCTTCATTTTTCTAAGAAAGAGAAGAGTGTCCTCAGCCAGAGCTGGAGCGGTGCAGAATGGCTGGCGCTGTGTCGAGTTGTGGACTCAGAAAAGCCTGTTAAGGCCCTGGCTTTGGTTCTTAAAAAAATAATGAGACGTTCTGTAAAATTGATTGATTGATTTTGTGGTAGTGGGGATTGAACCCAGGGCCTTCACACTGACCTACCTACTCAGTCCTCCAGCCCAGACCATTTTTTAAAATTTTGAGACAGTCTTCCTAAGTTGCCCAGGTTGCCAGGTGTGGTGGCCTATGGCTGTAATCCCAGCACTTGGGAGGCTGAGGCAGGAGGATCCCATGAGTTCAAGGCCAGCCTGGACTACACAGTGAGATCATGTCTTTAAATAAACAAAAGGCTGCCCAGGCCGCACTCAAACTTTGGACCCTCCTGCCTCAGCCCCCGAGTGCTGGGATCACAGATGTGTACCACCATGCCTGGATGCCCTGTCCCTTTCCACTGCTTCCTGCCTGGACATAGCCGGCCACCCAGGCTAGGCTGAGGGTGTGGGGCGTCCTCTCAGGAGTTGGCCTGGACGGTGCCGGGGTCCTGGCCTCTCAAGGGCCTCCTCTGCCCGGGGCAGTGGGGCCAAGCTGAGTGTGGGGGACGCAGGACAGCCCGGCTGTGACCTCGCCCTCTGGGGCCTGGTGCTCTGACCCGACCTCTCCCCCACAGAGTCTTCGGGTTTGTGGCCCGGAAGCAGGGCAGCGCCACCGACAACGTGTGCCACCTGTTCGCGGAGCACGACCCCGAGCAGCCTGCCAGCGCCATCGTGAACTTCGTGTCCAAGGTCATGATTGGCTCCCCCAGGAGGATCTGAGGCCCGGGAGCCCGGCGGGGCAGCGGTGGGGCCATGGGCATTGCTTCTCCTCGGCCAGGGTCTCCAGGGCAGGACGTGCAGGGAGGGGACAGAGCAGTCTCCACAGACCGGCATCTGAGGGCACTAAGGAAACCGCCACCTCCTTTGGCAGAAGCAGCCCTGTCCTGCAGCACCAGGACTGGCCACTCCCCCAGCAGCGCGGACGGGACAGAAGGGGTGGCGTGACTGATAAAGGTCTGTGCGGGTCAGGCCCCTCTGAAACAGTGACGACATGAACATGTGCACAGTGGTGTGGGCTGTGAGAACTGGGGCAGTGGCAGCCTTTTTGTGTTATGGAGGAGGGTGCGATGTCAGAGGCCCCTTCTGCATGTGCCATGGCTCCGTGCTCCCACTCACATTCCACAAGCCAGGCTGGGGCAGCACCCAGGAGGACCCTGAGAGGAAAAAGGAGAAGATGGGAGCAAAAAATGCCGTTTCTCTGTAATTTATATTTTACATATGCCAAATTATTTATAACCTTTGCCATAGCTATACTGTTCCAGTGTCGAATGCTGCAGTGGCCCTGCGGTGGTCTGCGGGATGCCCTGCAGGCTCTGGGCCCCCAAAGTGCAGGGGGCCTTGGACCAGGGTGGCCCAAGGAGGGTTTCCCCACCCAGCCAGTGGCCGTTGTCTTCCCCCGAGGAGGGTGGGAAGCAGCAGCCCCTGCTCAGGCCTGGGTGAGGACAGAGGACAAGGAGTGGAGTGGGAGAATCTGCCTGGTGTCATCCCTGCGTGGCCGCTTGTCCCCTTGTGAGCCGCCTGGGGCCCCGGCTCCGATCCCGGAAGTGTAGTCCCCCTCGAAGACCCTTGGGCAGTGCGGCTGGGCCTCTCCTAAAAAGAGCAGTGAAGACAACATTGCCACGGGCAACTTGGGACCAGGCAGGCCGGGGTGGACGTTATGTGTGTGTGTGTGTGTGTGTGTGTGTGTGCGCGCGCGCGTGCGCGTGCATGTGTACGAGTGTGTGTGTGCAGGTGTGTGTGCATGTGTGTGTAAGCTGTGGACCCCACTTTCTAGCTCCTATGCACCAGATACAAGTGCCTCGTTTCTGTGCCAAACGCCTGCCCTGGTCTCCGCATCCTCCTGATGTCCTGGCTGCTGCCCCCAGCGGCCAGTGTCTGGCTGCTCACCTGCAGCGGGCACCCGGGAGGGGCGCCGGGGCCTGGGGTGCTGGGGACCCCGCAGGCCTGCTGTCTAAGCGGATGGACCTGTGGATCCTCCCTGAAGGTCAAAGAAGTGAGGGTGTGGGGAATCAGCAACCAGCAACACGGAAGCCCCCCGTGGCCCGAGCTGGTACGATGCAATGCCTCGCATGCCGGTCCCCGGGCCTGCACGCGTCCTGGGAGCAGCGGTGAGCGCCGCCCTGCCGGTCACGAGGCGCCGCGTTCCTGCAGTGTGGGCTGTGACCGCGGAAGAGCCACGCTGAGCCTCCTTCCGCCCAGCGTGCGCGACCGCGGACGTCTCCGTGTCTGCCTTACTTCCTAACATGCTACTCCTTGATGTTGTGAAGAATATATCCAGTATGTAAATGAATGTGCGCCCAAGCCGCTGTATAGTCAATTTTCTCTGCCCTTTAAATATCATCTCTATTCAGAGTATAATAAAAATGACGAGCTTGGTAAGGCTCCGGGAGGCAGGTGTTGTGTCCGCCGCGTCCTCAGGGGCATGCGTGCGCCTGTGTGTGCGTGTACACAGGTCGTGTGTGTGCCTGGGTCCTCGTAGGTCAGTGGGTTCACTCATCGGTTCACGCGTTGTTTTCAGGGTAAACTTAAGAGCCAGGCACAATAGTGCTCTGGGAGGCTGAGGCAGGAAGATCGAAAGTTCAAGCCACGCTGGGCAATTTAGCTACTTAGTGAAACCCTGTCTCAAAAAATAAAAAAAAGAACTGGGGATGTAGCGTAGTGTGAGGGCCCTGGGTTCAATCTCCAGTACTGGGGAATATATGTAATTATTTTTTTAAAGATCACTGTCGTGAGAACTTTGAAAAGTTACATTCAGGAAGAAGCCACACAGAAAAATCAACTTTTTTTTTTTTTTTGGTCCTGTCGCTTGAACCCAGAGCTGTCTCACTGAACTACATGCCCAGCTCTTTTTTGTTTTTTATTTTGAGACAGGGTCTGGCTGATTTTCTCAGTCGAGGCTCAAACACGGCAGTCTTCCTGCTTCGGCCTCCCAGAGTGGTGGGATTATAGGCGTGCAACACCACGCTGTACCAAAAATCAACTTTTAAAAAATGAGCAACCACAGGGACCTGCGGGACAGTAACAAAAGACAGCAGTCTCGTCATTGGAGTAGCAGGAGGGGAGGAAGAGAGAGCTGCTAAAAAGCAGTTGAAGTAATGGCTAAGCACTCCCCGAATTTGGCAAATGATACAGACCTTTAGATTCGAGAAGCTTAAACTCCAGACAGGAAAAACAATAAAAAAAAATCATAACAAAGATAAACTGAAAACTAAAGGTAAAGTCTCAGAGGCAACCAGGGGCAGTGCTGGGTTGTGTCAGGGAGGGCACCAGTTATCAACTCAAGTTGTCAAATATTGACACCAAGCCAGGTATGGTGGTGCACACCTATAATCTTAGTACTTGGGAGGCCGAGGGAGGAGGATCCCTGCAAGTTCAAGGCCAGCCAGGGCTGCATAGTGAGACCCTGTTTTAAAACAAGCAAACAATATTGATACCAGAAGATGTGATAAACTGCATATTGTAATAGCTGGACCGGCTGCTACAGCATAAAAGGTAAGCTCAGCTGCACTAAATAAATCAAGATGGGATCTTTAAAAAAAGGTTCTAGCGACCCACAGAAAAGCAAGGTGATAGAAAAACACAAATGGGACGCACCAAAACATCAATAAAATGGCACACCTTTGCCTTAATATCACACTAATTATGATTTAGCTCAGTGGTTTTGCCGCCTGCTGCGCAAGCGCAAGGACCCGAGTTCAATCTCCGGTACCAAAAAAAAAAAAAAAAAAAATGCAAATGGTCAAACTACACCTGTCAAAAGACAGAGTGGCAGAGGGGAAAACGTGACCCACTCACCTGCAGTTTACAGAAACGTCGGATTCAGTGACCTGGGCAGGTGGGAAATGAGGCACAGGAAGAATCAAAATGCAGAAGTCATGTTCCTGTCCATTTGGACAAGGGAGTGACCAGAATCAGCGCCACTGTTCAAGGAAGAGGGCGTCTGGCAGGTGCTGAGTGCTCATGCAACATGCGAGGCACAGAAGGCAAAGCCTGACAGCTGAGAGCTGGGAGTCCAGTTCCCTTTCACCGGAAGAGGTGGTCCCTCTCGGGCCTCAGTGAGGGGAGCAGCTGTCCTCTGCCAGGCCCCTGCCTTAGAGCCACCACCAGGGACTGGAACGTGCTCCAGAGTTACTGTCCTCACTCTGGAGCTGCAGGGATTGGGTATTTTGTGCCAGCCACAGGTAGAGTGGTTGAAACAGCCACCTGCCTGCAGTAGCCTTGTGACAATATCATCTCAGGGACAGGAGTCGGGGAACCCAGTACCCCCAGATGTGGTCTGGGCAGGAGGGCGGGAGGCTGAGCTGCCTGTGGGAGCTCGCTGAGCTTCTCACTTACGTGCATGCCCTTCTTCTGTCTGCAATCCCCAAGCTTTCCTTTTCTCTTTCCAGTACTGGGGCTTGAACCCTGGGCCTTGCCTGGTTTAGAGACGGTGGAGGGTGGGAAGAGCACGGACTGAAGTGGAGCCGCGGCTCGGCTTCCCGCTCTTCTGTGTGATTTTGTGCCCAGGCCCCGACCACGCAGCAGGGGAGCGGCCACGGCTCAGCCCAGGACCGGGACGTTGCTCAGGGGTGCCACCAGGACGCCTCGGCCTGGCCCTGGCCCGGAGCCCCGTCTGGATGCAGTCCGCACTCGCCCTGCCCTGCTGCCGTGTGTCTAACCCCGCGCGGGGCGGGACCAGAGTGGGACAGGAGCCTGAGGAAGTCTGAGAACGAAACGATCCTTAAGTGACCCACTGACCTCTCTCTCTCTGAACTGAACCCATAACCTTTGCACTGAGCTACATCCCCAGCCTTGCTTATTTTTATTTTTTTCTTCTGAGATGAACTTGGGATCTTCCTGCCTCAGCCTCCCTCGGTCCTGGGATTCCAGGCATGGTGCCTACGTGGGCTCCTTCGTAATCTCTCTGCATGCTCATCTTTCAGAAAAGAGTAGCAGGACAGGCTGCAGTCCCATGAGGTCCTCGACAGCACTGTATTTGTAAAAGCTCCATGTGTCAAGCTCAGAAAACCTGAGACCTGGGTCACAAGCAGTGACCATGGTCACTCAGGACAGCGGGCGGCCAGCGACTCCTGGGAGGGGCGATGGGTGAGTCAGGAGGGTCTGGACCGGCTGGCTCCGCCTCACAGGGACAGCTGCTTGGCTCTGCAGCCCCCGAGGGCGGACAGAGGAGCACGTGGGAGGCCCGGAAGTCGCCACAGGAAGCTTCCTGTTTCCGGTCTCCTCAGATCCCAGGAGCCCGCGCAGGAGACGCGCCCCCTGTGGGCGGGGACACAAGGTGGCAGTGGCGCGGCAAGGAAGGTGCTGATGCCATGGAAACGCGCTTCAAGCGGAGACGCCAGTGGCTGTGGCAGGGGCTGAGCTGGGCCTGGAGAGGCCTTGGGGAGGGACAGCGCCGAGCAGCCCTGCAGGCAGGCGGCTGGGGACACAGCTGGGGGGACTCGGGCCCAGACCAGCGCTCGCGAGCTGCCTAGGGACGAACTTTCCCCACCACACACACACTAGTCTGCCGGGCCAAATGTAAGAAGTAGGAAGAATGCACAGCCGGACGCCGAGGTGGGGCGCGCCCGTCATCCCAGCACTCTGGGAGGCTGAGGCAGGAGAATCCCAAGCTCGAGCCTAGCCTGGGCAGCTTAGCAATTTAGTGAGACCCTGTCTCAGAGTGGAAATCACAGAAGGGCTGGAGACGTGGCTCCGTGTGAGGGGCCTGGGGTCAATCATCGGTAATGGAAATAAAAAGAGTGAATGAATGAATACAAAATAGGCGAGCGGGCTCTGCGCAGAATGCAGGGGGCGGGGCCGGAAGCCCCGCCGGCTCCCCCGAAGCGAGGCCCTCCTGCCCCCACCTCGAGGATCCTCTCTTCCGCCTCTCCCGCTTCGTCTCCCGAGGGACACAGAGTGTGTGACACCGAGGCCCAGTCCTTGGAGGGGTAAAGGAGGCGGCCCTAGGCAAAGTGCAGTTGTCAAAACTTACTGGGGAGCAGTTGAAGGAAAGGAAGACATTTCAATGGTGTTTGCATTAAAAAAAAGACTTTTTCAAAAAATTTTTGCAGGGCGTGGCACATAAACCTGTAATTCCGGCACTCGGAGGCTGAGGCAGGAGGATCGCTGTGAATCTGGGCCAGCCCGGGCTCCATAGTGAGTTCAAGGCCAGCCTGAACTACATAGAGAGAACCTGCTTCAAAGACACCAAAACAGTAAAAACTATAAACGCTATCAGTACCTGTCTGCACAATGATCACACTCCTTGTGGTGGGGGCCGAACCCGAACCCATTCTTTTAATTTCCTCCTCCCCTCCTCCTCCCCCACCCTCTGGATCTCCGGAGCCCTTGTGCCTCTGCCCTCGGGGGGCTGGAAGCGGGGTCGCTGGGAGCCTCTGGCCCAGAAGAGAGGCCGGGCCGGGCCGGGGTGCGATCCCCCCTCCAGTCTGGAATAAGGAACCGAGGCCACAGCTCCCTGAGCCTGCACAGGGCGCCTCCCATTCTCCGTGTCCGAAGGGGGCAGGCGACCGCTCCCGTGGGGGAGCCAGGTCCCCGGCTCTCCGGGACGTTCTCCGGCGTTGGGAGCAGGTGACCTCGGAGTGCTGGGGCCCGGGTCTCCCCACTGGGCGGTCTCGAACCCCGTCAGGGGGAGAGCACCCTGCACTCTCCTGGCCCGGCACAACCCTGAAGCTACTTGTAGCCGGGCGTGGTGGTGCATGCCGGTCATCCCAGCACTCTGGGAGGCTGAGGCAGGAAGATGGCAAGTTCGAGAGCAGCCTGGACCGCTTGGTGACAGTGAGACCCTATCTGAAAATAAAACAAACAAACAAACAAACAAGGCTGGATGTAGCTCAGTGTGAAGGCCCTGGGTTTAATCCTTAGCAGTGGAAAATAAAAGGAAATAAAAAATAAAATACGTAAGGTAAAATACATAAAACAAAATGTAATAATAAAATACGCCCCCCCCCCCCCCCCCCGCTTCCCGGGAAAAGGCCCCCGCTGCAGCGCCTCGCGTGGGCGGCAGGGGGCGCGCGCGCCCTTCACGCTGTCTGCTCTGGCTCCAAACTCATCTCCCGCACCCGCCTGCGGGTTCTGGGGGACTGGGCTCCCCAGCTTCAGAGGGGAAGTAAGAAAAGCAATTCCTGTCTGCCCGAGTAGCGCACGCCTGTGAGCCATCCCTCTGGGAGGCTGAGGCAGGAGGCTCTCGAATTGAGACCATCCTGGGCAACTTAGCAAGACCCTGTCTCAAATTAGAAAGGAACTGGAGGGGGCTGGGGATGAAGGCCCTGGGCTCAGTCCTCAGTTAGTAGGGGGAAAAGCAATTCTTGAGAAGTGGTGGGTGTTAAATACATGCATAGAGGGGAAGCGTGGTCAGCAGTTAATGCGCTGTGACCTGGATGGGACTGCTCTGTGCAAAGGCTCAGCTCACCGTGGCTTGTGCCCCATGGCCTGTTGCCCAGGTTGGAGACTGCGTGAGAAAGAGGTCCTCAGCCCAGGGCTGGGGGCGCAGGAAGGCCTAGGGTGCCACCTCTCTGCCCTACCAGGAGGTACTCACCTGAGGCAGGCCACCGAGCTGGGGGGGCACCGGTCTTCGCTGACCTGGGGGCGACCCGGACAGCGTCCTTCGCAGGAGGTGGCTCTGCTCAGGAACCTGCCGGAGAGGGACCCAGCGTGAGTCACGTGCCAGCTTCTGCTTCCGCCCACTCCGGGTCGCGGTTGCGGGACGCGAAGACCCGGCCCCTATTGTGCGTGAGACGTGCGGGACAGCCGTGGGGCCCCGGTTCCTTGCTGGGGTCGCCTCGCTTGGGAGCTGGAAACGTACTTTTCATAGAAGAATCGGAATCAGTTCTTTTATTATTTTTTTTTCTTTGCAGCACTGGGGATTGAACCCAGGGCCTTTGCACTGAGCTGCATCCCCATTCCTTTTTTATTTTTTATTTTGAAACAGTCTCGCTAAATTGCTAAGTGGCCTAGGCTGGGATCGAACTTGTGACTGCCATGTCTCAGCCTCCCAGAGCCCTGTAGTTATAGGCATGCACCAGCGCACCTGGGTTGATTTTTATGTTTTGAGTGTGCACTTGGTTCTACGCCTCGGAAATCTTTGACTAACCTAAGACTAAAAAACCTTTTTTTTTTCTAGAAGTTTTTTAGTTTTGCATTTTACAGCTGAGTCTATGACATGACCCATTTTGAATTATTTTTATGTTTGATGAAAAAGAAAACTCTAAGTTCATTTTTTTTTTTCATACCGGGGATGGAACTCAGGACCTTCGGATTGCGAGGCAGGCGGTGGCACCACTGAGCTAAATCCCGGGCATTTCACTTTTGAAAATATGGATATCCAGAACTTCCCCTAGTATTTTTGGAAAAGAATGTTATTTTCCTATTGAATTATTTGACATTTTTGTTAAAAATCCACTGAATGTTTGCTTAGAGATAACATCAAAAGCACAGGCTGCAAACTAAATGAAACCTCATCAAAACTGAAGGTTTCTGTC
Organism: Heterocephalus glaber; assembly: GCF_053883595.1. Classification (NCBI taxonomy): domain Eukaryota; kingdom Metazoa; phylum Chordata; class Mammalia; order Rodentia; family Bathyergidae; genus Heterocephalus; species Heterocephalus glaber. The sequence goes on from NW_028258381.1 coordinate 13,581,830, forward strand.
TGTCCCAGACCATGGTGGGGAGAACAGGTAAGGGGCTCCTACACCTCAGTGGGAAAAGACAACCACTTTGTCTGGTCCAAAAGCAGACGTGGGGCTTGAACCCTCCTTCCTTGGAAACAGATGCGCGAATGGACAACGTGTGTACAAAAATGTGCTCAGTGCCACTAGTCTTTACATGCCTGGAATCTGGCCCTTGGGAGGCTGAGACAGGACAGTCCCACACTGGAGCCCTGCCAGGGTAACTTAGCAACTTAACTGTCTCAAAATAAAAATGAAAAAGGGTTGGGATGTAGCTCAGGGATAGCGCAGGCCTAGGTCGGATCTCTAGTCTGCAAATAAAGAGAGAAAAAAAGCGAATATCTCCCCAAAATGGAGACTAGCAAGAGCCAGAGAGGCTAAAGTTGGAACCTGTGCCGACGCCCATGGGACATACGTGAGGCTGGTGCTAGGGGAGAGACCTGGGGGACCCTGGGGGCCACAGAGTGACTATCAGATGCGGCAATGCCTCTCAGATATGCACATCCCAGTCATCTGGAAACAAGCATTTAAATAAAATCCTGCGTCTCACTGCCCACAGCAGCACTGCTCACTGCAGCCAGAAGGGGGCAGCACTGTGTCCATTGGCTGATGGGTGGACAAGTACCATGGAATATTATGCAGCTGTTAAAAGGAACACAACACAGATACACAACAGTGTAGACAAGCTAGAAAACATGCCAGTGAAAGGAGCTGGATGCAGAGACCACATCAGGATCCCACGAAGAGCAAATGGGCAGACTCAGGGATCCCCAGAGACCAAGTGCAGCTGTGGCTTCCGGAAGAAGCTGGAGAGAGGCAGAAATAGTGACTTCCTAGTAGGTCTGAGGTTAGAAAAGACAGAGGTGACAATCGCACTAAATGCCACTGGATTGTATACTTGAAAAATGGCTAAAACCATTAGTTTTATGTTATGCATATTTAACCACAAAACAAGGCATGAATGGGTGACTGTCAATGAAGCCTTTTTTTACTACTGGGAATTGAACCTAGAGTCTGCACTGAGCTACATCCCCAGCCCTTTTTCATTTTTTATTTTGAGACAGGTTTTGCTAAGTTGCCAAGGTTGGTTTGGAATGTGGTGTGCACCACCATTCCCGACCTACTTATAAAATTTTAAATATTTTAAATGCTATTCCACGGAGAATCACAGAGCTCCCTGGAAGAACCCCAGGTGAAAGGACCAGGTACAGGTGTACAAGGCACCCTTTTGATGCTCCGTGCTGACCTTGCCTGCGGGAGGAGACCTGTGACCTCCGACCCAGAGTATGGACAGGACATTATTTTCGTCACTGTCCGTTAGAAGTGGGTTGAATGTTGCTGGCCTGGAGAAAGCCTTGGGGGCCGTATATTTCACCCAATGGGTCGCACAGGGGATCCAACCCCTGGGCCCCTACAGGAGCCCTGCCTCCAGGGAGGGGCGGTGGGACAGGCTGTGTGTGGCCCTTAACCATGACAGGCTGGCTCAAATGGGGTGAAAGCACCTAGCAGGTTAGTACAGCACAGGTCTGGGCATGTCTCTGGATGATTGACATGCAGACCAGCAAACTGAGCGGGGGGGGGGGGGAGACACACCCCAGATGTGGGTGACACCAACCAATAGGCTTGCAGCCTGGATGGACTAAAAAGGCAAAGAAGAAGGAAATGCTTCCATTTTGGGAGTGGTCCAGTCTTCACCGTGGCCTGCAGTTTGTTCAACCTTACAGTGCAGACTCGCACCAGTGACCTCCAGGGAGCTTCCAGAACTTCACCCTTAGACTGATGCTGCATCTTTGATTCCCTCTTGCTCTGTGGCTTCCATCTTCTTGGGCTGAGCAACTACTGGACCCTCCGGTTCTCCAGCGTGCAGGTCGATGTGGTGGATACCCCACTCCTGTTGCTGTAAGTCCACCTAATAAACCCCCTTGCATACTCATCCATATGTTTTCTACTGTTTCACTCAGCACAGAGGGACCCTGAGGCTGGAAGAGGTGCATAGATGAACCTGCGTCTTCCCATGTTAGGATGGACTCTCTGCCTGTGCCCAGGGACCAGGCCTGTGAACCACACCCTGCTCAGCATGGTGGCTTGGCTCGTGCTTCTCCAAGAAGAGATTTCTTCTTCCTTATCCTGAAGCTTCAGTGGTGGGCTCTTCTTGTCCCTTAGCCCCTCTCCTCTTCCTCACGAATCAGCTATTTCTCAAAAGCCCCTCTGTTTCTAGAGTCAGCACACATTTTAAGATGGTAGGACTTTCTGTCATTGCTCAAAACATGGAGTTGGAAGGACTGAGGAAAAAGGCTGGACGGGATTCATCTGTGTTTTTTACGACGTGTTTCTGGAAAGTGTTGATTGCTAATGCAGCCAGCGAAGTCCATCCCAAAGGCTGCATCTGCCAAGAAGAGGAATCCAGGGAACAGCTCAGGGCTTTCTCAGCATGGTCCCCCGAGATCCCTAGGTCAACCTGTCCTGTGAAAGCAGAGTCTGATCCTGGGGCTGGATGGGTTCTGTCCTAATGTCAGCTGTCATTGGCTGCTGTAACAGAAGCCAGCACCACTGCACTATAGAGGTGTGTGTCTCGCCAAGGTGTCCTGTCCCCTGTAGCAGCCAGGACAGCAGCTTAGTCCACGTGTCTTCATTCTAAATTGAGGACAATGGGCCTCTCTGGTATGGGACATTTTGTTCCCATCAGAAGCATTAGGACCTCCTGATAAATGCCTCTGGCATCCCATCTTCTCGTGTCCCAGTGGTCACAGCAGGTCATATGGTGAGAGCCTACACACGCCGGGAAAAGAACCAGGTAACGTGGCTTCTGCACAGTAAGTCCCCAGGCCAGTGTCTGATGCTCTTCTGCAGCCCTTAGTGACCCCAGCCTTAGTCACCGTAGCATTGTGCAGATTCGATCCCGGGCTCTGGGCACCCTGACGTTCCTCCCGGGCCAACAGGGTCAAAAGCACCGCCACCCACAGAAGGGCCGAGGCCAGCCATGAGCTCTTCTCCCGCCGCCCGCCCTGGAGCAACACTCCATGCTCTGCAGACAGATCCCTGTTCCTGTGGCCACCCTTGGGGTCCTGCTCAGTTCTTTGTCTAGGGCATCAGGAGCCCAAGAGGACCCCAGCCTGGGAACATGCTAGCAGGGCCCCTGGCAGAGAACCCAGATGAGTGCGGTTGATTAAAAACAGAGAAAATGCAAGGAAATGAGGAGACGGGCCCTCCAGGTCCAGGTCATGCTAGAGGTCTGAGAGCAAGGACAGCTGGGCCTATGTCCGGGGTGGAAGGCCACAGCCCATCCGGGAACCCGGCAGGATGCTGCGGTGCCGCACAGCAGCAACTCTTTCCCTGAAGCTCACTGAGTGCATTCTCGTCACGCAGCCCACACCTTTGTAGCACCTGCCACCCCCTGGTCCTCTCCTCAGTGAGTGTCATCGAGGTCCTTTGCCTCTGGAAGCAACCATGCAGGCTGCATCCCGCAGGAGCGAGAGCAGCAGAAACCGCCACAGGAAACCTGGCATCCACCTCCTTCACCTGCATCCTGCTGGAGGGATTGGAAGTAAATGAATGGGGAGAGAGGGAGAGAGGGGGATAAAGAGAGAGATGGTGATCCCAGGCCAGAAGAATCCTTAAGGCTGGAGGGAGACTTGGTCCCATGACCTGTCTGCCCTTGCTCGGTTCCTTGCCTGCTTGGGTGAAGGGATCTCATCATGTGTGGTCTGCAGGGCTTGCTTTTTTTGGTACCAGGGATGAAACCCAAGATCTTTGTGCTGAACTACATCCCCAGGCTTTTAAAATTTTTTATTCTAAGGCAGAATCTTGCTAAGTCATGGAGTTGCCCAGGCTGGGTTGGAACTTGGGATCCTCCTGCCTCAGTCTCCCAGAGTTCTGGTACCATGCCTGCTTAGGTTACTCTTGCCTTAGTATCCTCAGTCTTGCAGGGGAATGAGATGGATTAGATACACTTAGGGCCCATAAGCCTCTTCTAAACAATGCACATCTTGTGCAGAGCTGAGCAGAGGTCTGTCCTGGTTTTAAGGAAGTACAACAAAAAGTTGAGTTTCCTTGTGTCCTTTCCATGCGTCTTCATTTCCTGTGCCCTCCCTCAGAAGGTGGCAGAGCTCAGAGCAAGGGGCTGCTGCAGGGACTGTCAGGGGCCCGCGCTCATAAAGAAGTGCACATGTTCATCTGAAAATATTTTGAAAGCCAAAAGAAATGCGCCGACCACTTTGAGAACTGGCTTGTGTCCACCCACAAGACGTCTTTTGAAGTTAGTCCTGTACCTTTACACAAAGAAACAGTTAAAAAAAAAGAGCCAATGTCTTGGAGGATAGGAAGGATTCTCTGGCAGCAATCCATCCTTCCTGTAGGAAACACTTGCGCAGGAACTGATGTTTTCTCCCAATCTCATGAGTCCTCCGACCAGGAAGTTGCCATAGAATAGAGTTCTGAGGCTGCTCCATTAACATTTCAACTGTGGAGGATGAAAAGGGAAAAGGAAAATAAAGTTGAGCTCATGGATGTGGTCTGCCTCATCACAGCTTGTGAATGTGGAGAGGGGCCTCAGACGGGGCTCTGGGGGCGGCTGTGTCCGGAGCCCTGGGGCGAGCAGGACCAGGGGCAGAAATTGCGGCTTCTGTCCTTGAAAGAGACGCTGGTTCCCTTGTGCCTCGGTTTCCCAGCACCCGGTGTGATTCCCAGGGACATGGCAAGCACCAGAGGAGCAAATGCATTTAACAGCCAGGCGTGGTGATGCTCACTAGTAATCCCAGCACTCTGAGAGGCTGAGGCAGGAGGATCCCAAGTCAGAGCCCAGCCTGGGCAACTTAGCGAGACCCTATCTCAAAAAGTAAATAAATAACTTAAAAAGGCTGAGGATGTATCACAGTGCAAAGGCCCTGGGTTCAGTCTTTACTACTGAAAACCAAAAAGCCCTTCGGCAGTGCCGCAGCCTGCTTCACTTTTCTTCCTGGTGCGGATCCACGACGCTCGCCTGCTTGTGCTCCTTTGGTTCCTAGGTTTCTGTCTGTCGCCCCGAGAGGAAGGTCAACTCCCCACAGCTGCTCCTGCTCAAGGTGGGTCTGCTCCGCCCTGGCTGGCATTTGGGTCACAGGAACCCAGTCCAGGACAGTCTCACCCAGCTCTTTGGTCGTCTGTTAGGGCGGCTGGCGGTGGTGCCAGCTTCCAGTCAGGACGGGTTTGTTGATTGCCTGCTAGGTGGCGGCAGGTGCTCATTCCGGGACCTTCCTACCAGCTCAACCCTGCTCCGGTTCTCGGGATGCGCTCACCCTGGAGAGAAAGAGGGTCTGGTCTTCTCCCGGGCGGCAATGGCCAGGAGGGAGGCGAGGGCAGCCTCTGCTGTGTGCCCTTCCTCACCCCTGCCTGTGGGTGACGGATTCTCGAGGACCCAGTGCTGCACAGGTGACTTCAAATGACTCCTGTTTGTGACAATGGGAGGCCGAGGTGCCGGCAAGAGAGACAGCTGTGGCACCAGCAGGGAGGGCTGCCTGGCAGAGCCTGCAGCTGGCGGCTCCCATGGCAGACGCGGGGGTCACAGCCTGGATCTCCTCTGCCCTTCGTTCATCTGCAAAGTCCAGCCTGCTGCATGGTCCAGGAGGGTTGGGGCTTCTGTCTGTGTGCTCTGGGGACAGAACTCCAGGCCTCGTGGTTAGCAAGCAGTGGGAACCTGCTGGGCCAGGGAGATGGGGGTCCAGGTGAGGTGAGGACCAGGTGACTCAAAGGCAGCCAGAGTGGTGCATGGGACAAAAGGGAGACTGAGTCAGCAGAGGAGCTCCAGCTACAGGGCAGTAGCTGGGCTGGGAGGATGCTGGGGAGTGGGTGGGCCCGGAAGTCCACTGGGGCACCTGGGGACTGGGCGAGGGTGGTGACCTAGGAAGAGATGCAGCAGAGTGTGACAGAGCAGCCACTCTCCACACCTGAGCTTCTGGGTATGTGGCGGGCAGTGCCCCGCCTGACACCCCGGTTCCTGCAGCTCTGTAAGGAGGCTGCACAGCCCAGTGTGTCGTCCTGTGGCTTCTGTCCTGTCCCCCGGCTTCTCCCACCTGCCTTCTTTCTTCTTTTTATTTTTGTAAACAAAGAAATCACCAAACGGCCGTCCTTGTTTCAAAGGGGACCATCGGTCATTTTTATTTCATAGGGTGAGCGGCATGGAAGGAAGTGCCTCCCCTTGCTGTTGGCCCTGTCCTTTTGTCCCATCCACAATCAGATCTGGCAGCTGCGAGTGTTTATTTCAACCTCATAATTAAAGAAGAATGTTAAGAGTGTAACTCAAGTCTATTCCAAATGTTGGAGAGATCTGGAATAATATAGCCCCTTGGGAAAAGCTTAGAGAAGAAAAAACCCACATTTACAAATAAGAAATTTGGAAATAACAGAACATCTTAGTTTGGAACACATGCAATTTTCCTAGACTGTCTTTACTTTTTCTTTTGAAATAAAGATCCTTCAAAAATCAACACAAAGAGGTCAATTGCAGGAACGTTTTCAGAATATCTATTAGAAACCAAACAAAGGAAAACATCTGGAGGTGATGGATAGGAGAAGTGCATCTGCATCAGGATTATTTTAAAAAGTGACTGATGAATAAATATAAAAATATAGCTGTGTCCAATTGCAGAATTCTTCAGAGACAGGAAGATTTGTGGCCATCTGGTCTACCCAACATCATCTCTTCAAGCTCTGAAACAACCCCGAGGGGTTCTGCATCCTAGAACTGCAGAGAAGGAAGCCCAGGAACCCCTACCTCCCCATCTCAGGGTGTACTTTGGAATCTCAGTCTCTCACTGGGGATTGAACCCAGGGCCTTCATTCTGAGCTACAGCCCAGCCCCTTTTCTACTTTTTATTTTAAGACAGGGTCTCTCTAAGTCATGAAGTTGCCCCTTGAAATAGCACAAGCACAGGGACAGAGGCACAGTGCTGACCGAGGGGTCTTCCTGGCTGTGCCCTGACCATCACAGCTCTCTGCCTCTCCTCCTCCTTATCCCTCCAAGGATGGGGGACCATGATCTGGTCTGCGCGGGTGGAGAGCGAGCCTGCAAGTGGGAGGTGGGGGCTTCTGGTGGGCAGACAGGTCGGTGTCTCCCTGACCTTGAACACCAGGCACTCTTGGGGTCACCTGCTGCAGGCTGGGTGCTGGTTGGGAGGGCCAGGCCTTGCTCTCTGGCCATCCCTGTTCCCTGGGCTCATGGAGACTCCTAACTCACTTTGGCTTCCATGGCTCAGGTTTGTTGTGTAGAAAAATCCTGAGCCTCAGGATCATAAATGAAGAGAAGGATAAAAAGTCTGCCAGATTGAAAACCCTCCATGAAGAGAAGGGGAGGCATGGTGCAGAGAGAGGGTCCCAGGGAAGTGAGTGTGGATGGTTAGAGTCTGGGGCCTGGAGCCCCTCTCCTGGCCACCGCCCAGTGCACGGGACAAAGAGCACTGTCCCAGCTCCACAGGACTGGAGCTGTGTCGGGGTGGGGAGGACCTGCAGCCAGAACTCAGATGCCACCCTGCTCACAGTCCTGGCGACTTCGTGCCACTTTAGGCAAGGCCATGAGTGTGTGTGGCTAAGGTGGGGTGTCCAGTGGATGGGCTTGGGATGGTGAACCACACTTCTGGGTGTCTGCATGGTCATGGAAGTGTGACCCTGAGTACCATGTCTGGTCCCTGAGCACTTCTCTGGTGCTGTTCCTCTGCTCTGCTTCCTGGCCACCACGAACCAAGTATCTTTGTTCCCCCATGGCCTTCTGCCATGATGGTTCTGCTTGGAGCCAGCCAGCCATGGAGTGAATGTCCCGAAACTGTGAGCCAAATTAAACCTCTCCTTTAAATTGTGGGTGTCAGGCATTGTGTCCTAATGATGGCAAAGCTGATTGACACAAGGGATCTCCACATTTGCCCTTGGGTGCCTTCCTGGACTCCTCCATCTCTCTCTGGACTGGGATCAAATCAGGCTGAATTCCTTACAGCCCAATGCACAGTGCTTTGTGTTGTCATTTCTGATGCCTGGCCACACGTGATCCTTTCCTCACATGGCAGCTTCCACTGCATGGTCACCTCGTTTATTCTTTAAGCCTTGTCTCATTGCTGGCTGTCCTTCTCCTCAGTTTCTGAGAGGCACCCTGCTCTGTGCCCCAGAGGAGAGTGCACTTCCCTGGAGGAGGTTTGAGATTGTTTCTGAATGGTCGATCTTCAGGAGGGACAGCACACTCCTTCCCTTGTATAAGTAGACCGACTTCTGGGGCCAAGGGGAGCATTGGTTATGTCTGCACACATTTGGATCACTTTTTCACTTGCCATAGAAGAGTCTTCTAGAGTTTGACGGGAAGTAGATTAAATCTATAGATCAAGTTATTGAGTACTGTCATCTATTAATATTCAGTCTTCCATGAACATTGGATGTCTTTCTATTAATTTAAGTATTTCATTTCTTTTAACAATATTTTGTAGTTTTCAATGTACAGTGTTAAATTTATTCCTAAGTGTATTATTCTTTTGGATGGAATTATTATTATTATTATTATTATTATTATTATTGGGGTTTTTTGGTATGGGGCATTGAACTCAGGACCTTGCACTTAACAAAGCAGGTGGTGGCACCACTGAGCCAAATTCCTGGCCCTGGTTGCAATTATTAATTTCATTTTCAGACTACTTATTGTTAGCATATAAATAAATTGACTTTTTAATATTGATCTTGCATCCTGTAACCTTGGTAAGCTAGTTTAAAGTAGCAGTTAAAAAAACTTTTTTTATAAACTTCTTAGGCTATTGTTACATGTTTGGAAAGATTTTACAAGAATTAATTTCTTTAATAAATGTATTACTCAGGTTATTTCTTATTGAGTAGGTTTTGGTAGTGTATGTTATTCAAGAAATCAGTGTCTTGCATTTTATCTACATGTATTTGATAAATACATAGGCAAGGAACTTACCTTCCTATTCCATGATTAGTCTTTTTCTGGCGAGGTGATCTTCTCCTTCATTTATGATATTGATAATGTGTGCCTTTACTTCTTTGGTCTTCTTAAATTTTATTGACCTTTTCAAAGAATCAGCTTTATTTAGTTTAATTGGCTTCCTAATGTTTATTGGTTTTAATTTCACAATCATGCTCTTATTTCCTTCCCTGTGTTTGATTTGGTATTATTTTTATTTTTCCTTTTCTAGATTTTTAAGGTAGAGGCTAAAATTACATCTTTGATACTATTCTTGTTTTTCTATATAAGCATTTACCACTACAAATTTCTTTCTAGGCAGTATTTCTGTAGTATATAACAACTATTTATATGTTGTATTTTCATTTTAATTCAATTAAAAACCCTTTCTAATTTCCTTGGAGACTTCTGTTTCGACCACTGCATTATTTGGAAGTGTGTTGTCTAATTTCTAAATATTTGGGGATTTTTTTTCAGGTTCTCTTTGTTTTTGATTTCTAGATTGATTTTGTTTTGTTAGGGAACACAATTTGTATGATTCAAATCTATCACACTTGGTAATGTTTGTTTTATAGGGCTGGATAAGTTCTGTAATAGTGAATATTCCAAGGGCTCCTGGAAAAAAATATCCTGCTATTCCAAAGCAAATTGTCCTATAAATGTCAGTTAAATCAAGTTTATGGATAATGTTTTTCAAATCTTTTATTCCTTGCTGTTTTCCCCCCTCATGTTTTCACTGATAACTAAGAAAACAATGTTGAAGTCTCAAGGTTTAATTGTGGATCTGTTTATTTCTTTTTTTCAGTTCTATCACTTTTCACTTCATGTATTTGAGCCTATTGTGAGGTACATCTGCATTTAGGGTTATTATATCTCTTTAGAGAATTCATCCTTTATCATTACGCCATCTCCAAATTTATCCCTTGAAATTTTTCTTGGACTGTAATCGACTTGCCTAATATAAATATAGTCTGTTCAGCATTCAGTATTTTAAATCAAATATTTTACTTTGGAATAATTTGAGATCATCAGACAAGTCATTTATTTTATTTTTTTCCCTCTCTTTTTTTTTTTCTTTTGCAGACAAGTTATTTAAATCCCACCAGTTTTACTGCTGGTGTCCCTTTCCGTTGCTTCGTGATCGAGTGGAAGGCTCCGCAAAGCTACGGGTGCTCACTTCTCCAGAGCTGGCTGTGGTCTGTGACAACGTCCTGTCTTCCTTTTGGGAGACATTGACAGTTCGAGGACTACTAGTAAGGAATTTTGTAGACTGTCCCTTAATTTTAATTTGTCTGATATTTTTCTCATGATTAATCTGTGGTGATAGGTTCTAGACTTCTGCATAGTGTATTTTACATCATTACACTTAAAATGGATTTCTTTTTTCTTTCAGATTTATTCAGGTATAATCAAGAAGTAGAAACGTGTATACTGAAGGTGTTCAATGTGATTTTTTTTCCCCCAAGTACCGGGGATCGAACTCAGGACCTTGCGCTTGTGAGGCAGGCACGGCGACACTGAGCTACATCCCTGGCCCTTCAATGTGATTTTTTGATGTACATGTACATCACGAAATAATTACCATGGTCACACTAATTAACATATCCATCACCTCACAGCTGCCTTCCATAAAGTGAGTTTCTTATAGACAACACCGAACTGGGCCAGGTAATCTCTGTCTTCTCATTGACACACTTCCATAACTAGCAGTAAATGAAATCACTGAGATTTATATTTATCATTGTACTTTTCTGTGTTTTTCCTCTGAATTTGATTGTGATGGTTGGCCATTTTCTCCTTTCCAGACTTCTTTTAGATCACTTCAAAAAAAATTTAATATGCCTTTTAAATTTAGCTGTTGGCTTTTGTGCTACATCTTTTATTTTTTTTTCTAGTGGTTACTCCATGGATAAAATATATGTTTAACTTCTATCAATTTAGGCTTAGTATTTTACCACTTAGAGTAAAATCTGCAAGTTGTATAATAATATAGGCTCCTTTACCCTCTCCACACGAGGTTACGTGGTGGTCAAATAACAGTGTTCTAATTTTTGCAGTCTATGATCATCAAGTAAAAAGAACATAAAAAGAAATATAGCCATTTATGTATTTGTTCATTTATTTATTTATTTAGTACTGGAGAGTGAACCCAGGACCTTGGGACTAAGCTATATCCTCAGCCCTTTTAAATTTTGAGACAAGGTTTCACTAAGTCACTAAGTTGCCCAGGCTGGGTTCAAACTTGTAATTCTCCAGTCTCAGCCTCTCAGAGTGCTAGGATTACAGATGTGTGCTACCAAGCCTGACCTAAACATAGTCTTAAATTTCCTCAGATATTTCTGACTTCTGCTTTTCTTCCTTAAATCCGGCCTTTCCCTCTGCCATCATTCCCATTCAGCATGAAGAACTTTCTTTAGTATTTCTCTGGAACAAATTTCTGGTGACAAATTCTTAGTTCTTCTGTATTGGAGACTGCTCTGTGAGCTGCAGGTGACTTGACGTAAACCCGCCCAGAGGCACCTGAATATGGGAAGTGACTTCTGAGCCAACAGGTGTCCTTGGAGCCTCTGGTTCCTGCCCTGTGGGATGAAATGGCATCCTTACCTCACTGGGCCACCATGAATGTTAAATTAGACGATGTGTGTGAAAGCAGCAGGCACCATTCATTTGGGACATAATAAGAGCTAAAAATATATATTTCATTTCATTTCTTCACGGCACCTGACAGCCTTGTTTGTTTCTGGTGAGCTCTTGTGATCAGTACATTTGCTTCTTGTTTTTAGTCATTGCCTTCGATATAAATAGATCCAAAGGTATGAGAAAAACTTCTGTGGGGAATTCTGTGGTCCACATGATGAGAGAAACTGCAAGAATATCTGACTGGCCACAGAAGAATGTTGTACCTAGAATCAATCTAATTCACCCACGTACTTCAGACTTTGTGTAGATCAGAATAGTCTTTCTCAAGAGCCCTGGCACTGGCTATTCCAGAGGGATATCCCACCAGCATGGCTGCTCATGGCATTTCAACACCTCAGATAACAGCCATCACTTGGTTTGTGGAAAAATAAAACTGGGGAGTTGTCAACTCCCCTGATAGCTCTTGCTTGGTTCTTTGGACTTGTGGATAATGATTTATCCATTGAGCTGAGAACAGAGGTCAAAGGACCAATCTGAGCTTTTCTTGACTTCCCAGCATCCTGCTGGAAGGACCTCTGACCTTCTTGAGTGGGCTGGACAGAGAGGGTGGAGAGGGATTTTCATTACTGCAGCCTAATCATCACTCGTTAGTCTGCCTTCTAGTAATGTCTAGCTCTCTTTACGGCCGAGCTCTTCCTGACATTTGATCACTGCATCACTGTGTGGCTTTATTCTCTAGAGAATAAATGTGATACTCTGACACACCCGTATAAATGCAAGACAGGAACAAAATAATACATTTATAAAAGATTGGAGCTGGATCAAAAGGTGACATGTTGTGCACATCCTTTCCAAGCTTGTTTGTGGATAAGTCAAGACCAGATCAATCTTCTGCCTCATCAATGTGAATACAATTTTTAGACATTTTGCATCTTAAAGTTGTGGCCACTGGGTAAGCCTGCTGCTAATCCCCTGACCCTGCTCTGTAACCTATCCCAATATTAAATAGTAATGACAGTGGTGTATGCGTAGGCAAGCAGGAGACATGCTGGCTTCATGAAATTTGGGAAATTTTATTCATATCAGAATTAATATTGGTACAGTGCAGCAATGCTTAGCTCAAAAGAATTCTTTTTCTTATTTATTTGTTACTAGTACATGTTTGCAGTACATAATGTTTACATTCCTTGTGGGGAATTGGTATATGCATATAATACATCTTAATTCCTTTTTTCATGCCTTTTCCTCTCTTCCCTCCCCTTCCCTCCATCTTTTTATCTAAACCTCTTATTATAATGTCTTTTCAGGCAGGCATGGTGGTGCATACCTGTAATCCCAGCACTCTGAGAGGCTGAGGCAGGAGGACTGCAAGTTCAAACTCAATGTGTGCAATTAAATGACTTAGTGAGCCTTTCACAAAATAAAAAATTGAGAAAAGGGCTGGGGATGTAACTCAGTGTGCTACATCCCAGTACCATGCACAAAAGAAAGAAAGAGAGAAAATTCCCTTTTTCTACTGAAGAATACAATCCCTTAGCACATCCCAATGCATAGAGGGACTCCAGGAAGACCCTGCTCTGAATTCAGAGTGCTGTCTTTAACATTAAATAAGATTCCTGGGTTTTCCCCCATGTCAGGTTTAACAGGTCAGAGAATTTCAGTATTATCTAATCTGTACTCCATCCTTATATACCGTAGCCTTGTACCTGCGGGGTGCTGGGAACTCAAATCATTTCTTCATTCATTGTTTATCCAACATGTTCACTAATAACCTAGCACTACATACTCTGCTGGATACTGGGGACAAAACCTGGAGCAAAACACGTCATCATTTCTGTCTTTATGGAAAGTTGTGAACAGAGGTTGTCTGCCCAGCCTGGGTGCATTTGGAGAGGAAACTCGAAGGAAGCAACTAAAGTTATGAGTTCATAATGGAGTGATGGGATTAGTCATTAGTGTTCTTCTCTTCCCTCCTCTGGCTGCTCTTCTTCCTCTACTCCTTCCTTTTTTCCCTCCTCTTCTTCCTCCTCCTTGTTTCTTCTTCTTCTTGTACTTCTGTAACTGCCCCTCTGCTTCAGTGAGCATGGTCACACAGCATGTGTTTCAGGAATGTTCTGTAACTCCACCCCTCTGCTTCAGTGAGCATGCTCCCCTACCCCGTAGATCCCTATATAAGGAAGGAGGCTCTCATTTTTGGTAGAACACTCAGATTTCAGAGTACAAACTCCTCTGAGCCTGCTGCCGTAATAAAGATTTTTCTCCACCTCTTTGAGTGACCTCTGCATTCTGGAGTCTTCAAATTGTGAGAGCTGAGACCCAGAGCTGCCACACTGAGCTGTAAAGCTCAGCTGTGCCTCATAGCTGTGGCACCTGGCTGAGACACTGAGCTGTAATGCTTGGGTATAACACAGAGCTGCTCCACTTTGCAGCAACGCTGCAAGGATGACTGCAAACATTTCCCATGAAATCCTTACAGCATTTGAAATCTGCCAATTCCTTCTACATAACGACAGCTCATTTGTTTAATCGCTAAACACCCAGAGATTAGATGTGTGGACTGATGGATCTGAGAAGGGTCTGTAACAGTGACAAGTCCAGGACAGAGTCTCTGGCCTGGGAGGAGGAGAGTGCAGAAGCGACATGACCTAGGAGGGCAGGCTCCAGTCATGGCCTTCTGGTTTGCTTCTGCCAGCAGGTCTTGGTGAGAAACTCTCAGGGAAGTAGGAGTATGGGGTGCACAGTAAGAAGTGGGGAATTTAGAGAAGTGAGACTGCAGTTCACCAACCTCAGCAAACATGTAAGTGGCTTTCATGTGACAAAGAGAAACCTCAAGAGAGCCACCAGGCCTGTGGTGCCCAAAGAAGAGAGACAGATACTTCTTAATACAGGTGCCAGAGGTCACCTTGGTCCCTTCCAGTAGCCAGTCTGGTCAGCATCTGGATACAGCACCTGAGATGGAGTTCACTGGCTTTCTTGATTATTTTGATGCTTTTCCTGACCATTTTACATTAGTTATAAATCTTTACAAATATATCTATATATCTATATGTATATCTGTCTTTAAGAAATACATATCTTTGAACATTTATATCTAGATATCTTTTAAAAAAATTTTTTTGTACCAGGGATCAAACTCAGGAAATTACCCTTGCGAGGCAGGTGGCGGAAACACTGAGCTAAATCCCTGGCCCTAGATCTAGATATCTTTATTTTTTAAATATTTATTTATTTATTTATTTATTTTTAAATATCTTTAAATAAGTCACTGACACATAGCCCAGGGAGAAAAGATTCTAAGTCTGAGGCAATAAAAATTGGCAGAAGATGAAACAATAAAAGGAGACATCTAATGATGTGAATCTTTTTTTTCTAAGTCTTTTTCTTTACTATTCCTTTTTCTTATGTGCCAGACTCTCCAAAACTTCAATCTTCCCCTCTCCACCTTCTGAATTAGGAAGCCCATGGTGATGTCCCAGGTAATGTTGTCATCTCCTCCATGGGACTATAAACTGTCCTCTGAACTGTCTTGTGAACTCTTCTGTTATGGCTTATATCTAGATGTGGCACTAAAGCCTCATGAGTTCATAGGGCAGGCTTTTGGGTGGTGACTTGACATGAGTTAGTACACTGATGGGTTTATTCCTGTATGTGATGTTGTGAGGTGAAGCCTGGTGGGAAGAGGTGGGTCACTGTAGGTGTGGCCTGGAAGGGTCTATCGCCCTCCTCCTCCCTTGATTCCTTGCTACCATGCCATGGACTGTTTCTCCTCTGCCATGCTGTCCTGCCTTGGGTCCAGGCTACTATGGACTGAAACCTCACAAACTGTAAGTTGAACATATAACTACATCATTAACATACAAGCTTTATATACTTACCTTGCATCCTGCTTCTGTGTAAATTCACATGAGGAGGATATTTTGTGTGTTTTGTAAATTCTTGAAGGACTTCTACATAGGCAGTTCTGTCATCTGCAAATCTGCAAATGGAGATAGCTTTACTCCTGCATTTCCAATTTCCATGCTTTTCAAAAAAATAAAAAACAATCTTACCTATAATCTTTATTTCATTCTACCATTTTTTAAAAGACCAGAACTGCTTTTTTCTGTTTCTAGGATCTGGTTTATATTTCATCATCACATCTCCAGCATGTGACAGTTTTGAGTACTGGTCAGGGGCTTTTTACAGTGTCCCTCCAGCTGAGCTCGTCTGACATTTTGTTAGGATTAGTGAGGTCAAGGTGTTTGGAAGGAACATATTGGACATGAGGTGTCCTTTTCCTCTCGTTGTGTCAAGAGTGCCTGATACAGCACCAATCTGGGCAGGTGACCTTGGTTAAGGTGCATTTGTGCCTTTCCCCACAAATTTTCCACTTTCTCTTTCCCACTCCATTAGTGTTGGATCCCTAGGTCCAGCCCACGCTCACAGGTGCAAGCTGAGCAAGGGCACTTGGAGGGGAAGCATGGCATTCTTATTTGTGATTCTTGTGTGTCTGAGTCTTTCTTCTCTTCTGCTTGTCGGTTTGCAAGGCTGAGTCAGAGGAGAATGAGGGGGAGAAGAACCTGGCCAGCCAGCAGCTGGCCAAGGTGGAAGCCCAGGAGGCTCTGTGCTGCTGCTTCCCGGGAGTGCTGTCAGGTTGCCTGCACCTGGCTGTCACTGTGCCTGTCCTTGTC
Source organism: Heterocephalus glaber (assembly GCF_053883595.1). NCBI lineage: Eukaryota > Metazoa > Chordata > Mammalia > Rodentia > Bathyergidae > Heterocephalus > Heterocephalus glaber. The sequence continues at coordinate 13,598,087 of NW_028258381.1, forward strand.
CAGGGTACAGCCAGGCTGCTCTCATGATGCCAGCAGAGGAAGTTAGGAAGAGGCCATGCTCTGCACAAGAGGGAAGGGAGGAGGCGAGGTGGGGGGAGCAGAGTCTGAGGCTGTGACCCTCGCCCCAGGTTCAAACCCAAGAGGGGAGGAGATAAAACACCTGAAGCTCCCTGTGTGGGACAGGAGTCTTGCCTACAACATACCTAGGACGGAAGAAAGCACAGGAGGGGTGGGAGGGGAGAGATACAGGAGGGATACAGGAGGAGAAAGTGAGGCTTGGGTAGGAAGTAGGTGGGGCTTGGGAGGAAGTAGGAGGGGCTTGGGGAGGAAGTAGGTGGGGCTGCAGGTAGTGACAGCCTGAAGGTTGGCAAAGAGGGCTGCTAGGTGGAGGAGGCCTCTTAGCACCTAGCAGTGACCCATGTGGTGAGTGTGCCGATTCCCACCTCCCACCATCCTGTGCAGTATGAAGGGCAGTGTTTCTCTGATAAAGTTATCATTTCCATAATCAAGGTAATACATACAAGTGAAAAACTCATAGAAAACAAACATATAAAGCTTTCCTGTAAGTCCACTAACCAGAAAATATCATTAACATTTGCTATATATGCAATGTGCTTATTTTTCCTTGTTATGATTTATTTTTCTCAGTCTTTGCAAAGATGCTTTGAAAACTGTAGTGACACACAGGCACTTCCCATTTTACCTGTTTGACGGTATAGCTCGGCGACACTGAGCTCACTCGCATTGCGGGCAGCCGCTCGGTGTCCCACGATCAGTGCTTCATGGCCACCTAGCACAGCACAAACGGCCCCTCTGAAGCCCTGAGGGCAGCCCCTCTGCAGCCCCCGGCCACCCCTCTCTTCCTGTGCCTCTGGTCTTGAGTGCTCCAGGGACCTCAGACCCAGGGTCACACGGCATTCGTCCTCTCCAGAGGGGCTCATTTCATTAGTGAGATGTCCTCTAAGTTCCTCATGTTGTCTCCCAGGTCAGAATTTCTTTTTAAGGCTGAATACTATTCCACAGTCTCAGGTATTAAAAAAATCTTTGGCTCATTCCCCCTATATTATATTTTCCTGTAATGTGTTTACTTTTTCTACTGTATATTATTAGTTATAACTGGGTTATAACTTTTTTTCTGATAACTTTTGCTATGCATTTGTTATAACTTTGTAGACCCTAAATTTTTTTTTTTTTGTACCGGGGATCAAACTGGGGACCTTGTGCTTGTGAGGCAGGTGCCAGAACCATTAAGGTAAATCCCCAGCCCAGCATTTGTTATAACTTTGTTAAGTTGTTTTTAAGTTGACTTGGCCTATTTCCAACCCATCCTTTGGAATGCTGGAAAGAAACTCAAGTGAAAAAGTAAAGGGAAGGAAAAGAAAAAGGAATAGAAAGCAATGTCCAGGGGCCGGGGGATGTGGCTCAGTGGTGCAGGGCACCGAAGGAGGAAAAAAAAGACCCTTTGTGCTATGGTTTATCCAACACTCCCACCTGCTCTGCCCTGACAAAGGCCAGCAGGCGCCAGGGCCCTAGGGAGCCCCCCCCCACCCCGGTGCTTGGGCTCCGGGTGACTCAGTTCCAGCCGGTGACAGCTGACTTTTGAGGCCCTGTTTTATATCTCACCCTCCCCAGTGGTAATGAGTCACCCTCCCTCAGGTCCTGGAAAAGCCCTGCCCAGTGTTTCCCTGGAGATAGCCTCTCTGGTGGCACCTGGCATCCCTGCCAGGAATGTCAGCATCTGTTGCTGGGGAGTGGGCAAGGGGACAATTGAGGTTGGGCTATTTATTCTGTGTCAGTTGAGCAATGGTGGTGGCCTGTGGCCCTGCTGGTTCCCTGCTCCTCTGCTACCTCCATCCCAGCCTGGGCCACTCTCATGGGGATGGGCCTGGGTGCCGGGTGCTTCTGAGCTCAGCGTGGTGTCAGCCACTGGACCTTGTTCCCCATCCCGGTCCTGAGGATCCTGTCAGGATTCCAGCAATGGGAGGGCTGAGAGGAGAAACAAGTGCTGTGCTCATAGCTCACAGTCACCCATAGGTGACCCAGCATCTTCTCCCCTTCAAGGAGAAAGACCTGGGTTGAGACCAGCGGTGCAGCTGGGTTGTGGGGAGGGCAGCAGCTGGGTCTTGTGTCTTCTGGCCTAGGGAGGCAGAAATGCCTGGTGGGATGGGGAAGGTCAAAAGGAGGGAGCCCGAGGCTGCCTGGGATGTGCCCAAAAGGAAGCATCAGAGCTCTGGGCACTGCTGGGGATTCCATGAAGGAGTCCTGGGTAGCTTATGAGTGTGTGAAGACCAATGCTGGGCACCCACCCTGGGTGCCAAGAGATATGTAGCTGGAGGAGGTGGCTATCTTGTGGACCAGGGGCAGGCATAGCACATGTTGGTCATATACTGGTATAGATCTGTTAAATTTTCTCAGATCGGGGGCCTGGGGAATGTGGGTTATCCCCCCCACAAACCAGCCAAGCAGGTCTTCCTTTGCTTGCTGTGCAGATGGGGAGATAGAACCCAGGGAAGTGACTTAGCTGTGTTTGCAGGTAGTGTCCTCACAATAAGCGGCTCTGGGTCACACCCTTTCCCAAGTTCCTGGGAGCATAGGCTCCATTCCTGGTAACGGGAAGTCATGAAGTGACCCCTTGCCTAGCTTTGGGACCTACCAGGGATGCCTCATTGTTCCAAGTGCAGAACAACTCACACCAAACCCTACTAATTAACACCTGGAAGCACATCTGTTACTGTCACTTATCTGGGATATGTGGCTGCTTGGGGCTCAGTGAGAAACCTCGGTGCTGGTGTCTGGTGGACATGGACATAGAATTTATTTTAAATCTGGATCTAGGACTATGTGCAAGTTACTTAAAACTATCAACTTCAGTTACTTTGCCCATAAAAAGAATATACTTTGTACTTCCTGTGTCTTCATCACATGAGATTAAAGTGTGAAAAATCAAATCATGTGTTCTAAATAGAAATTCAATAACTTTTGGATCTTTTTGCCTTTTCTCTGCACTCTTCTTGAGATAGTCTTTGAGCTTTGGAATTTCTCTTCAACTCCTCTCTCTCTTTCTCATCCTGGGATGGTCCTCAGAAGTTTGGGCATCCTGTCCCAAGAAGATAGCCCCAAGGGAGAGGAAGTAGCCTGGGGAGGAGTTGTGTTTATGGCACCAGAATGATTGGGTTCAAGTCTGAGCCTTTGATATCTGACCCATAGAGGGACCCCTCAACTGATGCAGAGACAATGTGGCATCTGCAGCCTCTGTACTTTTGCCCCCAGGGGCTGAGACCCTGCATCTGCTGATCTGCAAGATGAAGATGCCACCTGAGGTCTGAGGTGGCAGAAGGGAAGATGGGGTCAGACAGGGCTGAGGACCAGCTTAGAAGCCCAGTCCTTTGCAAGAAGTCAGCTGGAGAACAAGGGGGGTTGGGGTGGGGATGAGTGTACCTTGATGCAGGGTCTATGCTTTCAGCAAAGATGTTGTGATTTGATCCAGCTTGCCTGAGAGGAACATGGCTTTTACTCCCAGTCTTCAGATTTGGATTGTGCTCTTCAGGTTTCAATCAGGAATGACTAAAGCACCAAACGAAACTCAGTTTTGAAAATAGGGAGAAACAAAAGGCAACCAGGTTGGAAAAGGAGAAGAAAAATGACCGGGTTTTAGATGACATGATCTCCTATGTGGGAAAATCTGAAGACAAAAATTATTTAGAGGTGATAAAGGAGTTCATAAAGGCTGTAGGATAGGAAATAAATAAACAAAATATATTATATTTCTATGAGCATCAGTGAAGAATCCAAAATTAGAATTAAGCAAATTCCACTTGTAATAATGTAAAAAAGGGGAGCCAGGGATTTAGTTCAATGGTGCTGGTGCCTGCCTCAAAAGTACAAGGCCCCAATTTCAAACTCTAGTATCAAAAAAAAGAAAAAAGAAAAAAGAAAAAAAGAAAGAAAAAGAAAGATTGAAAATTAATGTAAGAAAGGTACAAAGTGCATGTTAATAAATACAATAAAAAAGTGGAAGACTTATGCACTGATCATCGCAAAGCATCACAGAGAGATGTTGAAGAAGACCACAGTGGTGGAAAGGTAGCCTATGTTCATGGATTGGAAGGCTTGGGAGTGCTAAGGCTGTGAAGCATCCCAAATTGATCTACAAAATCCCTGTCAAAAACCCAGGGGCCCCTTTCCCCCTCAGAAATTGACAATATGATCCTAAAATTTATAAATACAAGGAACTCAGAATAGTCAAAACAATCCTGAAAAGGAAGAATAAAGTTGGAGAACTCGCACATTCCAACTTTAAAACTTCTAAGGCACAGTGACCAAGAGATCGGTACTGGGCCAGGGATGTAGCTCAGTGGTGCCGCTGCCTGCCTTGCAAGCGCAAGGTCCTGAGTTTGATCCTGGTACCAAAAAAAAAAAAAAATGAGTACAGTACTGCCACAGAGGAAACATGTAGGCCAGTGGGGTGGGGTTGAGATTCCAGAAAAAAATATTGATTTTCAGCAATATAATTTAGTGGAGAAGAAAAATGGTATTTGTATCAAATGCTGCTGGAAGAACTGGATATTACATACAAATAACTAATTGAGCTTTTGCCTCATGTACAAAATCAACTCAAAATGGATCTAAGAAGTAAAAGTAAGAAGCAAAGCTATAAAACTTAGAAGAATCTTAGAAGAAAAATGCCTATGTTCTCTTCTTTGGATTGGGAAATAGTTTCTGAGATAGGACACCAAAATTCAAGCAACAACCAAAAAAAAAAAAGATTAATTGGATTCATCAACATTAAATCCTTTTTAATTTCAAAGAATACTATCAAGAAGGTAAAAAGACAACGCACAAAATGGGAGAAAATATTTGCAGGCATACATCTAAGGGCCAAGTAATCAGAATATAATGAATTCTTAAAACTCAGCTGGGCATGGTGGCACACACCTATAATCCCAGCATGCTGGAAGGCTGAGGCAGGAGAATCACAAGTTTGAACCCAGCCTGGGCAACTTAGTGACTTAGTAAGACTCTGTCACAAAATAGAACATAAAATAAAGGGCTGTGGATGTGTAGCTCAGTGTGAGGACTCCAGGTTCAATCCCCAGTACTGTAAAAAAATAATTCTTACAACTCAGCAGTAGCAGCAGCAAAAACAGAAAACTGCTGAATTAGACAGGGGTGAAGTGTTTGAATAGACACATGCTAATTAGCACACGAAAGATTCAGTATCTTTGGTCACTGAGGAAATGTCAATCTGACCTACAATGAGATGACACCTCATTGGTCTCAGGATGGGCATGACAAAAAAAGTCAATTGCTAGTGTTGTAAAGAATTACTAGTGTTGATGAGAATTTCAACTAATATTGAAGAGATTGGGGCTGTCATTCCTTGTTAGTAGGAATATAAAAGGGTTGCAACCTTGGGAAATAATCCTGCACTCCTCAAAATATTAACTATCTTTTTACCATATGACCCAGAAATTCCACTTCTTGGTGTTTTAGTTACCTTTCTTGTTGCTGAGACAAAATACCCAACACCCAAAGTTAAAGGAGGAACGGTTTAAGGGCCAGGGATTTAGCTCGGTGTTTCTGCCGCCTGCCTTGCAAGCTCAAGGACCCGAGTTTGATCCCAGGTACAAAAAAAAAAAAAAAGAGGAAAAGTTTATTTAGCTCACAGCTTGTAGAAGTTTCAGTCCATAATTGGCCGGCTCCAAGGCAGGGTGGCATGGCAGAGGAGAAACAGTTCACGGCAGGCAGAAGGCAGCAAAGCAACAAGGGACAACCATAGGTCTTTTCTGTCCTTTATATCTTATCCAGGCTAGTGTGGGTGAGCAGCACTCACACCCTTAATCCCAGTGCCCTTGATCCCAGCTCTGCACCATGAATCAATCTCAGCATCACACACTCTAGACCCAGTCACCTCTGAAAAAGTCTGACCTATGACTGCATGAGGCTTTGGGGGGGACATCTAGATGTGGCCATAACACTTGGTGTGGATGAAAAAGAACTGAAAAATCCATGCAAAATCTTGTACACAAATGCTCATAGCAGTATTGTTCTTCACAGCCCAACATGAAAACAACCTGAATTTTTATTCATTGATGAATGGATAAAAGAGTAGTAGAGCCATAAAGTGGAATATTACTAAATCATGGAAAGGAATGAAATACTGACAAACGCTCCAACAGAGATGAACCTTGAAAGTGCTCTGCAGAGTGAAAGAAGCCAGGCGCAGGCTTTGTCTTGTGTGATCTCATCTATATGGAACATTCAGATTGGGCAAATCCATACAGAGAAAAATCACAGTGGCTTGCAAGGGAAGGGGAGAGGTCGTGGCAGAGGGTGACTGCTGAGAACACCTTTGTTTTGATGTGATAAAAATGTTCTGGAGCTAGTGACTGTGGCTGTACATCTTGTGAGTGCAGTAAATCATGAGACTGTGCACTTAAGAGGGTGAATTTTATAGTATGTGACTTATATTCCCTTAAAGGAAGAGTGAGGAGGAGAGGAAGCTGGAGATGCTTTGAGGAAAGATTCAGAAGTTAAACTTCAGCCGAAGTCTTATCTGATTGGGGTTGGAAAATCTAGTCTGATTCGTACAGAACAAAAGGAATAAACGGGATGTGGCTTTCAGAAAATGACAGAACAGCTGTACAACCAAGCCCTGTGCTGCCCCTTATGACAGGGAAAGGGACAGAGCTCTCCTCTGTCACTATTTTTAGAAAGAGACCAGGCATTTCTGTGTTATTTAGCACAGAAAGACACAAAGCCTGGAGTATTTTGTGGGTCATGTGTTCCACATTGGAAACAAAGCTATTTTCTGTGTGTGTTTCCCCTCCTGTAATTGTAGAAAGTTAAAAAACACAAAATATAAAATAAGTAGAGTACAAATCACTACTAATTTCCCTAGCCTGAGACAATCACTGTTAGTATACTGGAAAATCTCTGCTCAACATTTTTCATTCCTTCTTTCATTGCATAGTTGAGGTCACATTGAACACCATTCAGTGTTCTGCTTACTTAGCTCAATAGTGCTCTAAACGTCTTTTCTAAGCATTTAAAACTTGGGACTGTTATTTGAAGGGCTGCATGCTCTGCTCCATGGTGTGTGGATGTTGTTCTGACTGTCTATTGTCACATCAGAAGCCTCACTAAATATAATAGCTCAATAGAAAAAGTTATGTCTGCATTTTGTGGGTGATTGCTTCAGCTGGGGGGTCTTGCTCAAGATCTTTCGTATGGACATGAGATGGTGGCAGGGGCTACGTCCTCCGAAGGTCCTGGGCTGGTGCCTCAGTGGAAGTGGCTTGTGAAGGATGGCCAGGCAACATTGCTTCTTGGTTTCTTCGTCTTTTGTTACCATAACAAAATAGCCAAGGCTTTATGCAGGAAAGAAGTTTATTTAACTCCCAGTTCTGGAGGATCAGGGGCCAAGAATTGCCACCAGCTCAGGTTCAGGAAGCCCTCATGGAGGATGGCAGTGTAATGGTGGGAGGGCTCGTGAGAGGAAGACATCACAGGGCCAGACAGGAAGCCAGAGCAAGAGGACCTCCGTTTTCTTTTTAAAATTTTCTCTGTGAGAGCTAACTCAGGGTCCCATGAGAAAGACCATAATCTCTTCCAAGTCCCTGTGATGTCCCACCAGGCCCACCTCTTAAAGTCCCACCATGGCTCAGCACTGCTGCAGTGGACCAAGCTTCCAACCCATGCCCTCTTGGAAAGAAAAACACATGCATTGCAGAACACTGGCCCTCTGGCCTTTCACATGTCCTCCTGGGCTCCCCTACCTTGTGGAGATCTCAGGATAATCAGTTGTCGTATGTGGGAGCTGGATTCTCCTGGAGTCCAGCTTCTCTAAGACTAAAGCATAAGCTCCGGTTTCCTCCATGACTTAGCCTTGGAAGTTGCACCAATCATTTCAACCCCGCTCTTGGCTCCCCAGGCCTGGCTGAGACCCACTTGGGAGATCATCATAAGCAGGTACAAATATGGCAAGAGGTACGTGGCTCAGTGGGGATTGTCTTGGGACACTGCTGTGTGATTTAGTTTGTTGCTATTTTTTTGCTGTTATTAATATACTGCAACAAACTGAATCTCAGTTTATATTTCTGTTTAGAAACACAGGCAGAAGACAATGACCAGGTCCTCAAAGGCTTCCGTCCAGACCTACACGCATGCTCTTATTTTAATGAAAAGTGTGTCCCATGAAAGGGTGAGTCTCTCTCTGATTTGCTGTGCAAGCCTTGTGCCTAAAAGAGCATCAGGCAGTACATCTTCAGCAAGTCTTTGCTAAAAGGCTGACCATGACCAAGCAGTAGTGTTCATAATGCTCTGGGAGTCCAGATCTTCATGGAGGAGGAGGAAGACTTTCACAAAGTCTTTGAAGTTGCATGGAACTTTAGCGGCGAAGGAAGAGCACAGTGTCCATGTGAGAAGAGTTATGATACAGTTTCCCCCAGGTTTTTGTTATCTTCGTATTTCTTCCTTTCTTGACTGTTTATATCTAACCCATGTGTGTATGTGTGTTTTGGGTATTAGAGTCTATTAGATTTTGTTTGAGATACACACACATGGTTTACTCTGTGCCCCTTACTCTATTCTGTTCTATTAAAATAGACCAGAACAGAGAAAGAGTCTGAGTTTTCTCTCTGGTTTGCTTTTAAAAAATATTTTGCTTTAAAAGTTTTATTGATACACAGTAGTTGTACATATTTAGATCTCTTCACAAGGGAGGCTGGAAGAGTCATTGCAGTGTGAGTCTAAGAAAGCCCTGTAAGTGAGATGTGAAAGCAATACAGTATTGTAATCACTTTTTTGTCACTGGGACAAAACACCAGGCACCTACTGCTTAAAGGAGGAGAGGTTTATTTTGGCTCACATTTCAGAAGATTCAGTCCATGTTGGGCACACTCAAGGACAGAAAAGGCAAGGTGGATGGGTCTGTCAGAGGACAGCTGCTCACATAATGGCGGCCAGGAAGCAGAGAGAGAAGGGGGATATAACCTTCTGGGTCATGCCCCCAGTAACCCACCACTTCCTGCCAGCCTCACCTCCCAGAAACAGGTCAGCTCTAGTGACCCCCATGATCCAATCTCCTTCCAAGGAGCCACAACTGAACACATGGGGCCTTTGGGGGAACATCTGTATCTAAACCATAACACCCTGTAAGTGAGACGTGACCACTCCTTCCTTTATATAAAAATGACCCCATTCCCCGCCAATGCAGACCCAGGTTCCCATTCCTGGACAATCTGTCTTTCTTAAGGAGAGACCCCAAATTAGGTGAGGCGGGGGAACCTCAGATCAGTTTTTGTCCCCAACTTCAGGCTTATGCTGGAGAGAGAGCCAACATTAGAGAGTGTTTTTCCAGAGACAGCCAGCTCTGAGACTCTTCCTAAAAATAATTTGTCAAATGCTAGAAAGGGCTTGGGTGAGTAGGGACAGCATGCAGAAACCTGTGGGCTGGGAGTCCAGGCAAGGCACGCAACTCCCAGCAATGTGGCATTGGCATGGTTCCTGGAATCGGGACTGAGGTTCCTAGAAATCGGTGCCCTTGCTGCAAATACTTGTGAAGTGTCACAGCTGCCTGTGGCCCCAGATGTCAGGGTGCAGAGCAGTGAGCCGAGGAGTCCAGAGGAGGTGCTTCGTGGAGCTTTCCTATGGCAGAAGAGCTGGCACCAAGTGTGGGTGGGGGCGATGTTCCCTTGGGCAGCTGTGTGCCAACGGGGTGGGGCATGGTGTTGGGCCTGGCACTGGGCATGCCAGAGCATTGGCAGCTCTGCAGAAACAGGGACAGAGTGGGGAGGAAGGAGGAGGCTGGCCCAGTTAGAGATCAAGCCCAGCAGAAAGCCAGTCCAGAGCTTGTCCCTTTTGGAGCTGGCAGAGACACTGAGCACCAGATTCTGGGGGGGATGCAGCCCACAGGCTGTGATCCCAGCCCCTGTCTCCCCGAGGCTGCATGAGGCTTGGGTTGTTGTGAACACATTATGGTTGGGGAAACCGAGGCTCAGACCGGGGAGCTAGCCTGGCCACACAGGAGGGAGTGAGGTGAAGGCCGCTGCTGCCAGGCTGGGGTGAGACTTAGCTCGACTGACTGGGCTGGTCTGGGCTCTGCTGCCGTTGGGTTACCCCGGATGCCCCCGAGAAGGAGCCCCTGCACAGCCGGGGGTCTCTGTCATTGTGCTCGGCATTCTTGGTGACCGCACACACATCAGAGCCTTGCCCTTCACTCTCACTGGCCCTGGTCCCTCTGAGCACCTGTGGTCACCTCATCTCTGGTCAGCACACGAAGTGGCAGTGGTGATGGCAGATGCCTCCCTCTCTGGGCCCGGCTCTGCGGGGCCCTGCAAACAAGCTCCAGGGTGAGGTGCCGCCCGGACAACACCACCCTTGCTTCTTGCTCTTTGGGAGAAATAAAATTTCCAGGCACCCTTGCAACAACATCTCAGGATCACAGTTGGCTTGCTGTTGAGTTGGTCCATAAAAAAGCTGTGGGTTTAGCTGAATGCATCTCAAAGGGTCTTTTGGGGGGTGCTTTTTCTGATCCAAAAGTGATGCCTTCCTTTGGGAGAAAGGACAGTGTCGTTTTCTTTTATTTCCATTCATATCCACAGAGGAGAAATGCAAATGGAGAAGCTCCCCTTGACTAACAATTTTTCAGGTCAGGGTTCAGTGGGGCTAGGGCTAGTGGCTTGGTCATTTAGGTTTTTAGCTTCTTAGTTTGGAGATTTCTAACAGAAGACTAAAGCAAACACGAAAACTGAAACAAACACTTCTGAGAGATAATCTCAGAGGAAACAAGGAGGGCTGGGGCGGGATCTGGAGGGCCCAGCAGTTTGGAACTAGGGGGCGACAGAGGCCCAAGAAACCCTCAGCTGGAGGTGGTGGGTGGGATTTTAAGAGCTTCTCCCTGACCTGTGGGCGCCCACCCCACAGAGGTTCTGAAGCGTTTGTGGAACTGGATCAGGCTGAGCTGGCGGACAGGGAAAACCATGACTCTGCTCTTGGCACTGGGGAGGCTGAGTTGTGTCCCTCCCAGAATGCAGACATGGGAGCTCCAACCCCGGCTCTCAGGAAGCGACTGCATTTAGAAAAGGTACCCTTCAATGGGAATTAGGCTAATGTGGTTGCTTAGGGTGGATCCTAACCCCATAGCACTATGTCTTTCTAAGAAGAATTGTGAACCTACAATCAGAGCACTCTGGGAGGCTGAGGCAGGAGGAGCTCAAGATTAAACCTGGCCTGGGCAACTTTGCAACTTAGTGAGAACTTGTCTCAAAAATATGTAGCGCAGGTCGGGGATTTAGCTCAGTGGTTCCGGTGCCTGCCTGGAAAGCGTAAGGTCCCGAGTTCGATCCCTAGAACCAAAAAAAATTTTAAAAATATAGCTCTGTGCAAAGGCCCTGGGTTCCATCCCCAGTACTGAAGAAAAAAAGAAAAAAGAAGAAAAGAAAAACAAGGAGGAAGTTAGGATACAGACATACAGGCGTTCAGAGGGACAACTTATGTGAGGACCCAGGGGAGACACAGTCCAGAAGCCAGAGCGAGGCCAAACCAAGCCTGCCCAACCTTGGTCCCTGACCTCCTGCCTCCAGGACTATGAGAGACACATTCTGTTGTTTAAGCTCCCAGGTCTGTGGTGCTTGGTCACAGCACACAGTGATAGAAGATCATGCATTATTCTCGCAATCCACTTTGAAAGAGGATGGGGAGAGGCGTGTTTGGACAATAATTCTCACCTTGTCACTGTTTGTTAAGGTCAAAGTGGAGTGGGAGAAGTCGCCTGCTGGGTATCTTGTCTTTTCTCTTCCCTCGTAATCAAATCGTACATTACTGCCTCATTTTTGGTATCATTCAGCTCCTCCTTAGGCACCCAATCCAGATCTGATCTTGGGATGGGGCTGAGAGCTGCGAGGACGTCCCACATCACTGCCCATTGCTGCAGGGTCTGCTCAGAAAGCAGTAATAGTCTGCAGGCCTCAGCTGCCCGGGGTCTGTGGTGGGTTCCAGGGCCTTTGTGGCTTCAGGTCGTGGCCCCTCCACCCTGACCCTGCTGGGCAAGGTCACATGGTGCAGTGCTTAGCTGGGAAGCTGTGGAGGAAGGTGCTCGGGGCCTCTGTCACCTCCACGGTGGGGACTGAGCCGCTTCTGCCCTGTGAGCACTGAGGGTGGGTGCTGGATACTCGCCTTTCTGGGGCGGGACTTCAGACCAGAGACACCTGTGTGAGAAGCAGCATGGTGCCAGGAGTCAGACACCTGCATGGTGCTATGTCCTGTTCTCACTGAGGGAATGTCAAAGATTTCCCTGCAGGAGGCCAGGAGGGTGGAGCAGTAATGGTGGGCAAAGGCCTTCCCAGGAGACCCCGGCCTCCATGATGCTGTATCTCTGTGATGTAAGGAGACAATGTGGGTTCAAAATTGGAATGTCGCTCCTGCTGTTAGCACAGGTGCCCAAATCCTTCCCCTAGCTTGTCTACAAACTTCAGTCCTCCTTTCCGGGGAAGGAGAAAGATAGACGTAATGAAAATAAATAGTAAAAATGAACATTAATAAAATAATAGAAGATGGGGAAATCATGAAAGCAAAAGTGCTTTTAAAATTGGGTAGAAGAGAATGTGTCAGTTAGCTTTCCATTACTGTGACAAAATAGAGGCACTCAAACACTTAAAAAGAGGAGAGGTTTACTCTGGCTCACAGTTTGGGAAATGCCAGTCCATGATCAGGTGGACTTGTAGTGAGATGATGCCAGCATGATGCCAGCATCATGTGTAAGTGCACAGCGGGGCAAAGCTGCTCACCTCATGGCAGCCAGACTGACAGAGAGAAAGAAGAAGCAACCCAGGTCCCCCAACCCCAAGAAAACATGAGTCCAGTGACCTAAGCCCCCACACTGGGGCCCACCTCTTAAAACTTCTATCACTCCCAATAGTGTCAAGCTTGGAGTAAGCCTTTATTTAGCACATGCGCCTTTGTGGACATTTTTGATCCAAACCCTAGCTTTCTGCCCCTTGTTCCCCAGGCTCATATCCATCTCACCATGAAAAATGTGTTCAGTCTATTTCCAAGTGTCCCCAAAGTCGTAACTGTTCCAGCATTCCTCATATGTCCAAGTTCAAGGTCTCCTTGGAGACTCAAGGCACACTGGGCTGTGAGCTCCTGTAAAAACCAAGTTACACACTGGATTTTGGGCATGGAACACATGCTTCTAAGCAAGAGTGAAACCCAGCAGGGCAGACAATAAATCCTGCAGCATCCGGGTCACACTGTGGCTGGATGTGAGCTCCAGAGCCCTGAACAGCTGCTCTCCCATGCTCAGCCAGTTCCAGTCCACCTGGCCACCCTCTTGGGCTGGCTCTACTTGGTGCCTGCAGCTTCCTGGCATCTCTTCCTTCCTGTGGTGTCCACTGCAACTTCAACCTCACTTTCCCAGCTGTACGCATCACTCCATCAGGAGCTGCTTGTAAGGACTCAGACCCTGCCACAAATTGCTTGGCATTCCTGGACCTCCTTTGCAAACAGAAGGCTGCCCCAGAGACCCTATAACTCTTGCATTCTGTGTGCCCATGAAGCCAACATCATGTAGAGTTGCTGGGGTCTGCAGCCAGTGTGACCTGGGGCTGATAGAACTAAGACACAGTGGCTTCTGAGTACTTTGCTAGCTTGGTCAGTCTTGGGTGAGCAGGGTACCCTGGGCTCTTTCTCAAGACTCTGCCTTGCAAATTCTCCAGGACACATGTGATGCTGATTTCTGAGATTCCCTTCAGGCATCTTTCCTACTGTCCTTGTGCAATGTACTTGGCTTCTTTCTAATGATGCCAGTCTTTGACTCTCTTTGACTGTGTCCTTGCGTTTACTCTCTTACGGAGCCACAAGTTGTCCAAATGTTCCTGCTGTGTTTCTCTTTGCTCTTGATTCTCGCTATAACTTTGACTAAAGACAGCCAGCAGTAACCATGCTGCTGCTAGAGTACTGTGCTACCTTCTCATTTCCTTCCCCAGAAAAACCAGTCTGGCAGCTTTAAACTCAGTTTCCCACAAAGCCTGAGGGCTGGGACAAAATGCGCCCAGATTGCTTGTCACGGTGTGAGATGGGTGGCCTCTAGCCCATCCCAGTAGCTGTGATCCTCTCTGCTGTCTGCATCCTACCAGCATTCTGGTCTTCTGAGGCCTCACTACAATTGAATATTATGTTTTATTTATAGCCTGCTAGGCTTTTTTTAGCATTCCAGGCTTTCCCTAGATTTTTCCAAACTCCTCTTGTGAACCAATTCCAAAAGTTTCTCCACATTGTCTCAGGAATAGTTAACATCAAAATGATCCTACCACAGATAACAATTTTCTGTGTTAGTCGTCCTTCTGTTGTATAACAAAGTAACTGACACGATCCACTTATAAAAAAGGAAGGTTAATTTGGGCTTACAGTTTGGGAGATTGCAGTCCATGGTCAGACAGACTCACTGCGATTGTGGTGGGTCACACACCATGGGAGAAAGAGGCCAGAATATCACTCCTAGGCATCTCTTAAAAGTTCCATGACTTCCCAGTGTCACTAAGCTGGGGACCAAGTCTTTATTTAACACTTGGGGCACTGGGGGACATTTCAGATCCAAACTACAGCAACATAAAAACACAGAAATAAATGATACAAGATGGGTCTATGTACATAACAAATTAAAAATAATGAGATCTATAAACATCTCCCCCAAAGCTGGGATAGGTGAGGAAAGCTAATAAGACAGAAAATTGGACCAGACACAAATCACGAAAGAAATAGACTTAAAGGACAGAAGGAAGAAAAATACCTGTGAAGTTGAAAAGGAGCTAAGTGAATATAAAACATGATAAATGAGGGGTAATAAATGTGAAGAGATAGGGAAAACGTGGGAAAAGAAAAGGCATCAGCTCGAAGATTAGCAAGATGGATGCTAAAAGGATAAGAAGGCAAAAGGGAAAATAATTACAAAGAGCATAAATCGTGACCGCAAAACATACCAGAACATGGCAGAATCACGAAGACTCAAGTGTTCTTAAAACAGAATAAACACATCCTCAAAGATTAGGAAACGAAAACAAACAAACTGCAAGAGAAAAGCCAAGTTGGAAGCCAGCAAGTGGAAGACAGCCACAGCTGGGACAGCCTGTCCGAGAGGGGCCCGGGCTGGCACCAGCCCCTACCCCGAGCTCGGCCTGGGAAGCCATCCTGAGCAGACAAGCACTTTCCACGCCATTTTTGCACCACCCTGTCAGCATATAAACGG